>NC_136491.1:106941954-107366954 GCF_053919585.1 Euprymna scolopes
ACGCGTCATCATCATCGCAAACATTAATTAATGTGAATTATCTCCCTTTATTGTTCAATCTTTATCAGTTAAAAATCATTAACCCTTTTATTTCCCAAAAGTTCCCGAACAAAAAAAAATAAAATAATAATAATAACTGTCTATTTATGGTTCCGGATTATTTTAAAGACAGTTATGCATAGAAGGTATCGTTCCAATTTAAATAGTATAGTATTTTACTTACATTTTTAACGATGTCTTCTGTTTATTATTGTAGGAACGCTTATTCTATTTTATTCAGTAATAAATATATTTTTTACATTTAACGCTACGAGTACGTTTTTTTTTTTACTGTGCCACTTTATGTTTTTTTTTTATTTACTTTTGAGTGAGCCTTACACAACAAAAAATATGTTTAGAAATACATGTTACAAAAGTCAAGAATGACTTTATTAAATAAATCACCAAAGTCACCATTCGCAAATACAGAGTCAAAACATATTTTACGTCTTGTTCTGTTTTGTTTTTGTTTTACGGCATATCAATCCTTTTTCGTGTTATTTAATGCCGAATCGAGTAATTTTGTAACATTTATACAGCTTCACGTTGTTTACATAGTTATTACTTATGTTTTGTTCGTTTTATTTTGCTTCTTTTACAGGCATCCATCTTCTAATGCCCACTGACAGGGCATACATATTTAAATACTATAAAAAATGGACACAACAATTTTTTTTAATATGAAATAAAACAGTGTTTCATTACTTACGATTTAATTTATTTAAAGAAATATTTATTTCCTATTTAAAGATTTTCAGTATATTTTATTTAACTGAAGAATTTTTCCATTATTTTTATTACAGTGGTGGGTGAAGTTTCGGTAAATATCCAGATACGCTACTACAGAACACCGACCACTCTAATTTGTTTTTTGAATAGGTAATTGAGGTCGCTGACAACGAATTTGATAGTCAAACTTGGGGCAAATTTACCGTTTGCATGGTATTAACCCCCGAACCCACGAATAACTTTCCACCATTTTGCAGCTTCCGTTTACGCTACGCGCGTGCGCTGCAGCATGAACGACGGCTTGCTTCACCTAGCAAACTGCCTTCTCACATGGCGTACCAATAAAAAAATTACGGACTGACATTTTTTGTAATGACTTACAGTTAAAGAAAAGTACAACAAATTGGGGGACTTTTTTTTTTTTTTGTCTCGCGTAGTTTTTAATGTGGTTTACAAAAACATAAGCACCAAACATCTTTATGTTTTTCATTCTTTTTTTGCGGGGGGGATTCAATTATAGAACTTATGTGGCTTAATAGGTGCTTTTGCAGTTTAGTTAAACGTTTTCCCGTAAGTAACGCATCAACAATTACCAATTAGAACACCATTTAACATTTTCCGAAGATTTTACTGTGTGCATTGGGGGCGCGAACGGGGGGAGGGCGGATGTGATATTGGGGCGCGCGTGCCCCAACATCACATCCGCCCCCCCCCCCCCCCCGCTTGCGCCTCCAATGTACACAGTAAAATCTTCGGAAAATGTTAAATGGTGTTCTAATTGGTAAATGTCGGTGCGTTACTTTTTGAAAATTTGAAAATTCTATGTTTCAGGTAAACAAAAAACAACCCCAGATAAATTATCCCCTCCCCCTACTCCAACTTGGAGTTCTTTCCTTTTCTGGTTTTATTTCTTTTTCAGCTAATTTTAAATTTTCCACCCAAAAAGTGCTATAATGTATTTTTGAAAATTAGAAAATTCTATGTCCTGGAAAAAAAAAATCCCCTCCCCCCAACGTAGTTTGCTTGGTGAAGCCGTCATTTATGCTACAACGTGCATGCGCGTAGCATAAATGGAAACTGCAAAATGGTGGAAAGTAGTT
The DNA here is from genome assembly GCF_053919585.1 of Euprymna scolopes. Classification (NCBI taxonomy): domain Eukaryota; kingdom Metazoa; phylum Mollusca; class Cephalopoda; order Sepiida; family Sepiolidae; genus Euprymna; species Euprymna scolopes. Next base: position 106,943,823 of record NC_136491.1, read on the forward strand.
CGTGGATTCAGGGGTAAATACCATGCAAACGGTAAATTTGCCCCAGGTTTGACTATCAGATTCGTTGTCAGCGACCTCAATTACCTAAAAAAAAAAAAAAATTAGAGTGGTCGGTGTTCTGTAGTAGCGTATCTGGATATTTACCGTTTTTTTTTTCTTATTTTAAAGCAAATTATAAAAAAAAAGATACAAGACCATTAAATTTTTCTTCATTAAATCGCTATTTAGGTGAAGGTTCAAAATAGTTAACCCTTCTCCCCATAACCGTTTTTTTATGCAGTAAAATACTTTGTTTCAATAATTATGGTTTAAATAAATATCTATTCCTTATTTAAAGATTTACAGTATATTTTATTTAACTGAAGAAATATTTATTGTTCTGTCCTTGTTTTATCGTTATTTCCATGGCAGATGCTCGTCTGAACTCCAATCTCTGGTCCCCCCCTCGCCAATCTTTCACGAAAAACACCCGTCTAGCTGAATCCACTGTGAAAAATTTCCCCCACTCTATATCTGTGCCTAAATCAAAACGCGGATTCCATGAACAAAGCTTCTTTCTTAGAACTGCACGCCTGTGGAACTCTGTTCCGTCTGCCTGCTTCCCTCCTGACTACAACTTGGATGTCTTCAAGTCCAATGTTAACAAATTCCTAATGAACCGCCCCCCTTAAGTAAACACTTCAGAAAATCTCCTCACTAACGTAATGTACTTGCAATAACCCTTATCCCTGAGTGGCTTCCGGGCCTTGATAAGTGGTGATCACTGTGTAAAAAAAAAAAATCAACAGAATCAGTTACGATCGCATTGACCTTCAATAAAACTTTAAACTAAAGTTCTTTGTTTGTTCTACTTGCTTCCATACGTTCATTTTTATAAGGAACTAGCATGGGTGCCCAGCTTTGCCCGGGTGTTTGGAGGTGTATGCTAAGCAAAAAAAAAAAAAACGGTCAATTTTTTTACTTCTTACCCCTATTATGATCTCTTAACATTTATTGTTTTGGGCTCAAATCCAGTTATTAAGTAAGATCTATGTCCAAGGAACCTATATCTAAAATTTCAAGTGTTTAGACCCAAAATTGTCGGAGGAGTTTGGTAGAGTTCTCAAAGGTCAAATCGTTGAACTTTGACCTCTTAACAGCCAAATTTCTGGCCGAAACCCGATCACATAGTTTTTCCCAAATCTCAGTACACTGTATATCAAATTTCGAGTCTGTAGACTAAAAATTGACAGAGTTATTGCGTAGGGAAATGTATACAGACAGACACGATCACTTTTGGATGTGTATGTTGAGCAAAAAAAAAAAGTGGTATTAGGAAGGCAGGCTCGAACTCGTACCGTAAAGGAGGAAAAGAACGTGGTAAAGCATAACGTTTATGCTGTTACGACCACCGCCAAACCGGAAGCAACATTTTATAAAATTAAGGCTAGACAATCTAAAGGAGAGGATAATTTTCAAAAATATCGGCGAAAAAAGTGACCCCCCCCCCCTGTAGAAAAGTGTCTAGTTGAAGGCGAAGATATTAATGTTTTTAGCCAATTTTTCCATATTTGTCGTATGAAAGGTCGAACTTTAAAACGATACTGATCTTGGTAAAATCCGTCGCCTCTATTGAAAGTTTAAGGCAGACATGCAAACAGACATAGATAAATACATTTATATATTGGTAACTAAAAATTTTCGACACAAACTGATGAAAAAGCTTGCCATCTCTGAATACCCTTTATGTAAAATTTCAAATATTTAGACATGAAATTGTCTGAGTAATTTGGAAGAGACCAATTTTTTAAAAACTTTGACCCCCTATTATGACCCCTTAAAATTTATTGTTTTGGGCTCTAATCCAGTTATTAAGTTAGATCTATGTCCAAGGAACCTATATCTAAAATTTCAAGTGAGTAGACCAAAAATTGTCGGAGGAGTTTGGTAGAGTTCTCAAAGGTCAAATCGTTGAACTTTGACCACTTAATCGCCAAATTTCTTTCCAAAACCCGATCACATCGATTTTCCTAAATCTCAGTATCCTGTATATCAAATTTCGAATTTGTAGACTAAAACTTGAGAGAGTTATTGCATAGGGAAATGTACACAGACAGACACGTTCACTTTTATATATATACTAGCAGGGGTGCCCGGCGTTGCTCGGGTATTTGGAGTGTATACTGTGCAAAAAAAGCAAAAAAACAAAAAAAATGGTTAATTTTTTAAAACTTTGACCCCTATTATAACCCCTTAAAATTTATAGTTTCGGGCTCAAATCACTTTATTAAGTTAGATCCAGGTTCAAGGAACTTATATCTAAAATTTCAAGTGTCTAGACCCAAAATTGTCGGAGGAGTTTGGTAGAGTTCTTAAAGGTCAAATCGTTGAAATTTGACCCCTTAACAGCCAAATTTCTGGCTGACACCCGTCACATCGATTTTCCCAAATCTCAGTACCCGGTATTTCAAATTTCGAGTCTATAGACTAAAAATTGACAGAGTTATTGCGTAGGGAAATGTACACAGACAGACAGACACACAGACACACAGACACACAGACAGACAGACAGACAGACAGACACGTTCACTTTTATAGATATATAGATTTCTTACTGATATGTTTTAAAAGATTTTAACTACCGTGGAATTTCCACGGGTCCTGCTAGTTATTATCATCATCATCATCATCATCATCATCATCATCATCATCATCATCATCATCCTCCTCCTCCTCCTCCTCCTCCTCCTCCTCCTCCCTTCATTTTATTACCACATGTTGTTTGACCCGCGGTCTTATTTTTTACTCTCCTTTCCTCTCCAGTCGAAGTTAATGAAACTAACTATAAAACTCAAGATTAGAATAGTCGGTGAAGGTATAGAATAGTTAACAAAAGAGCCCCCCCCCCTCTCCGACCTCCTCAAGTTAAGAATGGGCGTCTAAATAAAAAAAAAGTTAGCGTTTAGAAACGCATTTTTAACATTATAAATAAAAAGAAATATAATGATCACCGATTGCCCTGACATTGCCGAACGCTCATCTTCCAAACTCCTCGACCTAACATTTACGGGCCACACACGTGAATTGGAACAAATACATTGACGATATTGCTAAGGATGCTGCAAAGAAGGGGGTCTCCTATTGTGCTAGAAAATTACTCACACCAGAGAGTATCCTATATTTAAAAAAAAAACGAAATTCCTCCATGCATATACACAACACTTCACACAATACACTTATTGTTGCCACATCTGAACTGGAGCATCTACATCACGGTTAGATAGTGCTAAAAAAAGAGTTACAAATCTAATAAGTCACGCAATATCGGCCAAACTCCAACCTCTGTCCCGTCGCCGCAATGTAGTAGTAGTAGTAATAGTAGTAGCAGTAGTATTAAGTTTCCAACCTGCCCGCGGATAATCTCGTTAGAACATTAGATTCGCACATTGGTAGAAAAGGCCAATCTATTTACGTGTGCAGCAACGAAGAATACATACGTTTCAATCACAGGTGGTACATTTTGTTTTTGTTGGAATAGCAATTTCCCTCTTTTACGGGTTCCAGTAATTCTAGAAATTCAGCCGCTCTGATGTCACCATATTGACCAAAGCAAATAACAAGAAGAAACTTTTTCTACTCTTCTATGTAATTTACTGCACTAACTACTGAAACGGTGTGAAAATAAAAGCGAGGCCGGATCAATAATTTGTCTTGAACGAACAGCAGTAGATATTAACCTATTTCGGAAACTTTCTTTGCGTCAAAATGGTCACCATTAATTCAACAAGGAACTTGTAATAGTTTAGGAGTTGAGAATTATTTCTGTAGACTTCTTACAAGTTCAAACGAAAAATTGGCTGAACAATATAAACGTGTCCGAATGTTATGTCCTTTTGACCAGTTGGATTTTGTTTTTTATTTTTTATTTTTACTCGGATTTCATCTTCTAATATATAAAAGGCAAAATGTGTGTGTGTGTGAGTTTGTGTGTGTGTGCATGTGTGTGTGTTTATATGTCCGCTAAAACCTTTCGACAGACAGAACAAAAATTAAGAAACTTGGTATCATATTGAAGCTCCACCCTCCGGCCGACAAATATCAAAATTTTGGCCCAAAAGGACCACTAGAAGTGGGTCAGCTACCCGATTTTCTGCAAGGGGGGGGGGCAAAAACTGACATTTTAACGTTAAACATTACATATTTTTAATCGATTTATAAATACCCCCCCCAAAAAAACGGGCCCCAACTCTACCACATAAAGTGTACATGGGCCCGTTTTTTTTTTGCGTCACCCTGTATTCAAAAAACCGCTGAGTCATGTCACGTGATCTTGACGTCAGCAAGCTGTAATGGCGATCTGTATATAAAAACATTGCATTGTTATCGGTAAAAGAATGCAACACTCATACAACTTAAACTATGAACTTATACGTTATGAAAACGTTACCAAAGTAGGTTAAAATAGTAAAATCCGAGACTTAAACCAAAAATAATAAGCAAAAATAAGTAAATAAAAAAAAAATTACGCTTAAAAATATTTAGAATGAGACGACCGATGGCTTTTTTCACAATAAAACAAAACAAAAACAAACGGCCATTTTCTTTTTATATTAGTTACACTATGACCTAATTCTGTTTAGAGGGAGGAAGGTGGGATGCATAATATGAGTTAATCAGCGTTTGTTTACTTACACACTTTAATATAATACAAAATGAGAGTTAATGGATTTGGTTACATCCCAGGCATAATCCTCCTTATTTTCGAGTAACGTTTTTTTTCTCTACAGCTTGAGATCCCAGGTATGACCTCCTCCTTATTTTCTTAGTGGCGGAGGGAGGCGAAAGATGAAACCGTTTTAATTTTAAGAACAGATACTACACTTTGATCTTAGCCAAAAGACCAAGTAAAAAAAAAAGATGCGTGTTATATATTTTTCGTATATTGAATTAAGACAAGATGTCATATTCCAAACATCACAGCCTGGGATTAGATAAAATTCATGGAATTTTTCCTAGCAGAACACTCGGCGTCACCTGGGATTGGAAAAAATTGATTGATATAATTAGCAAATGTAGGTGGAAATACATTGAATGTTTCCTAGCAGAATACCCAGCGTTGCCAGGGATTGGATAAGATGTACTAGCACGATACCCGGTATAGCCCGGGATTGGATAAAATTAGTGTATATGTACTAGCAAAATACCCAGCGTCGCCCGGGATTGTATGACATAGCACTAGCATGACATATATACTAGCTGATTACCCGACATGGCCTGGAATTGGATAGAATTCATGGAATTTTTCCTAGCAGAACACTCGGCGTCGCCTGGGATTAGAAAAAATTGGTTGATATATGTACTAGCCAAATGCTCAGCGTCCCCAGGGATGGATTACATAGGTGGATATCTGTACTAGCAAAATACCTGGCATAGCTCAGGATTGAATGAAGTAGGTGTATATGCACTAGCAGAACAGCCGGCGTTGCCGGAATTGTATGACATGGGTTGATGTGTACTAGCAGAATACCATGCGTTGCCTGGAATTGTATGACATAGGTGAATTATAGGTCCAATTCGACAATTTTGAAGGTGCTTGTGCAGTATAGGTCCGATTTGACAATTTTGAAAGTGCTTGTGCAGTATAGGTCCGATTTGAAAATTTTTGATGGTGCTTGTGCAGTATAGGTCCGATTTGCAAAATTTGAAAGGTGATTTTGCTGTATAGGTCCGATTTGACAATTTTGAAAGTGCTTGTGCAGTATAGGTCCGATTTGAAAATTTTTGATGGTGCTTGTGCAGTATAGGTCGGATTTGCAAAGTTTGAAGGTGCTTGTGTAGTATAGGTCTGATTTGGAAAATTTTGAAGGTGCTTTTGTTGTATAGGTCCGATTCGACAATTTTGAAAGTGCTTGTGCAGTATAGGTCCGATTTGACAATATTGAAGATCTTGTGCAGTATAGGTCTGTTTTTACAATTTTGAAGGTGCTTCTGCACTACAGGTCCAATTTGACAATTTTGAAGATGTGTTACTACTTGGAAATACCAAATGCTTTATGAAGATCACCAAATTAAGCAACATTGTCTTAGCTATTATCAGATTGGTAACTACTTGGGAATACAAAATGCTTTATGTAGCTCACCAAAATCTTGGTCATTATCAGATAGATGACTACTTGGGAATACCAAATGTTTTGTATAGATCTCTAAAGTTAAGCAACATTGTCTTGGTCATTAACAAATGGGTGACTACTTGGAAATAGGAAATGCTTTATGTAGATAACCAAAGTAAAGCAATATTGTCTTGGTCATTATTAGGTGGGTGACTATTTGGAAATACCAAATGCTTTATGTAGTTCATCAAAGTTAAGCAACATTGTCTTTGTCATTATCGGATGGGTGACTACCAAATGCTTTTTGTAGATCACCAAAGTTAAGCAACATTGTCTTGGTTATTTCAGGTAGGAGACTATTTGGGAATAAAGAATAATTTATGTGTATCACTAAAGTTAAGCAACATTGAGTCTAGTCATTATCATATGGGGGACTACTTGGGAATACCAAATGCTTTACGAAGATCATCAAAGTTAAGCAAAATGTAGACTGGTCATTATCAGATGGGTGACTACTTGGACATACCAAATGCTTTATGTAGATCACCAAAGTTAAGCGACATTGTCTTGGTCATTATTAGATTGGTGACTATTTGGGAATAACAACTGCTTTAAGTAGATCATCAAAGTTAAACAACATTGTCTTGGTCATTATCAGATGGGTGACTACTTGGGAATACAAAATGCTTTATGTAGACCATCAAGTTAAGCAACATATTCTTGGTCATTAACAAATGGGTGAAAACTTGGGAATACCAGATGCTTTGTATAGATCACCAAAGTTCAGCAACATTGTCTTGGTCATTATCAGATTGGTGACTACTTGGAAATACCAAATGGTTTATGTATATACCTAAAGTTAAGCAACATATAGCCGTGTCCTTATCTGATGGGTGACTACTTGGGAATACAAAATGCTTTAAGTAGATCACCAAAGTTAAGCAACATGGAGTCTGATCATTATCAGATGGGTAACTACTTGGAAATAACCAATGCTGTACAACAAAGTTAAGCAATATGGAGTCTGGTCACAATCAGATGGGTGACTACTTTGGAATACCAAATGCTTTATGTAGATAACCAAATTAAGCAACATTGTCTTGGTCATTAACAAATGGGTGACTACTTGGGAATACAAAATGCTTTATGTAGATCACTAAAGTTAAGCAACAATGAGGTTGGTCATTCTATGATGGGCGACGACTTGAGATTACCAAATGATTTATGCAGATCACTAAAATTAAGCAAAATGGAGTCTGTCATTATTAGATGGGTGACTTCTTGGGAATACAAAAGTCTTTATGTAGATCACCAAAGTTAAGCAACAATGAGGTTGGTGATTCTAAGATGGGTGACTACTTGGGATTACCAAATGATTTATGTAGATCACTAAAGTTAATCAACATGGAGTCTGGTCATTATAAGATGGGTGACTACTTAGGAATACAAAATGCTTTATGTAGATCGATGTAGCAAAGTTATTAATTTAGTAAGAGGAAGGGGATTATGTGGGTTAAATCATGAAAAATGATGGTCGAAATTATTAACATATCCAAGAATTATGAAAAGTTTTTTGATTTGTGCGTTATAATGAAACAAACAGCCCAGATAAAGTCTCAAATTTATTATTTTAGAAAGAGGGGGTGTAGTATGTGGGTTAAATCATAAAAAATGATTGTGGAAATTAGTAACATATCCAAGAATTACGAAAAATTATGAAATTTGTGTTATTTGATTGGTGAGTTTGTAATGAAATAGACAGCGCAGATTATGTATCAAAATTATTATTTTGGTAAGAGCGGTGCTATACTTTGGGTTAAATCAAGAAAAATTATTGTTGAAATTAGTAACATATCGAAGAATTATGAAAATGATGAAATATGAGTTATTTGATTGGTGTGTGTGTAATGAAATAACCAGCCAGACAATGTCTCAAAGTTATTACTTTAGTAAGAGTAGGTGGATTATGTGGGTTGTTTTATGAAAAATTACTGTCGACATTAGTAACATATCAAAGAATTATGAAAAATGATGAAATGTGAGTTATTTGATTGGTGTGTTTGTAATTGAATGAGATACATGCAAATATATGCAAGCAGAATACACGGGTGCCTGGGATCCAATGAGATAGATGCAAATATATATTAGCAGAATACCTGGCGTTGCCTTGGATTGAATTAGATTGATTGAAATATATACTAACAGAATAAAAAGAATACCTTGCGTTGCCTAGGATTTCATTGGATTGATTGAGATATATACGAGCAGAACATTTGGCATTGCCCGGGATCGAATGAAATAGGTTAGAATATATATTAGCAAAATACCTGGCGTTGCTTGGGATTGGATGAGATAGGTGGAAATTAGCAGAATACCCTGCATCGCCCCATATTGATTTAATGATGCAGGTGCAAATAAATACTAACAGAATACCTGGCATCGCCTGGGATTCAATGATATAGGTATAAATACAGAATAGACGAATACCTGGCATCGCCTGGGATTAACCTAGGTACAAATACAGAATAGACGAATACTTGGCATCACTCGGGATTGTATTAGATAGCTGCACTTATACAAAAGCAGAATATCCGGCATTACTCAAGCTTGCATGAGATACGCGAGATAATTTATTTGCAATATCCCTGGCGTCGCCCGGGATTGAAGGAGATTGATGAAATATATATAAGCAAAATTCCTGGCATTGCCCGGGTTTGAATGAGATAGGGGAAAATATATATTAGCAGAATAATCAGCGTCACCCTGGATTAAATGAGGGTGGCGAAATATAAAGTTTGTACCGGAAATGGCTTAAACAATTTTCTATCTCAAAATTACTTCATTTGTGAAGTCGATTCCAGATATGGCTAAACAGTTAATGATCTCACAATTAGATTAATACATATATATTGTTGGTTTTCTATGAAAGTTTCCAAGGTCAGTTTCTATAGGGGGTGATCTATATTTGTTAAAATGTTTTATGTACTCATCCGGAATGATGTGATGATTGTAATAGTGGGTAAAAAGAAGCATGATTATGTTAATTTTAAACGTGCTCTTGAGTTTTCTTTTGGGGGTTAAGTTGGAGAAAGTAATGTCCGTTTTAGGGTAAAAAAAGTTTGTGAAATTGTTTAATATATCTATTTAAATTACCCGTCTTAGTGTAGGTAAAATTATTTTAAATATGTGTTGTATATTCACCGTCCTTGCAAAGGTAAAATTATTTCATATACATGCTGTAAATTATCTACCCCAGGTAAGATACAATTATTTCATACGTTTAATACGCGTCTTAGCTAGGTAAAATATTCTTTTGCTCGAAATATACATTCGATACATAGACATTAAAAATTTCTAACTCCTAAGAATTACAAATATATTCAAAATCAAATTCAATTTTCTCATTGTTTATACGGTCCCGAGCTACTTTCTAACAATTGTTTCAGTTTCCTTAAAATTATGGTAGCCTTGGTGGTAAGAGAAATTATTTAACATGGTGCAAAATACCTGCCGATAGTATGTGAAATTGTTTCATGTATGTATTTTAATTACCCGTCCGAGGGTAGGTAAAATTATTTTAAATATGTGTTGTATATTACTCATCCCTGCAAAGGAAACATTATTTCATATATATGGTATGAATTACTTATCCTAGATAAGGTACAATTATTTGATACGTGTAATACCCGTCCTAGGGTAGGTAAAATATTCATTTGCTCGAAAAGCTAATGATACATAGACATTAAAAATTCCTCTATCTGAAGAATAACAAATATCTTCAAAATCAACTTCAATTTTCTCATTGTTTATACGGTCCCGAGCAACGGCGGGTAGCCCCGCTAGTCTAATATATAAAAGGCAAAATGTGTGTGAGTATGTGTGTTTGTATGTCCGCTAAAAACTTTTGAAAGACAGAACAAAAATTAACAAATTTGGTATCATTGTAAAGCCGACCCTCCGGACAACAAATATCGAATTTTTGGTCCAAAAGGACCAGTCTAAGTGGGGAAAAAAGTAACATTTTTTTTCGTTTTTCCTATGTATTTATGTACTAATAAAGTAGTCATCTATTGATCTTTATACATATTTGAAAAACGCTGACTCATGTCACGTGATCTGACTCAGCAAGCTGTAATGGCGGTCTGTATATAGAAACATTGGATATAATAAGAGATTGTTATCGATAAAAAATGCAACAATCATACAAATTAAAATATTGACTTTCACGTTATGCAAACGTTACTAAAGTTATTAGGTTAAAAATAGTAAAATCCGAGACTTAAACCAAAAATAATAAGCAAAAATGATAAGTAAATAAAAAATTACGCTTAAAAATATTTAGCATGAGACGACCGATGCCTGTTTTCACAAAAAAAAAACAAAAAGACACCCCGCCCCAAAAAACGGCCATTTTCTTTTTTATATTAGTAACACTATGACCTAATTCTATTTAGAGGGAGGAAGCCGAAGGATAGGACAGCTGGAATTCTAAGAACAGATTAACAATGCATTTCTAAATTTAATTTCTTAGTGGGAGGAGGGCGAAAGATGAAACCGCTTGAATTCTAAGATAGATACTACACTTTGATCTTAGCCAAAAGACCAAGTAAAAAAATAAATGCATATTATATTTATCATATATTATATTGAGACAAGATGTCATATTCCAAGCATCACACATCGCTAAACTGCTGATTCCAATTTCTGAAATAAAAGCATTATTATTCAGAAAGCCATTCCTAGTATTGGGAGGTTATGTTTTTTATATAATCTTCAGTTAAGGACGAAGAGTTTTAAGGAATTCATATTATGTACTAGCAGATTACCCAATGTAGGTAGAAATACATGGAATGTTTCCTAATAGAATACCCAGCGTTGCCTGGGATTGGATAAGATATACTAGCAGAATACCCGGCATAGCCCGGGATTGGATAAAATTAGTGTATATGTACTAGCCTAATACCCAGCGTTGCCTAGAATTGTATGACATAGCACCAGCATGACATAGGTACTAGCAGATTACCCGGCATGGACTGGGATTGGATAAAATTCATGGAATTTTTCCTAACAGAACACTCGGCGTTGCATGGGATTGGAAAAAATTGGTTGATATCTATACTAGCCAAATACCCAGCGTCGCCCGGGATTGGATTACATATGCGGATATGTGTACTAGCAAAATACCCGACATAACCCGGGATTGGATGAAGTAGGTGTATATGTACTAGCAGAACAGCCGGCGTTGCCCGGGATTGTATGACATAGGTGGATATGTACTAGCAAAATACCCAGTGTCGCCTGGGATTGTATGACATAGGTGGAGTATAGGTCCTATTCGACAATTTTGAAGATGCTTGTGCAGTATAGGTCCGAGTTGAAAATTTTTTAAGGTGCTTGTGCAGTATAGGTCCGATTCGACAATTTAGAAGGTTCTTGTGCAGTATAGGTTTATTTGAAAATTTTTGAAGGTGCTTGTGCAGTATAGATTTATTTGAAAAATTTTGTGCAGTATAGATTTATTTGAAAAATTTTGAAGGTGCAGTATGGGTCCGATTTGAAAAATTTTAAGGTGCTTGTGCAGTATAGGTTCGATTTTACAATTTTGAAGGTGCTTGTGCAGTATAGGTCCGATTTGACAATTTGGAAGATGCTTGTGCAGTATGGGTCCGATTTGAAAAATTTTAAGGTGCTTGTGCAGTGTAGGTTGGATTTGAAACATTTTGAAGGTGCTTGTGCAGTATAGGTCGGATTTAAAACATTTTGAAGGTGCTTGTGCAGTATAGGTCCGATTTGACAATTTTGAAGGTGCTTGTGCAGTATAGGTCCGATTCGACAATTTTTAAAAGTGCTTGTGCAGTATAGGTCTGATTTGATATTGTGAAAATGCTTGTGTAGTATAGATCCGACTCGACAATTTTGAAAGTGCTGGTGCAGTATAGGTCGGATTTAACAATTGTGAAGGTGCTTGTGCAGTATGGGTCTGACTTGACAATTTTGAAGGTCATTCTGCACTACAGGTCTAATTTGACAATTTTGAAGATGAGTTACTACTTGGGAATACCAAATGCTTTATGTAGTTCATCAAAGTTAAGCAACATTGTCTTTGTCATTATCAGATGGGTGACTACTTGGGAATACCAAATGCTTTATGTAAATCACCAAGTCAAGCAGCATTGTCTTGGTCATATATATATTAGCATAATATGCAGCGTCGCTTGGATTGTATGAGGGTGGTAGAAAGTTTGTCCTGGAAATGGCTTAAACAATTTTCAATCTCAAAATTACTTTATTTGTGAAGTCGATTCTGAATATGGCTGAAACAGTTTACAATATCGAAATTAGATTAATTCTCATAAATTGTTGGTTTTCTATGAAAGATTACTAGGCCAATTTCTGTAGGGGGTGATCCATATTTTTTGAATTTTTAATGTTATCATCCGGGAATTATGTGATGGTTGTAGTGGGGGAGGGGTAGAAAGAAGAATCATTATGTAAATTTTAAACAAGCTCTTGAGTTCTCTTTTGGAATTGTTTTGGAGAGAGTAATGTCTGTTTTGGGGTTACAAAGCAATGTCCCACAATGTCATATTCCAAAAATATAGAATATCTGTGGAATCATATTCCAGAAAAGACATAATTTCTCTTACTATTATGTTGTTCGTATGTGGGAGGGAAAGCTACATTATAACTGAAATTCGTGGTAAAGTTTCGATTTGGTTTTTATGTAAATTCTAGCGCTGATAAAGAATAATATAAAATAAACATATATGCAGAGAACTATATATAAAAATATGAGTAAATGGCTGAAACAATTGTAGGTTTATATAATAAATAAAACTGATCTTTTTGGAGATGAACATAAAAAGCCATGTTTGTTCTTGGTGAGGCGTTGTATGCAGCTAGTGACAAGGAAACAAAGACAAGAAAACAATTCGACTCTTTTTTTTCAGTGAAACAACAGAATTTTATTTACAGGTACTTTCCAGAATAACGCCTTCTTTGTCTCTTGTTCAAACGTCTTCTCGTACTTGTACCCCAATGTGCTTAACAAAACTCTGCCGGGTTAAACACGTGGTACTCTGTCTTTGTCCAAGCATGTTTAGGATGCGCCTTTTCCTGTCGCTCTCGGCCACCCATGTAACACGTTTTTTCTTTTTCTTTCCTTTTTCCTCACTGTGACGTCGCCCCCACGCACGGCTCGGTCATTTGCATACGTTGGCTGTTGCTGCCGCCGCTACCATACGTGTGTCTGCACTCTGTTACATGAAGCTCATTCAGGATTACAGCTCTTACTGTTGAGACGACTACTATGCCGACAATAAAACAAAGACAGACATGCACGACTGAAAATTAATGAAGAATTGCAGTAAAAACTGAAGTTTATTTTATTAACTATGACTAGGTTGTAGGGATTTTGTTAACGATTCCATAGCTGACATTCTTTAAGTAGTAAAAAAATTGCTGACTGATAAAAAAATCTACAAAAAATCTATAAATAATGTGCTCATATTACTCACTATGTTTTCTCGAATATATATTTCGAAATTCATAATGATTATTTATTTAGTCCAAATGATTAACATTTTTTTATGTGGGTGCACTATCTATAATCCAGTAGTTAATTTATCAGACTATTACGCACACACACACACACACACACACACACACACACACACACACACATACGTACTTTTGGACCTTCCTATTTTGAAAATAAATAAATAATTGTTATAATTCTTTTTCTATCCTTTGCAAATGAGTCAAATTTTAGTATGTTATTATGGATAATAACGACTACCAGTTGTCAAAATTTCAGCTTTTCATAGTCGTTATTTCTAAATAAATATTAAGTTTTAAAATTTTTCCCTTAGTTTTGGACGCTACTGTATATAAACGATCGAAGCAAAAAAATTAAAGCAGTATTTAAGTTCACGATTTAAGAAAATGATGGCGGGTACAATATTTTTTTCTGTTTCCTTTTTACTTAAAAAGTTACCATTCATCGAAGCTAAAAGCCACTCAATGATAAATATTGTCAGTTAAACGATGAAAAATACCATGACAAGATTTAAAAATGACGAATAGAATGATGAAAATTGAAATACATATGAGGACGATTTATGACAAGTATTTTTATATATTGGATTGGAAAACGACCATGTTGCAATCTGCAGGAAAGCTGTTCCGTCTTTCTAAGACAATGATAAAAAATATAATGTCTATAAATTAATTAGCGTTCGGGATAATGGTTTAATTTACACCGGCGATATGTCCCGTGAAAGAGATAAATTTGTTTGAAATAGCTGAATGGTTTTGGCTACATATTTCAACAACAATCTACTAAGTCGCTTTACTGAATGAGTGTTCGTGGTCGGAACTGAGGATTTCGGCGTATCTTTAGATGTCTCTTTTGAGTGGATCTGTCAGATGGTATTCGTGTGTGACCCAACGAGCTGTGATGGTCGAAAACTACCCCCAGAAAGGAGCTAATGAGAGCTGAATTAGAGCTTTTTTTATGTGAACGCTCCTGGGATAATACCAAGTGACCATGCTAGTTAAAAGGAGAAAACGGCTTGATCGTTAATATAAAATACATTTTCTTCGTAAAGGGGAAAAACAAAAAAAAATAAACAATATTGTTTTGAGTAACCATTTTTTGGTTAAGAAGTGACTTTAGGAGTCAAGGCCGAGTCGGCCGGTGTGTGAGAAATTATCCAATGGAAATATTTGTTAATAACGGAAATTCACCAAGCAAATAGTCGTGAGTGATGGGACTAATTATCCAATCAGGGCGAATCAGAGTATAAGGTATCGAGCAAGGGTTGGCTAGATGGGAAACCTCATCTTGACCAGACCTTCCCCAACGCCTCCATTTAAAAGGGACTGCAGAGTAAGAAAAAAAAAATCAGTTTTTGGAGTTTGAATCAGAAGTTTGCAGCTTTGAGTTGAGAGCCCGAGTTGTCATAACCCCCCCTCCCACACACACCTCGCGTGAAAACACCCTAATCCTAACCCGATTGATAAGCAAGGAAAATCGGATGTTGAAAACAAGAAAAAGGTCTCGTTGAGTGACTAACGAGTACTGCCAGAAAGAAGAAAATATAATCGATATTTTTATTTAATCTTTCCTGTAGATAAGCTGTACATAATAATTATTTTTCTTCTTGTAATAATTAATCCTCATAATGAAAACTAAAACCAGCGTCCGCATCGATTATTCATCGTTATTAACTTGTGAGTAACTTCAGAGACAAAAACATAGGGAGTGATTTTTTTCAATGAACAGCCGGCGAGAGAGAGGGTTGTCAACCTACCGCATTCAGCATCTGGCCTTCAGCGTCATAACCATGTCATCGTAGAAGCGACTGAGACTGCGTGGTTGGACTTTTTTGGGTGTTCGTACTGAATCGCCTAGGACTTCACTTGTAACCGGGTGTAACTGGACACTTTAGTGTTATATTTAGTGGCCGGTCGCTCTAATGTTATATTGTTGCCGATTAGCATTTAGGTTATACATGGCTTAACCAGCTAATAAGCTTATTGTGACGACGAACCTTCATATGCGAGGGGCCTTTAATACGTTTCCAGACATTTTACAGGCATCTAAAATTGTCGTAGACATTTGAAAATGCAGTATGCTATTGCTATACATTTTATGAGATGACTGACTAATTTTTATGATTTCAGGTTCAAATGAACAGCTACAGCAGGAATTGGAATATATCTTGCTAAAGCCTGGTGGTTACAGCTGGTGAATTTCTAAAATGCAATCTGGATGTGAGGACACATTAAAAGAATGATATGCAATACAATTCTGTTTTAAACTTGGAAAAATGCCGCAGAATCGTATGGAATGCTTCAGACTGTTTTTGGACTATCTTGCATGAATCGAGCATCAGCTTTTGAGTGGCATGCGGGATTCAAGGAAGACAAGGAGTCTGTGAGGGATGATGAGAGGTGTGGGAGGAGTAAAGAAATCAGGACACCAGAGTTGATTGACCAAATAAAGTATTTCATGGATAAGGACCGTCGTATGTCTATAGATACAATAAGTACACAGTTTGATGTCAGTGTGGGAACTGTACACACAGTTATTCACGAGGAACTGAAGATGTGGAAGATTTGCGCAAATACACCAGTACACAACTCCATCCTTGTCATATGCTATTTGACCAAGAAGGGCATCAAGACAGTTCCTCACTCTTCCTCTAGTCTAGACCTTGCTCCTTGTGACTTTTGATTATTCCCTAAGCTCAAGGAAAACCTTAGCGGCTGCCGTTATGAGACAATTGAGGAGATGAAAGAGGTTGTGACGAGGGTCATTGACACTCTCACACAAGAAGACTTCTATGTGGCTTTCCAGAGGTGTTTGGAACAGTACAACAAGTGCATTGCAGCCGGAGGAGATTACGCCAAAGTTTCATGTGTGTACTATCGAAAAGAAGCCTGAAAACTTATCAATCAAATAATTCCTTAATTTTGGGGAAAATATTTAAAAACTGGTGGCAGGCTATTTGCGGTTGTTGTCTCAAAAGTGCGCATGTATTTGACGATACGTAGCTGACAGGAAGAAGATGATGAAAAAATTTGATGCTAACGCAGCATCCGATTTGACACTAATCTCACGAACCTCCAGTCCACCGCTTTGTGGGAAAGGAAAAGTGAACGTCGTTCTTTATGAGATCAAACGTTGACAGGATGAGCAAATTAAATATCCTTCCCTGTACCACACCAAGCCACCCACACGACACTCTCACTTTAGCTGTGACAAGCAAAAGAAATAACTGCACGCATTTCGTCTTTCAGGGCGGGATTATTTTTATAATCGGATTATCTACAACAAATGGAAAAATAACTCATTTTTAATCTCATCCGCTCTTTTGCTGTGCATAAGAATTCTTATTCTTGTTTCTTTTCGACATTTTCCCAGCATTTCCATAAAGCATAAAAATTATGTATAATATCAACGGTCATAGATCAATAATTTGCACGGAAACGATTTATAGAAGAACGTAATTACTTCACTTTTTTGACGGATAATTGAAAAGAAAATGTTTCTTAAGCCTGCATTCATATAATCCTGCATTGTTGTATTATACATATTTGATGTTTATGTTTTTATTTTGGATTATTGTGAACGCTCACGGAATGTGTGTGTGTGTGTGTGTGTGTGTGTGTGTGTGTGTGTGTGTTGTTTTGACTTTCAACAATCCCCCGAAAGTGTGAATGTATAAAATCTGCATTTCTAAAGTTATCTTTGAATACATCATCTTAAGAACAACTCTGCATGTAAATTGATGCTGTAGTTTGCTTGGAGCGTTGTGCGTGGTCTTCAAGAAGATATATTTGAAAACAATGACGATGCGGTATTTGGTTGAAGAAACTCATTATTAAAGTAGATAAAACAATATTGGAAATATTAAGTAATCATAAATTATCACCATATTAAAACAAAGATGGTATGGTGTAATTTTATTTACTGCTTTATATTTCGAGGTATCACCTCTTTCTCAAGAAATAATCTTCCGGAGAATGCTTTTTCTGTTATATATGCTAACAACAACTTGTTCACGTTGGACTTGAAGACAACTATATTGTAGTCAGCTGGAAAGAAGGCAAACGGAAGACAGTTCCACGGGCATGCAGTTCTAAGAAAGAAGCTTTGTTCATGGAATCTACGTTTAGGTTTAGGCGCAGATAAAAAGTGGGGGAAATTATTGATAGTGTTTTCAGATAGACGAGTGTTTCTCGTGAAAGTTTCACGAGAGATGACCATAGATTGGAGCTCAGACGAGCACCTGCCATGAAAATAACGATAAAGCAGAGAGACTCGCAACATCTCTTCTGTGAGAAACAGGTTGTATGGAAGAGAAAAGGGCATCCCCAACTAGGCTATGAAGTCTATTTTGAACTCTATCAAGGCAGGATTTCTAGCAGCTCCTGCCCAGATGTGGCAACATGTCTCCATCCTTGGACGTACCTGGCTCTTATACAGGTAGAGAATGGCATCAGTAGTGAGGCATGTACTGGATCCATAGAAGGATCCAAGCATTTTTCCAGCGACCTTGGCAACAGATTTGATGTACGTGTTCCATTTCAGACCAGGAGTAATGGTCAAGCCCAGAAGCTTGTCCAAACATGAAGCCTCCCCAAGACGAGAGCTATTCATATCAATTGATGCCAGATGGGGATCAGAGTGTTGATGATGTAAAGATAGAAGCTTGGTTTTAGATGTATTAAAAGTAACCAGCCACCTCTTCCCCCATTGTACCATGTGCTCAAGATCAGAGGAGAAATAATCAAAGAGAACTTAGTCGTTTACAGCCTTTGATGTGCTACCATAGATGTTAGTGTCATCAGCATAAATGTCTACGAATGATATAAGGATGTGATTTAATGTAGATCAGGAAGAGACTTAGGCCCAGGATGGACCCCTGAGGGACTCTGGCATTAATACTGTGAGCTTCTGATTTCTGCCTATCAATCACTACTCTTATGAACCTATCAGAGAGAAATGATTTAATAATTGAGAAGACATTTCCAGCTATACCGTAGCTGGAGATCTTGTGAAGTAGACCTTTATGCCACACCCTATCAAAGGTCTTTGATATGCCAAGAGCAATTGCCCTAGAACGGAAACCTCCACCAAGACATTCACTGACCCTATGAGATATAACTGTAAGCACTTCTGCTGTAGATCTAGCAGAACGGAAAACATATTGCATGTCACTAAGAAGGTTATTTTTGCTTAGATAGTTAACTACTTCTCTATTTAATACAGATTCCAGCAACTTACTCATGACGCACAGGAGACTTATTGGCCTGTACTGAGGGGGAGGTGGCCTATTACCTGAATTCGTAAATACAGGGTATACTAATAAGATTTTTCAAACGGTGATGGGAAGCAATTCTCCTTAAGACAACGCTTAAATAACTTTGTAAGCATGGGCACTAGTTCTGGTTGAAGTTTTATGAGCACTATAATTGGGGTGCCGTCAGGGCTAGTTGCTTTACTGGAATCAAAGTTTTTGATTAGCTTTGCAACATCATGTACATATATTTGTATATCACATAGTGTGTTTTCTGATACAGGAGGAAATACGAGTATTGGGGGTTGGCGGCCTTAATCGCAAAGAGTAGAATTAGCTGCAAAGTTATTGGCAAAGAGTTTAGCTTTGTCTGATGCTAACGAGATAGCCTCAGGTCCATTAATGATGATTGGGATAGAGCACACGGTTCTGTTCAGGGTTCTGTTTGATATTTGCCAAAATTGGTGGGAACCAAGCCGCTGCTCAGCTACTTTGGACTTGACGGACTGAGCATAAAACTCTCTCGTGTTCTTTGTTACTTTTTTTTACATTGGTTGTTGGCAGTCCTGAAAGCGGATCTGAGCGAGGTCATAAGCAATGGAGAAATTGTGACAGAACCTGCCCTCATCATCGGTCTTGTTTGAGTGGGTTAACCATTCCACATTGTGAACATTGAAGTCTCCACATACGTGAATATTAGCCGAAGGATGAGCAGACAGGATGTGGTCAAGTTTCTCAGATATGCTTTTAAAGATAGTAATTCTGCTGTCGTGGGGGCGATAGAGAGCAAATATAAATGCAGTAGTTTGAGCAAATGCAACCTAGAAGTACATATAGGATAAGTAAGGATCTTCCCTAGAGATGTCCCTGCCACATGGAAAGCCATCTTTAATATAGGCACATTTTCCATGCCCGTGGCGATCTTGTGTGTCAGATTTAGAAGTTGTTAGAGTATCCTTTAATTACGAACTCATCTAGGGAAATAGTCTGTCCACTGACCAATGCTAATCTTTATTCTAATATCTAACAACATTTTATTCCCAAAAAACGTGTAAAAATAAAAGCTTAAACTTAAGAGATCTTAAGAAAAAAATAGAAAATGAGGGATTTATGTTTCATTTGTGTTTTCATGAATATGGGTCAAATTTATTGCGGTTTGAATTTTCAAATGGGAAATTGTGTCCAAATTAATCTCCTTAAAACTCCTTAAAATACTCTAAAGAAACAGAAGAATAGATTTTAAAAAAATTACATTTTCACCCCATTGACACTTTGATGTAGGGGGCTACTATAAGGGACATAAGTTACAGGGGTACTATGTGGGGAGTTGGGTAGCAAGATGTCGGTTCACGTTACACTTAAACTTCTGCATGTCAGTACAGTTGGGGAAGCAGGAACCCGGAAGCGAATTCCAAAGTCTAGCAGTTCTGGGTAAGAAACTACCAGAGTAGAAGGCTCTCTTACATCTAGGGATCTCAATTATGAAGGGGTGGGATTTTGCTGCTTATCGGGTTTGTCGGAGGTATTTACGTCGAGGGGTTACGAGTACTTGCAGTTCCCTGGAGCATTCACCGTTAAAGTACTTGTAGAACAGGCAGAGGGATGCTACATTTCGTCGATGTGACAGAGGCTGAAGCTTAGATGACAGTTCAGGCCTATTAGGTTGGCGACTCTCTTTTGAACCTTGTCTAGGAGTGAGAGACTAGTAGCAGATGCACCAGCCTAAATATGACAACAATACTCCATAGATGGGCGAATGGTGGCCTTATAGAGGTACAGGATACTTTCGGGTGTTAGTAGCTTTCTAGCACCGTAGAGAGAAACTATCTTTTTCGCAGCGGTCCTCGCAATGCTCTCAATGTAATTGTTATTACAAATCAATTAATAAATATTTTCAAAATTTTCTAATTTCATAATGATTGGCGATAGCCGAATTTTCACGAAAAGCTTCAACGCTCTTTTTATAAGCTTTGGATTAAATTAAAGTAAATTGAATATATCCTATATTTGGACCACTTACGCCTAGCAGCTGCTGTTACAATTTCATAAAGATCAGTTGATAGTCTAGCAAATATATATACGTACTCGCCCCCTCTCTCTCTCTCTCTCTCTCTTTATATATATATATATATATATATATATATATATATATATATATAAGAATAACAGTATAGTCACATTCCAAGATCCAAATATTTATTTTTCATGCAAAACAACTCCTCCAGTATGTTAAAATTCGGTACATTTTTACAGATCTGTTTTGTTATGCAAAAATAAACGGTTATTATTATGTCAATACCGTCTCTTTTCAGTGCACAGACTCTTAAAAAAATAAGAAATCCTTTGCTTAAATAGAAAAAATGCATGACAATATAATGCTCTGACGAAAAAGAAAGTTAATAGAAGACTCAATATCGTGTGTTTGTTCTGGCAACCATCTTTGTTTATATATATATATATATATATATATATATATATATATATATATATATATATATATATATATATATATATATATATATGTGTGTGTGTGTGTGTGTGTGTGCGGTTTCGCTAACATACCTTTTCATTACGGCTAGATAAGCAACTGCCTTGAACTAAGATCGAAACCCCACCGTTTAGCCGCTTATATCACCTACGCCATTTAACTGCTGCTAAAGTATTTGAAATCACTGTGATAAACATTGTCAAACGCCGGAAGATCCGTTTGTTTACACAAAGAGCATTGCATCTATACGCTAGTTACAGTCTGTTTTTTCACTCACCTGTATGTTCACCCGAGAAATGGAACATATTTTAGTCATCCACGGACAGACTGTTTCGATGTATCAGCTTGTCAGCTTTTTTTTTTTTTTGCTAGATTCCAGAGTCCAAGATTTTATTCATCTTGGAAATATTTTTTTTTCAAAACAAAAACTTTTTATAGATCTGTTTCGTTTATGGGAGAAGACTCGATATTTATATGTCACTACTGGATATTTCTTCTGTGGATTCATAAAAAAAAGGTTTTCAAACAGAAACATGCATAGCGATGTAACAGGTAAAATTCAGAAAGAAACAAGAACAACTCACAACGATTCCATTTATAGTTGTAAGATATTTTGTAATCGCTATCTACTATGGATCGTTATCTTATCTTATTAAGAAAAGATACCAAAATTACTTTCCTAACTAAATTCTATAGGTAATAGTAACAAGTTTTGTTTTTGTAACAAGGTACAAACATTTTTTTGCATGAAATAACATAGTCAATTTCTAAATAATAATCTATCTATCTATCATATACAATTAACTTTGTGTGTGTGTGTGTGTGTGTAAGAGAGAGAGAGAGAGAGAGAGAGAGAGAGAGAGAGAGAGAGAGAGAGAGAGAGAGAGAGAGAGGGGTCCCTATAGACTTGGAAGCGACTGGGCCGATTTTTTTTAATTCCACACGAAGATACTTTATGTGTGTGGGAGTGTTCTTACATAGGTTTTGTATTGAAATGAGTCTGATAAGTATCGAAAATCGATAATCGAAAACCAAAATCCGATTAAAGAAGGAACTCCGATTTTGACCAAACTGAACAACCTAACACCTGCATTTGAGAATTTTATCGCTGCACAAGCAGAAAGTCTCAACCTATAAAAACAACTGCAGATTCTTTTATAAGACGGGCGCATTCTTTTTAGAACACAATTGAACCATGATACTTGACTTTTGTACGTTTAACTTCAATTCAAGTGATTATGTAAAAATAATTTACCAAAATCAACAGTTTATTCTTTGATATGTCTCTGTTAAGAGCACAATTGAAGCACGATACTTGACTTTTGCACTTTAAACTTTAAGTGAAGCCATTACTTACAGATAATTTTATAAAATCAACACTAGATTCCTACAGCGCAATGTAGACTACAATGTATTGTGGACTAAGTCACTTCGGAGAGGCACGTGAAACTTCATCCCAGTACACGACGGTTAGGAGGTCCCTAACTATAGCAGGCAATTAATCGATTTGATTAAAACTAGGCAATTTCACTGATTTCGATGACAATAAAAATATGGGAGGGTAAAACATTTGTCGATCCTTATTTAATCCTGGACAACGTCGGGTCTACCTGCTAGTTATTTTCTTTTCACTCTTTTGACTCTCGAGTATCCGTTGATATCTTATATGCTTTTATATAGAGTGACGTGGTTCTCGATTGATTGACTGTGTCTTACTGTGTCGGGTATATGCTCGAGAGTCAAAAACAATGAAAAGAATATGCTGTTGTCATAGCCCTGGTTATTATATAAGGTATCTGAATTAGAGTGAAAACAGAGGGAGTCATTTTCAAGTTCTATAAGTATGAAACTGATTTCAAGTTATGTAATTGCGAAACTAATTATTTTACATGGACATTTTTACACATTGTTTTGTGTCTGTGCGTGTTTAAAATAAATTAACCTCATATAAACAAGCAAACGAATATTTCGACATCGTTCGTCTAATGCTGTGACGTTGTTTTTAAAGACAAAATTACTACTACAATGCACGAAAGATTAACTAAACATAATTATTCATCTTTAAAGACATTATATCTATCTATATATCTATAAAAGTGAAATTGTCTCTGTGTGTGTGTGCGCGCGCGCGTGTGTACACTTTCCTATCAAATTACTCCGTCAATTTTCAGTCTACACACTCGAGATTTGACATAAGGGGTATTGAGATTTAGAAAAAAATCTTTTTAATCGGTTTTCGACCAGAAATCAAGAGGTCAAGTTTGACGATTGACCTTTGTAAAATCTACCAAACTCCTCCGCCAATTTTGGATCTAAATAAAAACGTAAAATTTTAGATGTAGGTTACTTGGAAATGGATCAAACTTTTTAATTTGATTTGAGCCCAAAAAATAAATGTTAAGGAGTTAAAATCGGGGTAAAAGTTTTTTTCTTTTTTAAATTGACCTCTCAGACAATTTTGGGTCTAAACATTTAAAATTCTACATAAAGTGTATTCAGACATTCAGACAAGCTTATTAATCGGGTTCTGGTCGAAAATTTGGATACCAAGGGGTCAAAGTTTAAAAGATTTGACCTTTGCGGTCTCTACCAAACTATTTAGCAAATTTTGGGTCTAAACATTTAAAATTTTACATAAAGGGTATTAAAACACGCAGCAAGCTTTTTAATCAGTTTTTTTGGGGGCGAATATTTGACTGCCAAGAGGTCAAAGTTGAAAGAGTTGACCTTTTCAGACTCTACCAAACTCCTCCGCCAATTTTGGGTCTAAACACTTAAAATATTAGATGTAGGTTACCTGGACATGAGTTAAACTTATATATATATATATATATATATATATATATATATATAAAGCTAGTATATATATATATATATGTATATATACATATATATACATATATATATACTAGCTTTATATATATATATATATATATATATATATATATATATATATATATATATATATATATATATACTAGCTTTACCCTGCCACGCGTTGCTGTGGCTCAATTTGGTGTAATGGAAAAGTCTAATAAAAAAAGAAAATGCATGTTTCTTATATTCTTAGTACAGCAATCGACTCCCACAAAAAAAAAAAAAAAAATGCGAAAATGTAAGAAGTGGTACTGGTACTCTTTAAAACAGTTCTTTTAGTTTGAACTGACTTTCGCGAACGTAACCTAACGTAACGTAATCAACGGTGTCCGCCAGCAGTTGTATGTTTGAAAGATACAGGTAAATACTGTTTTTCGAGCCGACTAAACGGTACATTAAATAGAAAGGGTTTGACGGAAAAGATGTGAGAAACTCAGTATGTAGCGAATGTAATTTCGTTAATGAAGAAGAAGCATTCATAAATGTTAATGTAAACACGTACAGAATTGTTTAGCAAAGAAGAAGCAATCATAATTTTCTGATCTTAATCGGACCTTTATCTGGTTCTTTATTTTGTTTTTGTTGTTCAAATTGAATGCAACGATCGAAATATGTAAAAACTAAAATTACATAGCTCATATTTAGAATCGTCGGTTAGAGTCATACAAACCGGAAGTAAGAGCCGAGTAGTCGCACAGTTAATTGTATTGTTTTTGTTTTTGATTGTCAAATGTAATGCAAGTAATTTCACGATTTCGTTGCGTTGTAAGAGTAATTTGTAAAAAAGATGTCAGTTTAAAAAATTGTGTAGTTGAAAGCAGTAATAAATGAAGCTCATAGTTAGATTCCTCGGTTGCAGTCATCAAAACCGGATGTCTAAATTAGTAGTCTAGCAGTGTGCGTCTTACGGAAGAAAGAAATGCAAAGCAAAACAAAACAATCTAATCTTAATCGGACGTTTAGTGCGTTTATTTATTTATTATTATTATTTTAGTTTTTTTTTTTTTTAAATAAAATGCAAGTAATTTCACGGTATCGTTGCATTCGAATAATAAATGGTAACTAAGAAATTGTTTGCTTATTTAATAATAAGTTTTTAGTGGGAAGTACTAATAAATGAAGCTCATAGTCAGATTCCGCGGATAGAGTTGTCAAAACCGGAAGTAAAATCCGAGTGGTCCCGCAGTTTGCGCTGTACGTTAAAGGGAAAGAAAAAAAGCAGATAGGCAAAAAGATATTGTTTATGGCGGTTACCATAAATTTTAACGACGTTTGAAAAAGGGTCACCATTTCGGTTGGTCCCCCTTTAAGAGAGAAAACAAGAGTGCCGAAAAAGAACGGTTGTGGAAAAGAAAACATCGGTTATAATTAAGTGCGACGAGACTTTAGAATTGATGATGTTTTATAAAGGTTTCCAAGATACAGGGTACAAAGAGGATGGTACATTTCTTTGATAAAAGTCTTTACCCAGAGAAACTGGTCAGTCGCATGTTGACACTTCTATCGTTTCCGCATGTCTGAGACAGATTTCTTCTTTGTACCTCCCTCCAACACAGACCTCTATTCCGATTGGCTGAAACCACAATGGTCTACTCTTCCGAAAAAAACTTTTGGGCCACTCAAAAAATCCAAGATGGCCGCCATTTTCAAGATGGCCGCCATTCTGAAATCCAATATTGCTAGTTTACAAAGTATCTAACCGATTTTCACAATTTTTGAGTCAAATTATATGTTTTAGGGGATGGGAAAGCAGTAAATGACACAAAAAATAACCGATAAATGAGTCTTACAATCCACAAAGGCACATATATGAGATGAATTTAAGCAAATATTGTCAATTTTTGCCTTTTATTGCCATTAAACCGAATCATTGACTTGATATTCAATTCCCCAAGTGAGCTGAATGTCAATCAATAAATTACATAACAAAAACACACTCATTTCATTTCTGTTACACACCTTTATTTGAATTTTAAAAGACATATTTTTTCCAGAAAAAGTATTAACTGCGTTCATATCTTTTACAAACATATTAACGGCTATATGACCTTATCAAAAATCTCCCTCTTTTTAACACCGCAAGCCCCCCCTTTTTTTTTTGGAATTTCCAACGTCTTTTTCCGTTTCTGAAATAGAACAGTGTCACACTTTGCACATGATACATTTTCAAATATTTGTACTGGTGTTTTTGTTTTCTTAGTCTCATTCATACAGAGAAAGACTCAAAATAAAGACGAACACATAACGTTGATGAACACATAACTCGGTTTGTATGTTTTTATTTCTTTATTTTGTCGGAATACTATTTCCATTATTCTCATCATATATATATATATATATATATATATATATATATATATATATATATATAACAACTTTGGGGCACCATTTTATACAATATGGCAGCTGATATAAAAAAGACCGCTCGGCGAATGGAAAAGATATCCAGAATATATATATATATATATATATATATATATATATATATATATATATATATATATATATATATATATATATGTTTAAAGAAAAAATTAGAAAAAACCGAATGAAATCATTAAAAAATCAACGTTTCGTCCCTGTCTCAAAGGACATCTTCAGGATAATTGAGATAAAAATGTGATAAAAGAAAAAGTCATAGATCGTGCGAAAAAAGACAGTTTTTTAAAATCCAACCCATGTTGGGAAAGGATGAAATATGTGTGCGTATGGGAAGGTTGTTTGATGTCTATATATACAACTTTTAAAATGCATTAAAATAAATATGTACATTATTATTATTATTATTTATTTATTTATTTATTTTTTTTTTTTTCCTTTCCTTCTTCTGCAAAAACTACTCATTTTCCTGAAACATTCAAAGAAAAAAAAAAAAAAAAAAAAATAGGCTAGCCAGGATCCACCCTGATACCTTGCTCTTTGATTATTATTTTCCCTATGCTAGGGGTTAAATGGTAGAAGCCTTTTCTTTGCGTAATAGTATTAGTATTCAAAATTAGTGCTGATTCTAAAAGTCTTCTTTTAGCTCTATCTATCACGTATTTAATAATTTTCGCTTGATCTAAATTAAATGAGTGATCGTGTTCTGCACAATGGCAAAAGAGTGCATTTAGGGCGTTACCATTCCTTATATCTCTTCTGTGCTCGTTTAGTCTTAATTTCAATTTTCGTTGTGTTTCACCTATGTACGCTTGTTGACAGTTGTTACATGGGATGGAATATATACCGGCATCGGATGTGAGGGTTTTGGGAGAGTGCTTGGTAGTTTTTAATGTCTGTTTTATGGTTGAGGAAGTTGTTTGTATCAGGTGAAAACCAAGTCTATCAAGAGTGTCGTAGATTTTTGTATTTTTGGTGTGGGTGGGAATGAAAAGATGTCTGTTTAATAGTGAGGTATCTGTTTTATTTTTCTGTGTGTTTATATTATAGTGTATTTTCGTAGCTTTTTTCTTTGCGTAAGAAATGAAATAGGATGGATACTGTAGTTTTCTTAAAACATTCGTAATATATTGAAATTCATCATTAAGATATTGGGGACTGCATATTCTAAAGGCACGTAAGAAAAAACCTATAATCATGCCCGTCTTTATTT
Organism: Euprymna scolopes; assembly: GCF_053919585.1. Taxonomy (NCBI): domain Eukaryota; kingdom Metazoa; phylum Mollusca; class Cephalopoda; order Sepiida; family Sepiolidae; genus Euprymna; species Euprymna scolopes. The sequence goes on from NC_136491.1 coordinate 106,971,678, forward strand.
TATCATTGTGGTGTGAGTAGTAATGAATATAGTCGTTTTTGTGTGTGGTCTTTCTATGTACTTTGAAACTCAGGTCGGTTTCTGATCTGATGAGGAATATGTCTAGAAAAGCTAGGGAGTGGTCTTGTTCGGATTCATGTGTAAAATTTATAGATGGTTCCACTGAATTTAATTTATTTCTAATTTGTTCTATTTGTGTGTTTTTAGGAAGAAAAATAAGAATATCATCTATATATCTAAAATATGTGGAGTTTTTAGGAAGTCTGTGTTTAAAAGAGTTGGTTTCTAAGAATTCTAAGAATAAGCAGGCTAGTACACCACTAAGGGGGTTACCCATAGGGAGTCCAAATTTCTGTCTATAGTAAGAATTATTAAATTGAAAGTAGGTTCTATCAGTGATAAGTTTTATAATTTGTATTAGTGTATCTGAGGAAAAAGGTAGGTCGGCTTTAATTTTGATTAAGTGCTTGTGGAGTAGATTAAGGCATTTTTTGATTGGAATATTGGTGTACAGGGAAATTATGTCTAAACTATGCATGGTTTTATTTTGCATGTCCATATTTTTTATTCTATTTAGGAGGTCACCAGAGTTTTTGATATGTGAAGTGCTGATGGTGCCCATTAGTGGAGTTAAAATTTGGGCAATAGCTCGTGCTAATTTATGGGTGACGCTTCCAATGTTTGATATTATAGGTCTCATAGGGACGTTCTCTTTATGTATTTTTGGGAGGCCGTATAATATAGGAATAGTGGGGTGGTATTCTATGTTATTTATCCATTTTTTATCATTTCCGATAAGTTTCTTTACGGATTTATTAAAAGTATCGAAATCTTTTTCTATTGATTTTAAATCTATCGGAGTGTATATATCTCCGTCTGCCAATAGTGTATGCATTTTCTTTAGATATAGGTCTTTATCTATTATAACTATACCACCTCCTTTATCGGCTTGTGAAATAATAATGTCTTTATTTTTTGTTAAAAGTTTTAAGGCATCAATGTATCTTTTTGGTAGTGCTAATTGTTGAGGTTGGGTAGTTGTTAAAGCTATTATCCCTTGTATGAAGCCTTTAGTAAAATCAGAGTCCTCTTGTCTATAATTTTTTAGGGTTGTGTTAGTGGTGATTTTCGAATGCTTGCCGGTAGCGAATTTAAGACCGAAACTGAGAGCTTCAGTTTCAATGTCCGAGAGTGGTTTAGAAGTAAGGTTTAGAATAAGGTCTGGACGTCCCAAAGTTTTCCATTTGCTGTTTTTTATCAATTTCGCAAGTTTGTTATTCAATTTAAAGTTATGGCGTGTGTTAAATTTTTTGATAGATCTGTAAATGTTCTTAATTGATCTGGGTGTTTTCTTGTAATTTTGTTGATAATCAGCAATTAATATCCTGGCTTTCCGAAAAAGATGAGAGCTTTGGTGCTTTAAATATATTATAGATGACAAAAGATATTTCTCAATGTAATCCGGGAAAATATGGTCTGATGTTTTAAAAGATTTAGGTATGCATGCAGGTATGACTTTTTCTTCAATACATTTTTCCAGAAAAATTCTCCTGTTGTTGTGAGAATTTGCTGCGATTAAGATGCTCTTATATGTTCGCAGAGAAGATCGGTTTTCCATTTCGACAGAATGTATAAGGAATTAAAAAATATACCAGCGGTGGTTGACGTTATGTTTAAAGAAAAAATTAGAAAAAACCGAATGAAATCATTAAAAATTATATATATATATATATGCATATATATATATATATATATATATATATATATATATATATATATATGTTTATATATCGCAATCATGAAGGGAAGCTTTTTATAATTCATGATTAGAAACGTTTCAAAATAAAGTACCTATTTACTATGCCTCCCCACGGGACAGAGTTAGACACCAGGGTCGTTTTTTAACGTGGAGAAAACGTACAAAAATAAAAATTGTCTCAGTCGTGAAGGATTTCTCCTCCACCGAAAGAGAACAAGAAATAGAAGTGCAGCATCTTAAGAACAGATGGTATTTATTTGCTCCCCCCCCCCCGAGCAAATTAGGCACAAGGCCGATTTTTAATGTGAGGAGTGAAGGGGAGATGGGGACCAACTCCCCGGGGAGTAGGGGAGCTGGATAGTGACAATTGGTATGAAGGGTTGCCCCTACATTGACCAAGGTCTTATCTGTGGGGTCGCCCCCACATATGGTCTTTGCTTGCAGTATCTGTCGGAACAGATGGTATTTATTTGCTCCCCCACCGAGCAAATTAGGCACAAGGCCGATTTTTAATGTGAGGAGTGAAGGGAGGGGGAAGGGAAAAAGGGGACCAGCTCCCGAGAGGTGGGAAATGGGAGCTGGTTAATGGTCAGGCATGTGGGGTTGCCCCCACATCTGGTCTTTGCTAGTCATAGCTAGTCATAGCTAGTCATAGCCTGCAGCATCTGTCGGAACAGATGGTATTTATTTGCTCCCCCACCGAGCAAATTAGGCACAAGGCCAATTTTTAATGTGAGGAGTGAAGGGAGGGGGAAGGGAAAAAGGGGACCAGCTCCCGAGAGGTGGGAAATGGGAGCTGGTTAATGGTCAGGCATGTGGGGTTGCCCCCACATCTGGTCTTTGCTAGTCATAGCTAGTCATAGCTAGTCATAGCCTGCAGCATCTGTCGGAACAGATGGTATTTAGTCGTATCGGCCCCGGACTTGGCATTATTTACTACCAAGCCCTCATTTGGGGTCCGATACAACTTAGGCACTAAGGCCAGTAAGGGGGAGGTGGGGATGAAAACGGGACTTTGCTAAATTTGCTAGCTAAACTTGCGTTGAAAAGCAAGTATTTTATTTAGAAAACCCTATACTAGATTCTATCATAACTCATCCGCCTACATTCTTACCAGGACCTACTTAAAAGAGACAGCTCCCCAGCTTATCGGGATGGCGGGCGACACTCGTACTGTAAAAAGAGAAGAATATGTACAAAAAGAAAAACAAAACAAAATGGTATTTACAAACTTAAAGTATTTTTTTTTTTTTTTTTTTTTTAAATAAATGGGGGTGCGATGATGGGGAGGGGGGCAAACTAAAATACACCCAAAAAGAAAGAAAAAGAAAACAACTTAATAAAATGCCTATGGGGGCGGGTTAGTAAGGGGACCCTCCCTACTTAACGGCTGGTCTGTCGTATGAAACGCCCACTGTCTTCCAATCCACTTCCCCCGGGGGGAAAGGTTGAAAGCAAGCAGGTCGCTTCCTAGGGGGGAGTGGAGGAACTAGGGACTTGTAAGAAAAATAACTTAGGGTCGGGGATAACAGGGATGGATGGCGTCTTCTAAGATAAAATACGTAAGGGGTACAATCGGGCCGAGGACAAAATAAAACTGGTGGACTTTGGGCATCTTTGGAAGCTCTCCTAGTGACAATCTTATCAGAAAACAAAGAACTACAGGGGACGGGATCAAACTCACATTCACCCTAGTCTAGGCCCTAAATAAAGTATGTGCTTTCCACTCTAGGTGGTTACTCCGCCTAACTAGCAAACCTACTCCTACCCATGATTACGGGGTAAACCCCGTATTAATATATGAGGGGCTGGGTTCCGAGTGCACGACAATCGAAACTTCAGCACCTCCAGACGAATACTACTAGGGTGGAAACACAAGCTCGTACCTAGCTCCTCGTCGGATGCACAAACTAGTGTTGTGCACCCATCTCCTATCAAAGTCGATGCGGGGCAATCTTTTCCAATCACATCTGATTTTTATTTTAAGTTGATGCTTAAAATAAAGGACCAGATCCTGATCGAAAGCAGATTGCCCCTCATAGACAATGCTCAGACGTGTAACCCACGTCACTAACCTAGCTACAGCCAGTATCGCCAGAAACACCGCCCGTTTCTCCCTGATAAACGGCGGGTCCACATTGTCAACCACGTACGCCAAATCAAGTGGCACCGACCGCTCGGGGTCGATGCGAGCCGTTACCCCTTCGACATACCTCCAGAGACTCCGCACCCCGCTGCAAAGAAAGAACGCGTGTTCACGCGTTTCGTCCTCGTTCTCATCGTCGCAGCGTGGGCACGGGGGAAAATAATAATCGGGATCCCGGAAATCCCTGGCAAGTCGGTCGAAGAGAGGCAACGCATCCCGGACTAGCCTCCACGTTACCGAAAATTCTGCATTATTGATGTAGCTACTGGCAGGCGCCCAACTCCAAAGCGAGAGAACCTCCCCCCTCGACAGGTGTAGCCGCTCCACCAGCGGGTCGTTCGCGGTACCCTCCACTAACTCCTCATATAGCCTCCACCTAGGCCGTGCAAGGTCATTGGACCCCGGCAATGCCCTAAGGGCGGCTCGGCATTCGGTCAGGAAGCGCCCTTCCCCCGCTGGTCGACGGCGACCTTCGGCGGCGGGGTTGGTTAATAGCCGTGGGAAAGCGCGCTGCACGGCCGGAACCCAGGGTGCCTCCTCTATTAGTGTCCGACTCAGGAACGCCAGTCTTTCTGCGTGTTGATGGCTGCGCAGATCAGGCATCCCCAAGCCTCCCTCGCTAAGCTTCTGCGTACAGACCTGTCTACGGACATACGGCTTTCCTCCCTTCCAGAGCAGTTTGAAAAGGAGTCGCTCTAAAGCCTTACAGCGGTCCGCAGGCAGGGGAAGAACAGATAAACGGTAAAGGATCAACGGAAACACGTAAGTGGCGCATGCCTCCGCACGACCCTTCAAGGACAATCTCCTCCGAATCCAAGTCACGACAGACGATTCGACCTTAGTCTGTACCTCCGACCAATTCTTGTCCAGCTGGAGATCCGGCCCGAACCACACACCGAGGATCTTAACCGGGCCATCAGTCCAGCCGAACGCACCTGGAAGCGAGTTTACCCCGGTCCAGGCGCTCAACCGCAGGCCGACGGACTTGCTGCGATTGATCACGGCCCCTGTGACAACTTCGTACTCAGCGATCGCCTCTATCACCGCTACGATGTCGTTACGACTGGCTGCGAAAACGGTGACGTCATCGGCGTACGCGGACACCCTGGCAAATCGGCCGCCAGGTAGAGCAATGCCGCGTAGGACTGGTCTCGCCGCCTCGTCCCTTAATTTGCGAAGGAAGGGCTCCAACGCCAGGACATAGAGCAGAGGCGACAGCGGACAGCCCTGCCGCACCGACCGGGAGACCCCAAAGGACTCCGACAACCTACCATTGACTTGCACCACCACCGCGGGGTCACGATACAGGGCGGAGATCCACTTGCGGAAGTCCGGACCAAAGCCGGCGGCCTCCACAACAGCCCTCAGGAACCCATGGTCCACCCTATCGAACGCCTTGGACTGATCTAAATTGATCAGCGCGGCTTCTGTGTCGTCTTCTAACCCCTCTATTATCGTGCGCACCAAGTGCAGATTGTTTTGAATTGTTCGACCCTTCACAGCGTAGTTCTGATCCGGTTCGACCAACTCGTCGATAACAACCTGCAGTCGGTTTGCAAGAATACGGGCCAAAATCTTAAAATCTGCGTTAAGCAGAGTTATGGGCCTATAATCATCTAAGTTCCCCCCACCATGTTGGTTTCCCTTCTTCAGAAGCGTGACCACTCCTTTGGTTACCTGCCTCGGGATCGAGTCCTGGGCAAACCAGTGGTTAAACACGCCCGTCAAAAGGGGCACAAACATGGGCGACAGCCTCAAGTACAGTTCGTAGGGCAAACCATCGAGCCCCGGAGATTTGTTGTGGCCAACCTGCTTCAACGCAGTAATGACCTCACGCTCCGTAACCACCCCCTCGCAACTAGCCGCTCGGGCCGCAGTAAGGCGGGGCGAGCCAGCTAAATAGCTGCCAAACTCCTGGCCGCGGAGTCTGGGTAGTTTGGTGAAGCGCTCCTCCAAATGTTGCCGAAACCCATTGCAGATCTCCCGCGTCGACACGAGAGAACGTCCTTCCAGGTTTTTCACCTCCCGAATGTACCCATCCGAGCCGCGTCTTAAAGCGGCCCCACGCTCAACAGCGTCAACGTTCACGGCTTCGTTGGAGACTCTATTTAACCTAGCCCTAACTACTTGACCTTCATATCGCTCGCTAGCCAAGCGACTGAGGTCCCCCTTAATTAGTGCTAGATCTAGGGAATCCCCCCCTGCCACCGCCCGGGTCAATCTATCCTCTAGGTGCTTTTTGGTCCGAGCCCTAGTTAAAGCGAGGCTTTGGCTATATTGGACACAAAAATGCCTAATGGTCACCTTAAGATTAACCCACCATCTACTCCCGGTAACCGCCCCCACTAACTCCCTCTGAATTAGTGTTGTCAGCTGCTCCCGGAAGTCGACCGACTCCAACAAGGAGGCGTTCATCTTCCAGTAGCCAGCCAACCTAGGCCTATTACCTAACTTCAAACGGGCCAACACGAGTTTGTGGTCCGAATGACCTAACCAGTGGAATGTGGGACAAGATAGAAAATCTACGTCGCCCCTTCTAATTAACATCCTGTCCAAGTATGTACTTGGACTGGCGGCCGCACTAGTATGCCACGTCCACATCTCCCTCCCGGGGTGATCCAGACGGAACCTGTCGACCAGATTGCACGAGGCCATCAGGTCAGACAGGCTGCTTTCACACCTACCCGTCCCTCTAGGCCCCCCGACCTTATCTAACTTGGGGTCCAGGATGGCATTCCAGTCCCCCATTAATACTACTCGCTCCGGACCCGAAGAGAGAAACCCCTCCACCCGCCGAAAAAAGGAAACCCTCTCGCTTTGGATGTTGGGCGCATAAACTGCCATGATCCGGAATGCGCCGCTGCTAACGGCAACATCGACCACGACCAGCCTCCCATGAGCGTCCGCATGAACAAGTGTAACCGTCGCAGATAGGGTGCGACTTACTAGCACAGAAACCCCCCGGCTCTGGAAACTGCCATATGCTGAGTAAACATCAAAATCGTTCACCAGCACATCACAGTCCCCAGCCCCAACAAAGTGGGTCTCCTGAATTGCAGCTATGTCTACCTCAAGGGCCATGAGGTCCCTCAGCACGCGAGAAGCCTTGCTTCGAGACCTCATGCCCCTCGCATTCAAACTAGCTAGGTTTAAGCTTGTGGCCATGTTTCCCTAACTAGTAATATTCGTCTATCAAGGGTCTGAAATCCTCGGGGGAAAGGGCGTCGAAGGTCTGCCCAAGACTGCCCGTGAGCAGGACAGGCGTAAGCCGCCCGTCTTTGGCCAGACCCCCCACGTCTAGAGGGAACGTCAGTTTTAGAGCCCTATAGAAGGAGGGGTGAACGTAAATTGGGACCCTTCCCTCGCAACGTTGGGCGATCTTCGACAGTGATGGGTGCTCCACGTCTATTAGTTTGAAGCCCGGGAACGCGGTTTTACCGGCCTCCAACATTCGCCAAAGGGCCTTTGCACGCCCACCCCTATTCGGCCTGACGAAAGTAATTAGCTGCGGCGCATCTGAAAAGTTCCTTGGGTCGGTGACCTCTTTTCCATCAACGGTTGTGAGGGTCTCTAGTACCCGCAGGTACTTCCTTTGGGTCCCGTTGAGGTCACCGGCCGCACGCTCCACTTCGCACAGACGGTCCCCAGGCCAAAACGGAAATTTCCTGGTTTTTTCCTTTCTGGGGGCCGTCTTCTCCGGGTCTTTGTCTTCTACAGCTTCCAAGGTTGCCGGAGTCTCTTCCTTAGACTCCGCGGTGTTGGTTAGGGGAGGGGTGGGCTGAGCTTCTTCTTGGGGGGTTGTTGTTGTTGGAGGCTCAGCACAAGGGTCTTCCATCTGCACCTCAACGGGTGCTCCTTGCTCCATTTCAATCGGCATTTTCTCAGGAATTTTGCCGGGTGTCGCTTTGGGCGTTTCCTTTCTCTCCTTCTTCTCTGGCTGTCTCTCCTTCGGTTCGCTCTCTTCACCCTCCGACTCAGAGGAGTTCAATTTCAACTTCCTTTTGGTCGTTGCCACCGTTGGTTTGGTTGTTACTGGGGGGCTTTCTGTCTCTTTCTTCTTCCCCTTTTTGGCAACGACCTTACTCCAGGATCCGCCCTCTGCGTCCACCGTGTTTGATTTCTCCCCTTGTACTTTGAGGCCCACTCTTTGCCTTTCTGCCTCTCCTGTCTTCTGGGTGACCTGCTCCTTTTTCAGTGGGCAGAAGCGCGCCACGTGCCCGGGCTTCACACAATGCCAGCAGTACGGCCTCCTCCCTTCTACAATTACGGCCATCTGCCAGCCCTCACAATTAAGCTGGGCGGGGATTTTGTGGAAGTTCTCCCTATTCACCCTCATGCAGACTTTATAGGACCCCGTCTGGATGTTCCTTGGGCCCTTCGTAGGTTGAACCTCCTCCACCTCTCCGAACTGGGCGAGGGTAGCTCCCAGCTGGTCTTCTCCAATGAAACTAGGGACTCCCAGGACCGTGACTCCCGCTCTCCTTCTGGACATGTATTCGGGTCTCAACCTTAGATTCCTCCACGTGAGGTCCCCTCCTGCTAGTCCCGGCTGCTTCCACCATGACTTGTCCTGCTGGTATCGGAGAGGTATCACTCTGACTCTGAGTAAGGGCTGGCCACTCGCTACTGCTGGCTGGTGTCATGCAGTCTATAGATCCCCCCACCCTTGGGGAGCACCCATCTACTACTATCACTCCTTCCGACCGTACCCTCCTCAACTCAACTACCGGCTTGGCCGGGCTATTTGTCTCCGACTGCGACCTTGTTGGCGGGGTATTCCTCCCCTCGTCGGAGACCCACCACTTTTGAACTGCCCGCCTCAGCTTTTTCGAACCTGCTGCGGGTGTCGCCCATGGACGCTGCTTTTCGCCCTTCTCGACACTGGGGTTGCCTTTCGCGGTGGCAAACCCGGGAACCACACTGGGGGTAGCGACCTTACTTGGGTTGCCATTCAGGGTAGCAACCCACGACCCAACGACACTGGTGTTGCCTTTCGGGGTGGCAACACCCGGAACTGCCTCGACCGTACTGGGGGCGGCGACCCCCGCTCGCGATCCGAACGCCTCCAACGACTCTGGGGCGGCGACCCCGGTAACCCTTCTCGAACTGGGGGTGCCTTGCGGGACGGCACCCCTCGGACCCTTCACGGCACCTACACCTGGGGCGTCCCCCAAGGTGGCAGGAGCAGAGGCCTGCTCCATCTACTTTGTTGGCCCAAGGCCCGGCTAGACACCCGCCGATTCGGAAACCAAGGGGACCTTCACCTAAAGAGGTATGTCAGTTTCCCTTGGCCCTGCCGGCTGCTTAAGTGCTAGCTGGACCCTGGACTATCTGAAAGAAAGGAGAAAACGCAGTTAATGGCTGCCCAGAGTGGGCAAAAAACAACAATAAAGCACAAAAGTCCTTGCGGGTCCAATCCCCAAGAAGGGGCTGGTCCTTGCAGAGAACAAAAGCCGGCGTTGAGGCAGACCGCAGTAAGCACTGAGAACAGATACTACACTTTGATCTTGTCCCGAAGGCCAAGAAATGTATGAAAATAAAGTAAATGGGGCGAAGAGAAGAAAAAAAAAACGTGGTGAAGTCAGCTGACCGGTTTCGTTTCTTATTAGATGATTGGTTTCATTTAACTATTACGCTCAGTTTACTTATGCATATTTTCTACATTGTTCACGTAGCATTTAGGAGGTAAAACTTCTATCATACACAAAAATATTTATATATATGTATAGTATATATATAAAAGTGACCTTGTCTGTTTCTTTCCTGAAAGTCTCTACCAAACACCTCCATGAATTTTTGGTCTACAGACTTAAACCTTGATATATAGTGAATTTGTACCTCTGGAATAATTTCCATTCTGTTTGTATCCTGTAAAAATAGCTACTTAGGGGTCAAAATCGAAAAAAAAAACAAAAAAACAAAAAACAGTTAACCTTGGCAGAGTAAGTCGAATAAAACTGTTACTTTTATTACTGTGCAAAATTAAATACCCAAAGTCGTTTAATTTCGTAACATTACTATCGGTCGCTTAGCGGATGGCACCCAAGTCATACATATATTTTAATAACTTTTGAAATCATTACTTTATATTGTATAATAATCGGTAGAAAATTGGCTCTATGATAATAAGTACGAAATCTGCATGAATTATAATAAAATATAATATTAAGCCGGGCCACGCCAAGCAATTGCCGGGCAATGCCGGGTGGCCTACTAGTATTATATATATATATATATATATATATATATATATGTTGCTAACTCCAGACATTAGTATTTCATGCTTATGCAATCATCAGTGTAAGAAGTCATAATGACTTATGCTTTGAATAGAGTCGCTAAGCAAACCTCGGCTTCAACACAGACACAGATGTGGATAGTCATACACAGACAGAGTGTTTCGCCGTATTACAGCTCTTCAATGCAGCTAGACTAACACCCATCCCGAACTAGGGATCGACCATTTAACAATCTTTTTTTTTTTACAAAGGTATCACCACTTATTAAGGCTAAGAGGCCCCTCGAGGATAAGGGTTAAAGAGTGTATAGTAGACAATTGGACAATAAAGTAATCGTTAGTAATGGAAATTCGGTACATTTGTTAAATTATATGGAACGGCTCATCAAGAACTTGTTTACGTTAGACTTGAAGACAACCATATTGTAGTCAGCTGGGAAGCAGGAAAACGGAAGACAATTCCATGGGCGTGCAGTTCGAAGAAAGAAGCTTTGTTCATGGAATCTATGTTTAGGTTTAGGCACAGATAAAGAGTGGCGGAAATTATTGATAGTGTTTTCTGCTAGACAGGTGTTTCTTGTGAAAGTTTGGCGGGCGGGGGGTATAGATTGGAGCTCAGTCGAGCACTTGCCATGAAAATAACGATAAAGCAGAGACAAACTCGCGACATTTCTTCTGTGTGAAAGAGGTTGCAGATGTTATATACTGGGTGTTATTATTAAGATGACGTATATTCTGTATTGCTGTTGTTCGTTTTAGGAAGAGTCTTGGTGTTTTATCTAGAGACAGTCTTAGGAATGTTCATGTGTTGAGTTTCATATGTCTTAAGATGTTCATGTTGTAAGTGATAGCATATTGGAGACATAAACAGGGTATATATAAAGAAACAGAAAGTTCTTATATATAACGACAGGATACATATAATACAGGAGAGCCGACAGCTTGTAATACACAATGAGAGGCGATTATATATATAGATAGATAGACCGAGGGTTTGACATTTATACTTTTGACAGTTCTGTGAATGGAAGTGTCTCTATAACATTTATACTTTGACACATATACTTTCTAACACATATTTTTTAGATGATGATTTTATCAAGGTTCTTATAATATAAATGGACAATACCTTTTCTGATGAATAACGACACGGAGACGCAAATAGAAAAACATATGTTGACGTCCTTTATTTCATGACTGGTCCTGATTTCGCTCGAGGAATTCAAAGTTTCTTTACATGGCTTTTCTTCTCTAACCTTTGCTTCCAAGGTTTGGTGTCAACAACTGTCTCTGACCTCTCTCTTCGCTATCTCTCCTCTCTTTCTCTCAGACTGCATCTAAATCTCTACCTATATTGAGAACTCGTCACGTCATCGCATGATTAAACATGTGCTCATCAAGCACGTTGCCTTGACATGCGTCACGTTGCAAAACTTGACATGACCCTGAGTTAAGTAACCTATTTTTCAAATAACCTCTTTACAAAATATATTTACAATTTCAATTGACGATTAAATTCCTTATTTTAATTTTCACAGAAACAAATTGCATCATTACATTCATTTTCCAATAAACAGATATCTAACTATTTTGTGTGAGCTAAACAATTGCGATTCCACATTCCTTATTTTCAATAACATTCTATATTTATTTTAACTTAGGATTGGAATTTTCAATTCCAAATCTAGCTTCGCAAGTTCGAATCCTTGACTATCCTATTTCATATTTACATTTAACTAATTCCCTATTTTTTTACTTACATGAAAAGGGGACAGCCCTTATCGTGTAACACAGAGAAGAGAAAAGGAAATCCCCTACGAGGCTACAAAGTCTATTTTGAACTCTATTAAGGCAGGATAAGTCCTTTTCTAGCGACTCTTCCTTAGATGTGGCAACAGTACTCCATCCTTGGACGTACCTGGCTCTATATAGATAGAGAATTTCATCAGCAGTGAGACATCTACTGGATCGATCGAAGGATCACACAATTTTTCCAGCGGCCTTGGCAACGGATTTAATGTATTCCATTTCAGATCAGGAGTAAAGGTCAAGCCCAGAAGCTTGTCAAAACATGAGGCCTCCCCAAGACGAGAGCCATTTATTTCAATTGATGCCAGATGGGGATCAGAGCGTTGATGATGTAAAGATAAAAGCTTGGTTTCAGATGCATTAAAAGTAACAAGCCACCTCTTTCCCCATTGTACCACGTTCTCAAGATCAGAGGAGAGAGAATAGGAGAGAACTTGGTCGTTTAAGGTCTTAGCTGTGCTACCATAGATAGTAGTGTCATCAGCATAAATGTCTACGAATGATGTAAGGATGTGGTTTGGATCTAGTTGATAGTCGGCAGTTCTACCCTCTAACGACATCATCAAATGTCTATTTATATAGACACTAGCAGATGTACCCGGCTTTGCCCAGTATTAAACGTAACGTGAAATTCCTAAAAAAAAGAAAATAAGTAAAAAAGAACGGGAAAAAACCTGAGAAAAGTGCATGCGAGTATTGTTTTTTTCTTTGTAGTTAAATTTTTGAAAGCAAAAAAAAAAAAAAAATACTCGAGCTGAGATCGAAACCAAAACCCTAGGATAGTGAGTCAAGTACACTATCCAGTAGACTAGTTTAACCCGAATGTTAAAAAATGTTTTCAAACCTACTTGTTCTTGACATAGGGAACTTGTCATGTGAGCGATTCGCGCATGCGCATTCGTGAAACAGTTGACAAACAGATCAAAATCAAGTACCAAGTTTTCAATTTTAACCCTTTAGTAGCCCTTTTTCCGGATGAAAACAAATTGAAAGTTTTCTACATGTCTGAATAACCTATATACCAAATTTCAAGTCTGTAGACTAAAAATTCGTTGAGTATATAAGTTGAGAAGTATTCTCACACACACACTCACATTCTCACTTGTATAGGTATACTAGCAGGCCTCTCGGCTTTGCCCAGTCGTAAGATAAGCATAAATGTTAGATTTTAATTAATACAGAATTCTTATACGCAGAAATACCGTAGGTATTAAGCGTAACGTTAAATTCCTTTTTTAAAACAGTTCACTTCTTGTAAGTAAAAACAAAATACCTGAGCTGAGATCAAAACGAAGACCTAAAGTGTGTCAAGTACTATTACACGAGCTTGACACGACCTTCAGAAATGTTTTTAAACCTTCTTATTCTTAACATGAAAAAACTGTTATGTTTCACGGCCGCGCATGAGTATTCGTGAAAGATGAAAATAGAAAAAAAAATCCGACGACCACCACGTATCATTTTTTTTTATTTTAACCACTTTGCAGCCCTTTTTTTCCAGATGAAAACTGATTTAAAAGTTTTCCGCATGTCTGAATAACCTATATACCAAATTCCAAGTCTGTAGATTAAAAATTTGTTGAGTATATAGGTTGAGAAGTGTCCTCACGTACATTCTCACTTTTATAGAATATAAGATAGATTTGACCATAGCTTTTGATGTGCTCGATTCGTTTGTTTATTTACAAACAAAGAGCTTCGCGTTACGCAAAACAAGCAGCGGGTGAAATCATTTACGACAGTGCTCTACCCAAGGAGTGGAGCTTAAATAGTCATCTACAGACAAACTGCTTCGCTGTATCACAGTTCTGCAATGCTACTAGACTAGCACCCGTAGGTATAATTTTAAGCTAAATCTATCCAAACGAATGTTTGCATATTTAAAAAAAAAAAACATTCTACAAACCGTCAAATAAATATAACTGCATCTTCATTAAATCACATTTGCAAATACACGCACATTCTTACAATTAAATCACCCGAAAATGGTTGATATGTCGTTAAACTAATGCACCAAACTAAACACTGTCAAACCGCAGCCGATCCGAAAGAAAGGTTAAGAAGATGCATGGCCACCATTATTAGCGCCTACATAACATATAACCACAATCGTCGTTGCGAAATAGGTCTTCGAGGAATAAAGCGTTCTTGCACGAAATCGCGAAACATGGTGCATTGGTGCACTCAGGGACCATTTTGGCCGCGTCACTAGGCGCGATGTATTAGAGGTGAGCGTCTTGCAATTGTTATAAATAATGGGGTGGATGGGAAATGATTAAGATGGTAACCATAGAAACGGCCAGAACAGGAAGAAATACGGAAGAAATAAAATACACAATTGTAGAATATAGAGGGCGGGTTAGGGTAGATGTTTTCTGAATTTCAAAGCTTAATAAAAACAAAACACATGATCATACGAGAAAAATTCTTGTATGTAGAATAAATACATTTCATACGGAATCCATTGTTATATTTACATATACGTACAAACAGGGGATGAACAAAATAATGAAAACATCTGGTGAATTTTGCAACATTTTTAAAATACCTATAAATATTGAAAATTTATGCCAATTTTTTTTTTTTTTTATTGAGGGCTATTTTTTGTCTTGAATTAATTGGTTAAATTTATTTTTTATTTCCGAAAGTTCATATTAGTAATAAATATTAAAATGACAAATCTCTCAGAGTCAGATCGTTGATACCCGTCTGGTAAGCACTACTCTAGCGGAAACTGCTGAGATGGTGGCTGTATCGAGATGAACTGTCTCGAAGGTGATGAAAGCTTATGAAAAAAAGGGGGGGGGCATCCTCTTCTAAATAAAAATCTAGAAGAAAACCAAAGCTGTCTGAAAGAGACCGTAGAGTCCTTGTAAGGATTAATGCGCAAAACCACGGCACATAAAATTACAAAGAAGAAATTAATAAATTCAATAATCCTGTTTCAACAAAACTGTTCCTCGATAGCGCCACAAGGCTGAATTTTATGATAGGATTGTCATAAGAAAATCACTAAAGGATAGCAAGGTTCCCGGGTCCAGAGAAACCCGGTTTGTCTTGGTTCATTTTAGAAGGAATCACTGCAGAGACCTCTCAGTGGGAGATCAATCCACTGAGGGGGGGGGGGCTTGACACCCTTAGCCGGTCAGCTTCAACGACCAGCCTCTCCACACTACCCTTGATTGCATCTTTCGACCTTTGTCCGACTCTAACCACAATAAGATGGTGCAACATAGGTGACTATTTATCTCTCTCTCTCTCTCTCTCTCTCTCTCTCTCTCTCTCTATATATATATATATATATATATATATATATATATATATATATATATATTGAGGTTCTCGTAAAGTAATATATATATATATATATATATATATATATATATATATATATTACTTTACGAGAACCTCAATGTAGAACAAGTTATAGGCATCACATGGACGCCCAAATTCCTTTCGATAGAAAAAATAAAAGCACGCTCTATTCGAATAAATGGTTTACTTATAAATGTATGTTGAACTGGCTTCCTTCTAAGGAAGAAATGTCAAGGGAATATTAAGTTCGCAAGTGGTCCCCAGTCGCACACATATACCGGTCAGAGCAGATGACGTCGTTATGTTATTATAGTCCTTGCAGAGAGTTTTCGACGTTTCATTACATGCAACGCATGGTCTTCTTAAGTGGCCATCTTTCTGGTACTGACCAGGCTCAAAGTTGCTTAACTTTGATAATCTAATAGGCACCGATGTGTCTGCGTGATTATTCCTGGGGTATACGATAGTATTGTTCTGGAAATAAAACGAATAGCAAAAACTGACGTCATTTCATCCAAATTTTGAGTGTGTAACAACTCTTAGCTTGCTCAAGAGTTTTATCTCTTCTCTTCTCTTCTTCTCTTCTCTTCTCTATTCTATCTTCTCTTCTTTTCTACTTCTATTCTATCTTCTTCTTCTATTCTTCTTCTATCTTCTATCTATCTTCTTCTATCTTCTTCTATTCTTCTTCTCTTCTTCTTCTATCTATATAAATAAAATGAACTCATTTTTTCCCGTCTGATTTTGACATTAATAGGATTAAAAATCAAGATATTTCATGCAAATATAATATGCACAAACGGCAGAACAATATCTGAGGTGTGTTATAGGCTTATTATTTCTCAAATTCCTCGATAATCTTAGATTGCTATACTTTTTCTGCTGAGAAGTCACGGCCAAAATCGGTTAAGATCAATGGAAGTGGTAAAATATTTTATCTCTAATAAATTCCTCCTCCCCCTGCCACCACTTAACACCGTTTGGGGATCGTTCACAAGGAACAGTTGAGAAGAGAACACCGGTTTGGCTTCGTAGTTCTTTCATGTGAAGTTATTTAAAATCACTAAACTAAGCTGCAGTGCTCTGTGGCGTAGTGGTTAGCGTGCTGGACAATTCACATTATATTTTCACGCTCGCGCCGACCTACCGCAGTCGTTTTTTTTTTTTTTTTTTTTTTTTTCCTAAACAACTGGAATGGACTTTTCTTGGTGGCCGAACTGTTAACGTTGCAGATGTTTTTTTGTTTTTTTTCACACTTTATTTTCCTATTTTTACTCATGACTCCGGGTTTGATCCTTCTTACTTACCTACCATAACATTTTTTAAAACTCCCCCCCCCCCCGTCCCGGAAACAAACACTCGGGCAACGCCGGGTACCCCCGCTAGTTTAAAGGATATTTTCGGTATTATAACATAAAACTTTGGAGCATTAAAAAAGGATAACAGAAAGAGAAGAAACCATAAAATCTGAAGGGAGAAAAAGAGCAAAATAAATGTAAAAATCAAAACAGCCAAAGAGAAATGTATTACATTACGCTTTTATAATTGAAGTAATACATTTGTTTTGATGAAAAAATAAATAAATAAATAAATAAATAAAAAAACAAAGGAATACGACTTTTATTAGGTTATGGAGATTTTGATTTTTTTTTTTCAACCAGTTTTAAATATCTGTATACTAGCTGGACGCCCGGCGTTGCTTGGTCGTACTATACGCTTAAACATGTTATTTGAATTTATGCAGATTGCGTATGTATTATAGAATCATTCCTCTATTGATTATTATATATTACGAGGAATAATTTGTTCGGTGGACTAATTCACAAATAAATAAAATAAAATAAAATAAATAAACATAATAAATAATAATGATAATGTAGTTCATCAAAATCCGTCTGTGTTTGTTTACAATATCAAGTCAGTTGACGATGAATGCCCTGAAAACTCACTTCTGATTAATGTTTAGTTTTAAAATATGCAAACAAAGAAATGGTTTGAGGCGATTTAAAATGGTGCCTCTTTTTTTATCGTGAATTGTATTCATTATTAAGAAAAAATTAAAATAAAATGACGAGGTCACCCGGGCTTGAACACGAGATCATTCGAGCTGTAGTTGATTGCTCTATCACTGAGCTATGTTTCCAGATGTTCCAAGTCCTTTTTTTTTTCTAAGAAGAAATTATTTGTTGAGATTTTATTATCTCCCTTGCCGGTGCATCCTAAAATAATTCCTTGTAAAAATCCTTTTTATCTATAAGAAAGAAACACTATTTTTAAGGTCGGATTTTTTCGATTTTCGAAACTTATCGGAAGAATTTCTGTACAAATCATATCTAAGAACACTGCCAGACATAAATTACATTTGTGTGAAATTTACAAAAGATAGGTTCAGTCGTTTCATAACCTATGAGGAAGGAACTCATACACACAAAGTGACTTTCATATAACAGTAGAGATAGAGATATATATTATTTTGTTTTTTGGGTTCGGTTTCGATTCAAGCTGACTCTCCCAAATCATATGGATATATTTTTTAATTTTTGAAATTACAACTTTATAATATATAAGAATCGATAGAAAAGTGACTCTATAATAGTATATACAAAATCTACATAAATTAAAACATCCTATTTAAGCGTATTTTGCGACCGGGTAACGCCGGTCGTACCTGTTAGCTTAGATAAATACTTTTGCAGTTTTAACAAAGGAGCTACAATAATATCAAAGCGTCTCCGTTTACGGTGAACATCCACAGAATGCCAACATTAATATATTACATATGAAAGAGTCCGCTGTGGAATTTCCACAGGTCCCTCTAGTTTATTAATATTTTTTAATGACTAATAGTTTCTTTCATTTTTTCTTCTGTTCTGGCAAGGTTACTTAGCATTGCCTGGTGATTGTTGATACAAATTTAAAAGTTCGAAAAATATACATCTGATTAAAATAAAATATTAAAATATTAATCCAATACATCGGAGAAATGCAAAGAGAAACGTGGTCCAACCATAAAATATACTGAATTTCAATAACGTTTACTGGGTTATTCAGTCAATAGTTTTGCTTAATAGTTTTATTTTTTGTGTATACTTAATATTAAAAAATACATGAACGTTTAACTGGATAATAATAAAAATATAAGAAAGGAAATGTCAGTTGTAAAGTTATAGTTGTTGGACAACGTCGAGTTTCTTTATATTTTGAATATTTTTGTTAATTTTCTTATTAATAAGAAAAAATACAAGTGAGCCATTCTAAAGTTTAATTGGTCCAAAGCAATGTCCACATTTGTCTCTAGTATACAGGCAGTAGTAGAAGTAAGAAATTCGTTCTGCAGGGAATTGTTGACGTTCCATTACATCAGGGGTTCTCAACCGGGTTCCACATGGACCCTAGGGGTCCATGAAATATTTCTGGGGGCCTACAGGCAAAACATAACAAAATACAATACAAGATATTGGTAAAGAATTATTATCACTCTAATTTAGATTATTATTATTATTATTATTATTATTATTATTATTATTATTATTATTATTATTATTATTATTATTATCATAATTATTATAGTTGTTGTAGAATACTTTATTTGCATTAAATTAGTTTTCATTTAAAAATAAAGCTTAATTATATAAAGCTTAATTATATAATATTTCTTTGATTATTAAAACCTCAAAATTTATATTAGTGAAAAATAGAAGATTGTTTTATGATCAATAGTTATGAAGAGGTCCACCCAGATAAAAAGAAGGGAAAAGGGGTCCATGAGTAAAAAAAAGGTTGAGAACCACTGCATTACATGAACGCCTGGTATTCTTAAGGGGCCATCTTTCTGGTACCATTTTAAATCGCCTCAAACGCAAGTTGCTTAACTTTGATAATCTAACGGGGAACCGGTCTGTCAACGTGAATATTTCTGGCATAGACGTATCGTATTACACTGCCTGATGAAGCAAGGAGATAGTGTTACATTGAATAGTGTTACATTGAATTGTGTTACATTGCATAGTGTTACATTCAATAGTGTTACATTGAATAGTGTTACATTGGATAGTGTTACATTGAATAGTGTTACATTGCATAGTGTTACATTGAATAGTGTTACATTGCATAGTGTTACATTGAATAGTGTTACATTGAATAGTGTTACATTGGATAGTGTTACATTGAATAGTGTTACATTGGATAGTGTTACATTGCATAGTGTTACATTGAATAGTGTTAAATTGGATAGTGTTACATTGGATAGTGTTACATTGAATAGTTTTACATTGAATAATGTTACATTGAATAGTGTTACATTGAGTAGTGTTACATTGAATAGTGTTACAAAACGTAAATAAAATTGTTCTGTAAAGTTCAGATGGTAAAATTATTTGTAAAAATTCGGTTTTCTCTTGCCATACCGTTCATTAATCCAGTGGTCTAAGACGACGCCCCTGATAGATGTTCTTCTTCGGAGACAAAAGTTCATTTGTCTGTATCGCTTAAGTTAGAAATAGTTGTTTTGTTAGCCTGCTTCGCTTAAGTTTGAAATACCTTTTCTGTTTGTCTATATCGCTTAAGTTTGAAATAGCATTTGTTGGTTTGCATCGCTTAAGATTGAAATAGTATTTTAGTTGGTCTGTATTGCTTAACTTTGAACTAGTATTTTAGTTATTCTGTATTGCTTATGTTTGAAATAGCATTTTATTTAATCTGTATCGATTAAGTGTGAAATAGTAATTTTTGGTTTGTATCGTTTAAGTTTGAAATAATATTTTAGTTAGTCTGTATCGCTTCAGTTGGAAAAAGTATTTTAGTTGGTCTGTATCGCTTAAGTTGGAAATAGTAATTTAATTGGTCTATATCGCTTAAGTTGGAAATAGTATTTTAATTGGTCAATTAAGTTTGAAATAGCATTTTTGTTGGCCTGTATTGCTTAAGTTTGAAATAGTATCTTTGTTGGTCTGTATCGCTTAAGTTTGAAATAGAATTTTAGTTGGTCTGCATTGCTTAAGTTTGAAATAGCATTTTAGTTGGTCTATATCGCTGAAGTTTTAAATAGTATTTTTGTGGTCTGTATCGCTTAGGTTTGTAATAGTATTTTTGTATGTATGTAACCTATAAGCTTGAAATAGAATTTCGACTTGGTCGATATCGCTTAAGTTTGAAATAATATTTCCTTCGGTCTGCCAGGATTAAGTTTGAAAATTACTATTGTTCATCTATCACGCTTAAGTTTGGAGTAATATTTTTTATAATCACGTGAATTTGAAATATCTTGTTGCTAGGTTTGAAACAGAATTGTCATCACTAAACGCGCAGATATAATGGACGCATCTAAAGCATTTTATTCTTTTATTTTTACATCTAAGAAGAAAACAAATTCTTTTCGGTTTAGCCGTAGCGAAATCAAAATAGATGAGGTTAAAAACAGGGTAAGACGTCACGGGAAAGCGTGTCAAAGGAACGCATACGAATAGACAAGAGTGAGAAAGAGATCTTGTTTTTTGAACACGTTTTTCTATAAATGAAGAACAATAATTGCTTTGTATGGAATACACGTAATGATGACAAAAGAGAACATGGAAGTATTGATAACAATATCAAACGTGGAAGTATTGATAACAATATCAAACGTGGAAGTATTAATAACAATATCAAACGTGAAAGTATTGATAACAATATCAAACGTGGATGTATTGATAACAATATCAAACGTGGAAATATTGATAACAATATCAAACGTGGAAGTATTAATAACAATATCAAACGTGGAAGTACCGATAACAATATACAAACATTGAAGTATTGATAACAATGTAAAACATTGAAGTATTGATACAAATATCAAACATGAAAGTATTGATAACAATATCAAACGTGGAAGTATTGATAACAATATCAAACATGGAAGTATTGATAACAATATCAAACGTGGATGTATTAATAACAATATTAAACGTGGAAGTATTGATAACAATATCAAACGTGAAAGTACTAATAACAATATCAAACGTGGAAGTATTGATAACAATATTAAACGTGGAAGTATTGATAACAATATCAAACGTGGAAGTATTGATAACAATATAAAACGTGGAAGTATTAATAACAATATCAAACGTGGAAGTATTGATAACAATATCAAACGTGGATGTATTGATAACAATATCAAACGTGGAAGTATTGATAACAATATCAAACGTGGAAGTATTGAAAACAACATCAAACATGGAAGTATTGATAACAATATCAAAAATGGAAGTATTGATAACAATATACAAACATTGAAGTGTTGATAACAATATCAAACATTGAAGTATTTATACAAATATCAAACATGGAAGTATTGATAACAATATCAAACGTGGAAGTATTAATAACAATATCAAACGTTGAAGTATTGATAACAATATCAAACATGGAAGTATTGATAACAATATCAAACGTGGAGGTATTGATAACAATTTCAAACGTGGAAGTATTGATAACAATATCAAACGTGGAAGTATTAATAACAACATCAAACATTGAAGTATTGATAACAATATCAAACGTGGAAGTATTGATAACAACATCAAACATTGAACTATTGATAAACATATCAAACGTGGAAGTATTGATAACAATATCAAACGTGGATGTATTAGTAACAATATCAAACGTGGGTGTATTGATAACAATATCAAACATGGAAGTATTAATAACAACATCAAACATTGAAGTATTGATAACAATATCAAACATGGAAGTGTTAATAACAACATCAAAAATTGAAGTATTGATAACAATATACAAACGTGGAAGTATTGATAAACATATCAAACGTGGATGTATTGATAACAATATCAAACGTGGAAGTATTGATAACGATATCAAACATTGAAGTATAGATAACAATATCAAACGTGAAAGTATTGATAACAATATCAAACGTGGAAGTATTGATAACAACATCAAACATTGAAGTATTCATAACAACATCGAACGTGAAAGTATTGATAACAATATCAAACGTTGATGTATTGATAACAATATCAAACGTGGAAGTATTGATATCAACATCAAACATGGAAGTATTAATAACAACATCAAACATTGAAGTATTGATAACAATATCAAACGTGGAAGTATTGATACCAATATCAAACGTGGATGTATTGATAAAAATATCAAGCGTGGATATATTGATAACAATATCAAACGTGGAAGTATTGATAACAATATCAAACGTGGAAGTATTTATAACAATATCAAACGTGGAAGTATTGATAACAATATCAAACATAGATGTATTGATAACAATATAAAACATTGAAGTATTGATAACAACATCAAACATTGAAGTATTCATAACAATATCAAACGTGGAAGTATTAATAATAATATCAAACATGGAAGTATTGATAACAATATTAAACATGGAAGTATTAATAACAATATCAAACGTTGAAGTATTGATAACAATAACAAACATGGAAGTATTGATAACAATATCGAACGTGGAAGTATTAATAACAATATCAAACGTGGATGTATTGATAACAATATCAAACATGGAAGTATTAATACCAATATCAAACATGGAAGTATTAATAACGACATCAAACATTGAAGTATTGATAACAATATCAAACGTAGAAGTATTGATAAACATATCAAACGTGGATGTATTTATAACAATATACAAACATGGAAGTATTAATAACAACATCAAACATTGAAGTATTGATAATAATATCAAACGTGGAAGTATTGATACCAATATCAAACGTGGAAGTATTGATAACAATATCAAACATGGATGTATTGATAAGAATATCAAACGTGGAAGTATTGATAACAATGTCAAACGTGGAAGTATTGATAACAATATAAAACGTGGATGTATTAATAACAATATCAAACGTGAATATATTGATAACAATATCAAACGTTGAAGTATTGAAAACAATATCAAACGTGGAAGTATTGATAACAATTACAAACGTGGAAGTATTCATAACAATATCAAACGTGGAAGTATTGATAACAACATCAAACATTGAAGTATTGATAACAATATACAAACATTGAAGTATTGATAACAATATCAAACGTGGAAGTATTGATAACAATATCAAACATAGATGTATTGATAACAATATCAAACATGGAAGTATTAATAACAATATCAAACGTGGAAGCATTAATAACAATATCAAACGTGGAAGTATTAATAATAATATCAAACATGGAAGTATTGATAGCAATATCAAACATGGAAGTATTGATAACAATATCAAACGTGGAAGCATTAATAACAATATCAAACGTGGAAGTATTGATAACAATATCAAACATGGAAATATTTATAACAATATCGAACGTGGAAGTATTAATAACAATATCAAACGTGGAAGTATTGATACCAGTATCAAGCGTGGAAGTATTGATAACAATATCAAATATGAAATATTGATTACAATATCAAACATTGAAGTATTGATAACAATATCAAACGTTGAAGTATTGATAACAATATCAAACATGGAAGTATTAATAACAATATGAAACATGGAGGTATTAATAACAATATCAAACGTTTAAGTATTGATAACAATATCAAACATGGAAGTATTGATAACAATATCAAACATGGAAATATTGATAACAATATCAAACATTGAAGTATTGATAACAATATCAAACATTGAAGTATTGATAACAATATCAAACTTTCACATTGAATGCGAGTAGGAAGTGGACATTGAGTTTTACATTTCCTGCTTCCATTATTTTGCCATTACTACTCACATTTCATGGCAAATGTTTCTGACAAATGAAAAAACTTGTTGCTTTCTAAGTCGGAATGCTATCATCTAACACTTATGGTTGGTTGGCATTTTTTAGTTCTCTGTATCAACTTTAATGATTTGTCTGCAATAATTTCTATAAAAAATCCACCTGATAAAATATCAAACATGTATGGAATGATAACTGTATCGAACTTGTAAGTATTGACCATGAAAGAGAGTTCCACAGGCGTGCAGTTCTAAGAAAGAAGCATTGTTTATGGAATCTACGTTTTGATTTAGACACAGTTAAAGAGTGGAGAAAGTTATTGACAGTGATTTCAGCTAGACGAGTGCTTTTCAGGAAAGATTGGCGAAGGGACCAAGGACTGGAGCTCAGACGAGCACTTGCCGTGGAAGTAACGATAAAACAAAGACAGGCTTGCAACGTCCCTTCTGTGGGAAAGAGGTTGCAGCGAAGTGAAAAGGGCATCCCCCACTAAGCTACGAAGTCTATTTTGTACTCTGTCAAGGCAGGATAAGCTACTTCTAGCAGCTCTTGCCCAGATGTGGCAACAATACTCCATCCTTGGGCGTACTTGGCTTGTATATTGTTACATTCAAGATGTAACAATGAAAAAAAAAAATACAAAAGGTATGAAATATGGTTTAGGAAAATTATATTTTCCTTTATTTTCAACAATAACAAAATAAACGAAAAGGGCCGGTTAACAAAAGATACAGTTGGTTAGAATTAATACTATCAACACAAAAAGAAATGCCGGCTTGGTGAAACTCGGATCAAAAACAGGACGAGGAAGTGGAGGGTACGAGGGAGAAGAAAGGTAGTCAAAATTAAGAACCGCTAACAGGCCAGACTTTGAGTGACTATTCACTCTATTAATAATGAAATTCGATCATAATAAGATTCTTTTTTGTTTTTCTTTTAAATATTTGGTCAATGAGAAAATTTCAAAATTGTATTTACCACTAGTTCAGAAAACAGTTTCTGCAAAGTTGTCGTGGGTTAAGGGGATGTATTTTCCTTTTTGTGTTTTGGATTCTTTCGGCTCAACTTATCCATGAATCAGAGACCGGAGTGACCTTAACGGGTACAAGATGATAACTGATCTGTTTCTCTCTCCACCTTTATTTATATGGCACCATAACATATTCTAGATTATTGCAGAACCCTCTGGGACCTTCTAGATCATTCTAACACGTCTAGGTCCTTCTAAACTTTCTATTACTATACTCTTGCTCTTAAACTATTTCGTGAATTAAAATTTTTCATGATTTGATTATTAGGACTGCCTAGAATACTTTAGCAAATATTTTAAACAAACAGTTGATTATTATTATTATTTTATCGAAATGCTACCTCGCAACAATATAGATAGAGAATTGCATCAGCAGTGAGATATATGCTAGAGAGGTAGAAAGATCCCATCATTCTTCCAGCGACCTTGGCAACAGATTTGATGTACGTGTTCCATTTCAGATTAGGAGTAAAGGTCAAGCCCAGAAGCTTATCAAAACATGAAGCTTCTCCGAGACAAGAGCCCTCCATTTCAATTGATGGAAGATAGAGATCAGAGTGTTTATGATGTAAAGATAGAAGCTTGATTTTTGATGCATTAAAAGTAACCAGCACCCTCTTACCCCATTGTACCACACGCTCAAGATCTGAGGCGAGAGAATCAGAGAGAACTTGGTCATTTACGGCCTTTGATGTGTTGCCATAGATGGTAGTGTCATCAGCATAGATGTCAACGAATGATCTAAGTATGTGTTTTAAGAGATCATTGATGTAGATCAGAAAGAGAGTTGGGTCCAGGATGGACCCCCATAGGGATTCCAACATTAATACTGTGAGCATCTGATTTCTGCCAATCAACCACTAATCTTATGAACCTATCACAAAGAAATGATTTTATAATTGAGAAGACATTTCCAACTATACCGTAGATGGAAATCTTGTGAAGTAGGCTTTTATGCCATACCCTATCAAAGGCTGTTGATATGTCCAGAGTAATTGCCCTAGAGAGAAAGCCTTTGTCAAGAGATTCACTAATCCTATGAGATAGAACCGTTAGCACATCTGCTGTAGATCTAGCAGAACAGAAACCATTTTGCATGTCACTAAAGAGGTTATTTCTGCTGAGGTGGTTGACTACTTCCTTATTTAATATGGACTCTAGTAAGTTACTCATGGCGCACAGGAGACTTATTGGTATATACTGAGAGGGAGATGAGCGATCACCTGAATTCTTAAATACAGGCCATACTGATGAGGTTTTCCAGGGTGTTGGGAAGCAATTTTTCTTAAGACAACGCTTGAATAGTTTTGTGAGTATTGGAGAAAGTTCTGGTTGAAGCTTTTTCAACACTATAATTGGAATGCCGTCAGGGCCAGTTGTTTTACTGGAATCAAGCTTCTTGATTAGTTTGGCGACATTACGCACAGATATTTGTATGTTACATAGCGTAT
This sequence comes from Euprymna scolopes, assembly GCF_053919585.1. Lineage (NCBI taxonomy): Eukaryota > Metazoa > Mollusca > Cephalopoda > Sepiida > Sepiolidae > Euprymna > Euprymna scolopes. Next base: position 106,998,195 of record NC_136491.1, read on the forward strand.
TATCCATTAAAGGATGTGGGGGTTTATGGCCTTAGTTGCATAGGGTGGAATTAGCTGCAAAGTTCTTGGCAAATAGGTTGGCTTTGTTCGATGCTGACGAGATGACCTCAGGTCCCTTGATGATGGTTGGGATAAAACACACATCTGTTCATGATCCTGTTTGCCATTTGCTACTCAGTTACTTTAGATCTAACGGAGTGAGCATATAACTCTCTCGTGTTCTTTATTACTCTTTTACAGTGGTTGCTGGCTATCCTGAAAGCGGTTTTAGTCTCAGTACATCTATTATGTGTGTAGCTATGGAAAAGTGATTTCTGTCTGCAATGGCAGTAGCACATTCTGGAGAGAACCATAGTTAGCTGTTAAGTTTTTGCTGGAATTTTTTGGAGGGTATGAATCGGTCTATACCTACAATTAACCATTCTGTCAGGTCTGATACTATAGAGGACACATCCTTTTTAAATATGGAATTCAGAGGTAGATCTGATATAAATGCATGGACGCTATTCCAGTCAGCCATAGAGTATCGATATACTGTACGATGGAAAGGTACGTCTGAAGGCCTATTACATTTCATTTTTATCTTAACTGATACAACAGAGTGGTCAGAGGATTCCAGTGGAAACAGAACAAAAGATGAACATAACTCAGGAAATTTGCATACTGACCGTCAGAGTCGGGTACACGGGTGGGTTCATAAACAATCTGAGTGAGGTCATAAGCAACGGAGAAATCGTGACAGAAGCTCCCCTCGTCATCGGTCTTGTTTGAGTGGGTTAACCATTCCACATTATGAACATCGAAGTCTCCACAGACGTGAATGTTTGCTGAAGGATACACAGACAGGACGTGGTCAATCTTCTCAGATATGCTTTTAATGATAGTAACTCCGCTGTTATGGAGATGATAGAGAGCAAATATAAATGCAGTAGTGTAAGCAAGTGCAACCCAGAAGCACGTGTAGGGTAAGTTAGGATCTTCTCTGGAGATGTCCCTACCACAAGGAAATCCATCTTCAATGTAGGCACATACACCATGCCCATGGCGATTTTGGAGGTCGGTTTTAGAATTTAAGTTAGAGTATCCTTTAATTACGAACTTATCTAGGGAAATGGTTGGTCCAATGCCAGTTTCGCTTAGGAATAATAGGTCTGGTTTAGTCTCCTGCAATACAGTTTGAACCTCTGGAAGGTTGGAACATAGACCCCTGATGTTAGAGAAGGAGACGAGATAGTGGGGGTCTACATTGAAAGTTGGAGGTCTGGGTTTACTCAATTATTTTTTTTCTGAGAGCCTTTCATGATCGAGTTTTGGGGTTTGTGGAAAAGGTCGACAGACTTGCTTATAGCAGGGCAGAAAGGGAAAGTAAGAGAAAAAGAAAAGTATTTTTTGTGTGGAACATGATAAGGTAAAGTTGTAACAATTACCCACTAATATGGCATCGAGAGGCCCCACCAGAAGCTATTGCATGGTCCAGAATCCATTCGCCAAATGGCAATACAGCAGCCCCAGTATTTTGCATCTGCTGATAGGATTGCCTCCTTGGTGGTTATATCAAGGTTCGGGTCCCTAACTATCAGGCGGATAACGTCAGCCCAGTTAAAACGTTTACCTCCAGCACCCTTACCCTTGGCCACAAGGATAGACATAGAAACAGAATTTCCAACATCTCTGGCACTTTTAACACAAAATACTGCCAACCTAGAGTACGGCTTTTTTCTCCTCCTTTTGCCAGAAAAATCAATCATTGAAAAAATGAGGACCGAGGGACAAATAAGGAGAAGCGAGAGTAACGAGAACTGTCGATAACGCATCCACAATGCATTGTCTACTCTCCATTAAAAAAAAAGGATTGAAGGGACTTATTAATAATTACTTGGTATAAGTCCGTAGCTTTCTTAGAAATTTGAGATATTTTTTTAGGATAATCCCCCCCCACACACACACACACACCATATTAATGCGTGAATTCATATTGTGAAATAAGCATGGCACGGTTAGTTTTATAACTTTTTTATTTTTTTAAATTGTATTTTTTTAAATTTTAATTTTTTAATATTCTAGACACATTTGCATTTTAAGTACTAACACTAAAATAAACTTATATATTAAACAAAATAAATTAATTAAATATGTATGTAATAATAACAACATTAAATATTGGAGTAATGATAAATACATTAAATATGTATGTAATTATAACAACATTAAACATTGAAGTAATTATTAATACATTGAATATGAAAGTAATGAAAACAACATTGGTTGGTTGGTTGTTTTTGTTTTACGGCATATCAACCCTTTTTGGGTTATTTAATGCCGAATCCAAAGATTTTGAAGAACAATTTTTTAATAGAATATATTTGTTGTTTTCAAGTCGGTTTCTATTTAACCCATAGTTGGGACCCTAACAGGTACTACCATTCCGGGTCAGAGTGGACCTGGGAGCAGTGGAAATTAAAGGGTGGCTCCACACTCCCCAGAGCTCGCAAGCTAGGGCCTCACCACTGGATATAGTTTAAGGTCATATCCAGGACCGAAAACAACATTAAATATGTAAGTAATAAACCATGGAAGTAATGATGACATTAAACATAGAAATAATAATAACGTAAAACATGGAAGTAATGATAAGAACATAACATATATAAGTAATGATGACAACATTAAACATGAAAGAAATGATAACATTAAATATGAAAGAAATGATAACATTAAACATGAAAGAAATGATAACATTAAACATGAAAGAAATGATAACATTAAATATGGAAGTAATGACAACATTACACATGAAAGAAATGATAACATTAAACATGAAAGAAATTATGACATTAAACATGAAAGAAATGATAACATTAAATATGGAAGTAATGATAACATTAAATATGAAAGAAATTATGACATTAAACATGAAAGAAATGATAACATTAAATATGGAAGTAATGATAACATTAAATATGAAAGAAATGACAACATTAAACATGAAAGAAATGATAACATTAAATATGGAAGTAATGACAACATTACACATGAAAGAAATGATAACATTAAATAAGAAAGAAATGACAACATTAAACATGAAAGAAATGATAACATTAAACATGAAAGAAATGATAACATTAAATAAGAAAGAAATGATAACATTAAGTATAGAAGTAATGATGACAACATTAAACATGAAAGTAATGATAACATTAAGTATGAAAGAAATGATAACATTAAATATGGAAGTAATGATAACATTAAGTATGAAAGAAATGATAACATTAAACATGAAAGTAATGATAACATTAAGTATGAAAGAAATGATAACATTAAACATGAAAGTAATGATAACATTAAGTATGAAAGAAATGATAACATTAAATATGGAAGTAATGATAACAACATTAAACATGAAAGAAATGATAACATTAAATATGAAAGAAATGATAACATTAAATATGGAAGTAAGGATAACAACACTAAACATACAAGTAATAAAAACAATATTGAAGATAGATATAATGATAACAATTTAAATATGGAAGTAATGAAAACCACATTAACTTTGGAAAGAATGATTACAACATTAAACATAGAAGTAATGATTACAACATTAAATATGGAAGTAATAACAACATTAATCATGAAAGTAATGATAACAACCTTAAACATGGAAGTAATGATAGCTACATTAAATATGGAAGTAATGATTACAACATTAAATATGGAAGTAGTGATAACAACATTAAATATGGAAGTAATAAAAACATAAAATATAGAAGCAATAAAAACAACATTAAATATGTGAGTAATGATTACAATATTAAATATGGAAGTAATGATTACAATATTAAATATGGAAGTAATGATTACAACATTAAATATGGAAGTAATAATTACAACATTAACTATGGAAGTAATAATTACAATATTAAATATGGAAGTAATGATTACAATATTAAATATGGAAGTAATGATTACAATATTAAATATGGAAGTAATGATTACAATATTAAATATGGAAGTAATAATTACAATATTAAATATGGAAGTAATGATTACAATATTAAATATGGAAGTAATCATTACAACATTAAATATGGAAGTAATAATTACAACATTAACTATGGAAGTAATAAAAACATAAAATATAGAAGCAATAAAAACAACATTAAATATGTGAGTAATGATTACAATATTAAATATGGAAGTAATGATTACAATATTAAATATGGAAGTAATAATTACAATATTAAATATGGAAGTAATGATTACAACATTAAATATGGAAGTAGTGATAACAACATTAACTATGGAAGTAATAAAAACATAAAATATAGAAGCAATAAAAACAACATAAAATATGGAAGTAGTGATAACAACATTAAATATGGGAGTAATGATTACAATATTAAATATGGAAGTAAAAATAATGATTACAATATTAAATATGGAAGTAATGATTACAACATTAAATATGGAAGTAATAATTACAACATTAACTATGGAAGTAATAATTACAATATTAAATATGGAAGTAATGATTACAATATTAAATATGGAAGTAATGATTACAATATTAAATATGGAAGTAATGATTACAATATTAAATATGGAAGTAATAATTACAATATTAAATATGGAAGTAATAATTACAATATTAAATATGGAAGTAATGATTACAATATTAAATATGGAAGTAATCATTACAACATTAAATATGGAAGTAATAATTACAATATTAAATATGGAAGTAATGATTACAACATTAAATATGGAAGTAATGATTACAATATTAAATATGGAAGTAATGATTACAATATTAAATATGGAAGTAATAATTACAATATTAAATATGGAAGTAATGATTACAACATTAAATATGGAAGTAATGATTACAATATTAAATATGGAAGTAATGATTACAACATTAAATATGGAAGTAGTGATAACAACATTAACTATGGAAGTAATAAAAACATAAAATATAGAAGCAATAAAAACAACATAAAATATGGAAGTAGTGATAACAACATTAAATATGGGAGTAATGATTACAATATTAAATATGGAAGTAAAAATAACAACAAACATGGAAATAATGATAACTACATTAAATATGGAAGTAATGATTACAACATTAAATATGGAAGTAATGATTACATCAAATATGGAAGTAATGATTACAATATTAAATATTGAAGTAATGATAATATAAAAACTAGAAATAATGATAACAACATTTAATATCAAAGTAATGACAACGACAGTAAATATGGAAGTAATGGTAAGATTATTAAATATGGGATCGAACATGAAAATATGTAATTTGGACTGTTATATTGTTATATACGTTAACATTTTCGTTAAATAGTAAAATGTTGTAACTAATAGCCTACATTATTTTTCTGTTTGTCTCTGTCTTATTCTATCCGTTATACGTTTTATGGCAAATTACTGGGTCGATAGAGTTGAATTTTTGTATGGATCTTTGTTGTGATAAGGTGCGACAAGCAAAGTATTATGATATCCGTTCTATGCACAGTTAATTATGATTTTTAGGTATTAGTCACCATAATACCATATTATTCCACAAGTTTGGCATAAAATACTCATTCAAGTCAACGGGTTATAATTTTCACTCGTTTTTTAATGAGCTAAAACGTCTAGATCCTATTATATTTCGCTTAGTCCGTCAGTCTGTCTATCTGTTCCCCCTTTTCCAGAAACTACTCGACCGATGTGGAAAATATTTTGTCTAAACCATTGTTATGATAAGTTGCAGTGAACTAAATATGGTATCAGTTAGAAGGTAATCTAGGGATTAATACAGATCAATATGATTAGTATTGAAGTGTCCTTTTTCTCGAAAACCTGTGGGCCGATCTGTCTTAAATTTTGTATAAACTTTTGTCATAAGTTGAAGGGAACTAAATATTATGGCATTTGTTCAATGCACAGTTAGGATTAACAGGGATTAGTATTTAATGCTAGCAATGAGTACAAATATAACCATATTCAACCATCTGTTCGGCATGAAGCACTAATTCTAAGTCAACAGGCTATAACTTTTCTCCATTTTGACGGACTAAAACGTCTAAATTTCTCTTAGTCTGACGTTTGTGAAGTTTTGAGATGAGGATTGGATTCATCAGATTCATCGGACTACGGTTCTCATCTTAAATGTTATTTTCACAACATTTCGGTCGATGTAACCTCCAACCTTCTTCGGGTGTATCTTTTCGAACACGGGAATGTTTCTATTGAAATCGGGAATTTGGACAGAATTTCGAGCGGAGGTGGGAGGGGGGGTAGCGGGCTCTTGTTCCGTAAGCCATGACTGGATAGAATTGTATTTTTCGGTTGCCCACACTGAGTCTGTGTGTCTGTTTCTTTTTTTATTCAGAAACTACACGGCAGATCTAGCTAAAATTTTGTATGGGCCTTTGTTGCAACGAATTAAATATCATAGTATCCGTTCGATGCACAGTAGGGGATTAACGGGGATTAGTATTTAATCACTCATTCTAAGTCAACGTGATGTAACTTTTGTCCATTTTAACGGGCTAAAATGTCTAGTAGAGCGATAATTCAGTTAGCAATGTTACTACTTGCGGTTTCAAATTAAACCATTTAATCCAAGAAAAATCGCTAACCTCTTATCTTTAGTCAGCAGGTTAATCCCGAAGTGAAGATAGGGCTGTAGTCGTTTTCTTTCGGTCAGTCACATTCAAATTTGTTATAGCATTTTTATCTCTAAACGAGCGAATTGAATGGATGCAGCTTAGTAATATTCGTTATTGTTTTTGTTTTTCATAGTAAAAGTTTTCATCAACTTTTTTATAATACAGAAAATTCTCAGATGACTTAATTTTTTTTCTTTCCTGTATTCTATGGACGAAATCTTTTTCGTTCGTTTCTTTTCAGCGAGAATAATGACGTAGGCAAAAACTTGTAATGAGAACACGTTAGTTGCAATCGATAAGCAATGATAATTACTTGCAGAAAAAGTAAAAAAACAAACAAACAAAACATACAGGATTTCTGTATAATGAGAGAGAAAGAGGGAGTAAGAGAAAGAGATAGAGAGGGGGAGGGAGAGAGAGGATAGAGGATATATATATTTTAAAAAATAATATATATACCGCTCCCGGCGCTCTCCACATGTAGGGGTACCAAATTTGGTTAAAGGGAAAATTATTCTCTATTTAGGTAAAAATGCGCTTTCGTAAATAATTGAATTCATTCAAAACATATCGCTAAAACCAAAACAAACAACACACACACACATATATATATATATATATATATATATATATATATATATATATATATATATATATATATATATATATATATAGAGAGAGAGAGAGAGAGAGAGAGAGAGAGAGAGAGAGAGAGAGACATAATTACTGTTTAATAATATTTTATCAAGACATTTTTAGGTTTTGAATCTAATCGATGACTTCTCTCGCGCATACTCTTTTTTTTTTCAAGCCTTGAGACGCCACGTCCTCTTTTTTTTTTTATATCAATTCGAACGGCCGAGTAAAACTAACCTCCGAATTGTTTAAGTTGCTCCGATTGTTTTAAACGAATGAAATTATTACATACTAGTGAGTCTACTACTCCAAATAGCTAATATTTTTATTGGATGCGTTTTTCCACATATCTATAAATACTATAAGAAACAATCAACTGTCACAGACAATTAGTGTGTGACCCCAAGGGTCAGGTGTCGTCTAGTGACCGCCATAATAAATTCTTTCTGGATCCAGAGCGACTCTGATTAGTTAGGAAGTGTGGAATTTAGTAATTGCCTCAGACATTTATGAAACTGATTTTACGGGGGTCCCGTTTTAGACCAGTCGTTTGAATAATTGGTATTGGCGCTGTCGTTCGCTACTCGAGTGATATGAATTTTAAGTTTTCACAATTGTTGAGTGCGCAAGCAGAACAACAACTATATAAAAATAACGCAATTACTGAGCTTCGGCATCCACATACTAGATGATATATATATATATATATATATATATATATATATATATATATATATATATATATATATATATATATATAACTACTTCATTTACTCACATAAAATTAATATACGAAAGTATAGATTTATGCGTAAACTTTAAGTATTTACTTCAAAAGTGCTCAATACGTAGATAGAGCTAGTTAGTGATTTATAAATCACTATATATATATATGTGTGTGTGTGTGTGTGTTTACATATATATTTTAGAAAAAATATATATATGTATATATTTGTATACATTTGTGTGTGTGTGTGTGTGTGTGTGTGTGTGTGTGTGTGTGTGTGTGTACGTGTGTGTGTGTGTGAGTTACCATATAAATTACGCCAATCACGTGCTTATATATGTCTATACGTCAGAGGAAAATGATAGTTCGTCATACCCGACGGCATTAACATGTAATTGAACACAATACACTTGACAGGATTTAGCATAATCGATTTCCTCACGCCGATTATACACCCTCCATATACAGATGCACAAATTTAAATGTGCTTATACTTATTCATACATTGTTTACGTTTTTATATTTTTTTTTTTTTTAGATGACGAATGATTTTTCGAATTGTTGGGAATTCTTCGGATTATTGTTCTCATCTTACATGTTATTTTCAACAATGTGTGTCGAACTCATGAATGTGCTTGTGCTGCTTGTCGAAGAAGTAATGATAAAAATATCGAACATGGAAATAATGCTAACAGTACCGAACATGGAAATAATGATAACAATATCAAACATGAAAATAATGATAACAATATCAAACATGAAAATAATAATAACAATATCAAACATGAAAGTAATGATAACAATATCAAACATGGAAATAATGATAAAAATATCGAACATGGAAATAATGATAACAATACCGAACATGAAAATAATGATAACAATATCAAACATGAAAATAATGATAACAATATCAAACATGAAAATAATAATAACAATATCAAACATGGAAATAATGATAACAATATCAAACATGAAAATAATGATAACAATATCAAACATAAAAATAATGATAACAATATCAAACATAAAAATAATGATAACAATATCAAACATGAAAATAATGATAACAATATCAAACATAAAAATAATGATAACAATATCAAACATAAAAATAATGATAACAATATCAAACATGAAAATAATGATAACAATATCAAACATAAAAATAATGATAACAATATCAAACATGAAAATAATGATAACAATATCAAACATGGAAATAATGATAACAATATCGAACATGGAAATAATGCTAACAGTACCGAACATGGAAATAATGATAACAATATCAAACATGGAAATATATATAACAATATCGAAGATGCAAATAATGATAACAATATCGAATATGGAAAGAATGATAACAATATCATACATGAAAATAATGATAACAATATAAACATTTTTTTTTTTTTTATTATTCAATTTTCACCCCAAACAAGGCACAGTGCCACTTTGAAGCAGGGGGCTACTATTAGGGAATTAATTAGCGGGGTCATTATGAAGGGAGAAGAGTAGAAAGATGTTTGTTAACATTACACTTGAACTTCTGCATATCATTGCAGTTGGGAAAGCAGAATCCCGGAAGGGAGTTCCAAAGACCCGCAGTTCTGGGGAAGAAACTATTGGAGTAAAAGGCTTTCTTGCACCTAGGGATCTCCACTGTAAAGGGATGAGACTTAGTAGCTTGTCGGGTTTGTCGGGGGTAGTTACGTCGGGGAGGTACAAGTGTTTGCAGTTCGTCAGAGCATTCACCATTAAAGTATTTGTAGAACAGGCAGAGGGATGCAACATCTCGTCGATGGGACAGAGGTTGAAGCCTAGATGACAGTTCAGGACCTATCAGGTTGGCGACTCTTTTTTGAACCCTGTCCAGGAGCGAGAGACAAGCAGCAGATGCACCAGCCCAGATGTGACAACAGTACTCCATACATGGGCGAATGGTTGCCTTATAGAGGTATAGGATACTGGCAGGCGTAAGTAGTTTTCTAGCACGGTAGAGGGAGCCAACCTTCCTTGCAGCAGCCTTGGCAATGCTCTCAATGTATCTATTCCAGTTCATATTCCCTGTAAACGTTAGGCCGAGGAGTTTAAAAGAAGTACTTTCAGGCAATGTGTTCTTGGCCATTGCTATTGGTGGTAGAGAAGGTTTCTTGTAGTTATTGAAGGAAACAAGCTTAGTCTTAGCAGCATTGAATGAGACCAACCATTTTTGTCCCCATTCCACTACAGATTGGACGTCATCCTCTAGTGTTTCTGCCATTTTCTTGGATATGTGTTCATTAGTTTTCCCCTCATATCTGTTATAGAGAGTGGTGTCATCGGCAAATATACCCATCTCCGAAACAATATTATCAGGGAGGTCGTTTATGAATATCAGGAACAATAGAGGTCCAAGGATAGACCCCTGAGGCACTCCCGCATTTATGTCATATTGTTTGGATGTACGTCCGTCGAGGACAACTTTGATTTTTCTATTACTTAAGAAGGATTTAATTACGTTATGAATTCTTCCAGTGATTCCATATGATCTAATTTTCCTTAGAAGACCATCGTGCCATACCCTGTCAAAAGCCTTAGATATATCAAGGGCCACCGCTCTACCCTCCCCTGTTTTATCCAATGAACGGTATATACGTTCAGAAACTACAGTTAAGATATCTGCTGTTGAACGGGCTTGCCTGAATCCATATTGTTTGTCAGTCAGGAGTTTAGCAGCTGTTAGGTGCTGGACTAGGACTTGATTAACTAAGGACTCAAATATTTTGGCGAAAAGCGGGAGGAGGCTAATGGGGCGATAATTTAGTGGCTCAGTTCTTTCACCAGAATTCTTGAAGACTGGTACCACAGAGGCGGTTTTCCAGCAGTCGGGAAAACAAGATTCGTTAAGGCATTTATTGTAAAGTTTGGACAGAACTGGAGCAACCTCGGCAGAGCATTTTTTTAATAGCACAGCCGGGATGAGATCTGGTCCACATGCTTTAGAGGTGTCTAGGTTTTTTATAATAGCATGTACCTGAGAAGGGGTGATTTTCAAATCGTCAAGTGTGGCGTCTGTTCGCAGAGGAAAATCAAGGAGTGAGTGGTGTACCGAGTTCAGTGTGGAGTTTGAGGCAAACCGACTGGCAAGCAGATTAGCCTTGGCAGTTGCCGTGCAAGCAACCTCATGATTGTTTGTTAGTGGGGGAATAATTGACTGTCCATTATTAACTACGCTGTTGTAGATTTTCCAAAAATCCCGGGTTCCTAATTTCTGTGCTTCGATGCGCTTTCTCGTGGTTTCAGAGTAATCTGACTTAGCTGTGTCTATCACTCTCTTACAATTATTTCTAGCTTCTATAAACTTCTGTTTATTTGAGGTGGACTTATGTCGGTTGAATCTGCGGAACGCATGCTGCCTTTGACAAATGGCAGCTGCACAAGCAGAAGTAAACCATTGGGGGGAGTGGGGCTTGCTATAGTATTTCCGTGCGGGAACATGTGCTTCAATAGCAGTTTTGAACCATTCAGTTGTCTCATTTGCACACTGTTCCGCTGGAAGAGTAAAGATATTTTGCCATGGGGCATCTCTGATGAGCTCCCTGATGGCTTCCCAATCAGCCTTTTTGTAATACCTCGTTGTTTTGAGTAGTGGGTCTTCATGGAAATAATGATAATAATATCGAACATGAAAATATGATAACAATATCAAACAAGAAAATAATGATAACAATATCAAACATCAAAATAATGATAACAATATCAAACATGGAAATAATGATAACAATATCAAACATGGAAATAATGATAACAATATCGAAGATGCAAATAATGATAACAATATCGAACATGGAAATAATGATAACAATATCGAACATGGAAATAATGATAACAATATCAAACATGAAAATAATGATAACAATATCAAACATGAAAATAATGATAACAATATCGGACATGAAAATAATGATAACAATATCAAACATGGAAATAATGATAACAATATCGGAGATGCAAATAATGATAACAATATCGAACATGGAAATAATGATAACAATATTAAACATGAAAACAATGATAACAATATCGAACATGAAAATAATGATAACAATATCAAACATGAAAATAATGATAACAATATCGAACATGAAAATAATGATAACAATATCAAACATTGAAATAATATAACAATATCGAAGATGCAAATAATGATAACAATATCGAACATGGAAATAATGTAGGGGACTAGGATTATATCCTGGTCCGTTACAATAATGATCACAATATCGAACATGGAAATAATGATAACAATATCGAACATGGAAATAATGATAACAATATCGAACATGAAAATAATGATAACAATATCAAACATGCAAATAATGATAACAATATCGAAGATGCAAATAATGATAACAATATCGAACATGAAAATAATGATAACAATATCGAACATGGAAATAATGATAACAATATCAAACATGAAAATAATGATAACAATATCAAACATGAAAATAATGATAACAATATCGGACATGAAAATAATGATAACAATATCAAACATGGAAATAATGATAACAATATCGGAGATGCAAATAATGATAACAATATCGAACATGGAAATAATGATAACAATATCAAACATGAAAACAATGATAACAATATCGAACATGAAAATAATGATAACAATATCAAACATGAAAATAATGATAACAATATCGAACATGAAAATAATGATAACAATATCAAACATTGAAATAATATAACAATATCGAAGATGCAAATAATGATAACAATATCGAACATGGAAATAATGTAGGGGACTAGGATTATATCCTGGTCCGTTACAATAATGATCACAATATCGAACATGGAAATAATGATAACAATATCGAACATGGAAATAATGATAACAATATCAAACATGAAAATAATAATAACAATATCAAACATGAAAATAATGATAACAATATCTAACATGAAAATAATGATAACAATATCTAACATGAAAATAATGATAACAGTATCTAACATGAAAATAATGATAACAATATCTAACATGAAAATAATGATAACAATATCTAACATGGAAATAATGATAACAATATCAAACATGAAAATAATAATAACAATATCAAACATGAAAATAATGATAACAATATCTAACATGAAAATAATGATAACAATATCTAACATGAAAATAATGATAACAGTATCTAACATGAAAATAATGATCACAATATCGAACATGGAAATAATGATAACAATATCTAACATGGAAATAATGATAACAATATCAAACATGAAAATAATAATAACAATATCAAACATGAAAATAATGATAACAATATCTAACATGAAAATAATGATAACAATATCAAACATGAAAATAATGATAACAATATCTAACATGAAAATAATGATAACAGTATCTAACATGAAAATAATGATAACAATATCTAACATGGAAATAATGATAACAGTATCGAACATGAAAATAATAATAACAGTATCAAACATGAAAGTGATGGTAACAATATCGAACAAAGAATAATAATAATATCAAACATTAAAGCAATGATAGTAATTTTAAGCATTATAGTAATGATAAAAATATTAATCATTGCATAGAGAAGGCCTCCCCAATCGAACGTGGATAGTTTTTAATGAGATCGTCAGTTGTTGAAGACCCGTACGTATTGGTAAAAACGTTCGTTGCTCGGTATGTCCCTTTTCTGATTTTGTTCGATATCAACAAAATCAATCTTAAAACGTCGTTCAACCTATGTATCTGATATTGCAACTACACTTAAAACTGTAAATGCCATTATTATTATTAGGGTGGGGAAGAACATGTTTTAGAAAAGATGCCAGTAAGGTTTTCATAGAAAACACAACACGCATATTTGAAGAAAAATAGCATTTTTGAACCGTTAAGCTGATTTGCTTGGCGAATTTCTCATTTTTCAATTTTGAGTCGTTAAAATATTCGGAAAATATTCGAACTTACGACAAATGTAGCGAGTTCCTTGCAGAAGTGAAGACCGTTATTTGGGCTTACGACAGATATGGCGATTGAATCAACCAGTTGCTGCCAGAAATGAAGACCGTTATTGGAAAGTTGGAAAGGATCAAAAACAGAAAATAAACAAAAATGTCTATTTTATTTAATGAAATATGTTTAAGAGAAAAAATGCTGCCGAATATATACATAGTCATCAGCATACAGTACTGTTTCGTTGTCTCACAACCCATCAGTGCGGATAGACAAACAATTACCTCAGGCCAGGGTCGAAACTCGACCGCCCAAACGACAGTCGGAAATTCTAACCGTTGCGCTATTCGGCCGTTTCTACGAATCTAACATGATTTTCATTTTTTTAAATTCAATTAAATATCGTTATCCACGCAGATCCCGCAACATTTTTGTAAAAATCAAAATTTAAACTTAAAATATTATAGTTGTGAAAAATAAGCCAAAAGAAACATCGTTGCTCTGAAAAAAAAAAAAAATTAATGAAAAGTTTGTACCGGCATTTTTTTTTTTCTTCTTCAGAGAAAAATCGCCCATATTTTCATAGGGGAAACTAATTCCCTGGTCTCCTAGTCCTAATAATTAAAAAGAATGAGTGGTACTAATCCAGAACCTGACCCAAAGTCACGTCGGCACCTTTCGGCAGTTTACGATGAGCAACAGGAAATGTCAATGAACCCTGCCAGTAAATGAACTCAAAACAATGAAAACAAAATTTTAGCACAAGAAGATATATAAAGGAAATTGGTTTTTATTTTCAAGAAAGTGTATTAAAATAATCCTTTTCGACAATTTTTTCAAACAAATATTCAACCTTTTTTGAAAGACGAAAACAACTATGAACGAAAACAATTTTGTTTTAGAAAAAGTATCAAAAAGTATTTTTTCCTATTAACGAAAACAATTTTGTCGTCTACTCAAATTTAATTGTTGATTGGTTAATCGTGACCGTATTTCTCGGCTTTTTTTCTGGCAGATTATCGTAAACTGTTGGAAGATGACAACGTAACATTTTTATCAGGTTCTGGATCAACTCCGAATCATTAAACCAAAAATTGGAGCTATTGTTATTACACAACGCTCTCAACACGTCTACTAGCCCGTATTGACTTGTTTTAAAAACTGTTTATTTTCCAGTTTAAGTCTAAACAAATGACGTCGCAGAAAAGAAGGATCGACATTTTTGTTTTGTTTTCGATATGATGATTTTTTTTCCTCAATCTCAAATTTGTTCTACTTCGGGCGTTCTTTCAAGAGGCGACTCCATTTTGTTTTAATTGTTATTCGATTTTATGCTTTTATGCAGAATTTTCAATGGCGGTTCATGTGCAGAATTAATTATCGATAGCTGTTTCAATTGCTTCAAGAGTAACCTATAGAGGAATTCTGATTTATTTCGATTTAATTTTCCCATAATTTTTTTGTTTTATCCATTCTCTTTCTCATTTTATTTTCTAAATCGACAGTCGCCTCGCTTCTTCAACGACATTTGGGAGAAAGTATCACAAAAACGTGCCGTGAATTGAACTGAGTCCAACACAAATCTATTATAGCAGGTAAATATGGATGGAAACAAAATATTAAGAGAAGTCAATTTTGAAAAGAAATATAAAACTGACCGCTTGATGTTTGCAAATACGCAAAGAAGAACAAAAATATGTGATGGTAACCTTCTGTCTAATGAGACACTGGTGTTCTGCATCTAGTCTGGTGCATCACAACGTTTTTTGTAGCTATAAAGTCGAAACTGCAGTTAACTCTCCGAGTACAGGCATGGGCGGGTGATATCGATATTACAAAGTCCGACGGAAAAGCAAGCCAATATGGTTAGAGCCAGCGCAGCTGCAGGAGTTGTCAGGTGTTGCAGTGCTTCACCATCCGGCTATCACAACCGGATTATTATCTATTTATTTATTTATTTTGTCAGGAATTTACTCCTTTGCCTTTCTCAATGCATCCATAAAGCAGTGGAGTTATTTTCACATAGCTGGTAAACATTTGAAAATATTTCCAATTTTGACGAAAATAACTGCGATCCTCAGCGTAGTTATGATAACACCAAAATAGAAGCGGAAAGCCTTAAATAATTCTTCTTAAAAAGCAATCTATTCTTATACTAAATGTGAGTTAACCAGCGAGTTACACATTAGGAAAACTACGCCAATAGCGATTAAGTAAGCTAGTGTGAACTTTGACAAGGATTATACTGAATGCATGATCTCAGATATGCGAAACAGAATCGTTTCCAGGGTTGAAAGAAAGATGGGCGACATAAAGTTGAAGTAGGGGTGTGATACTATAAAGTGAACCTGAGGTGGACTTGAGTCACTAAGTGCAGAGAGGGGGGGGCAATAGACAAAGGAATAGGAAACAATAGATAGGAAGTAGCAAACAATGAATCCCTAAGTATTTTTAGATCGAGGTTTTTAGAGTTGACAATGACAATAGAAACCTACTGATAAAACAGGGAAGGGCAGCTTTTAGTAGCCGGGGTGGAGGGGGGCGACCTCAGATACCAACGTAGAGAAGACAGTTGATAACTAGATGCCCTTCGTGGCGGCTTGGAGTTGGACAGTTTTAGAGTTGACTGTGAAACAGAAATAGAGAAGAACGTAACATCGATAGAACGGATAGAAGACACACACACACACACACACACACACACACACACACACACACACACACACACACACACACACACACACACAAGTCCAACAGTCAATTATATGTGAACATTGGCGTTTGTGTTTTTCTTTGTTTCACGAATTATTATATTTCTGCTTTTGTGAAACCATCGACAGTCGCCAGCGAGAAAATGACGATCCAGCCATGAGGAATAATCGAACGAAAAATCCACGATACACGACGTTGGGAGTCGGCGATCTGTCGGGGCCGCGCACGTCTGGTCACAAATAGCAACAGGTCAAAACCATAGACAAAACAGGAGTCGAACGATGACAAATGACAAATCACGTAACGTCCTTCGAAATTAAAGAATACAAAATTTTTCACATCAGTCTCTCCATAGATTCCACTTGAACGAGACATCATCTGCGTTACTCGCTTAGTTAAGTTAGAACGTTAAGAAGTAAACAATTAGCTCAGATAAAATTAGGCTCTTTCTCCTGAATAAATCCTCCCCAAAGACAACTTTGATTGAGGAAAACTCAACGAATATCTCCTGTAAATTTCTGCATGAAATAGAAGCCGTTGCCACCTCGTTATTCGAACGTAGGATAGTAAACTTCTACATTTAGCACACAATAGTAAAATTCTATGCATGGAATATCTCAAAAACATTTAAAGATAGACTCTATGGGCATTAACTTTCATTCAATCATTCAAGGTATAGGAAAGACACATCACTCTCAATTCGGGAGAATAAAACATCAAAACATAGAATGAAAGATAATGAGAAAAGTTAAAGTATGTGGATCACTGAACTCATCGTGTTTTCTGTGCTTGGATGAAAATCTTAAGATGATCAAATTTAAGCTTAGATAAAACCATTGAAAAGGAATCAGTGATAAGCTGTAAACATTTAAGAGCCATGCACTAAATAGACTCTGAATGACTAAACACAAACCCTCTAAGGAACTTATAAAGGTACCCCATTTCCTGCTTTTCTTCTCATAAGAAGTGCTTCATATAGTTTGAATTAATAGATGTGGGCTATCTCATAATAGTATAATATTAATCAATGTTAAAACACAGGCTTGGGTAAGATACGGTCATAAAAATCCCCAAGATACTTGGCCGAATTGTTTCAAACATAGATGACGGATATGATATACTAGGTCATATGGACAGGAGTTTGCCCAAAGGTAACTGGAATGATAAACAAACGATGAATAAAAAGGTGAGTGCAGTGTGTATATAAAAAAGTATGCATGATTAGATTTAGCAATTACTCAGATTAGAAAGAAATAATATGAAACAGGTAAATAGAAGTGATTAAATGAGAGTTGAATATACATAGTATAAAGGATGATTATATTAGTTATAAATTAGAAGAATTGTGATAATTAAATTGATTGACTTACCGAGGGTGGGTCGGGGGGAAGGGAAAGACACTCATGGCTGTGAACGGGCCGACCTGGTGTTTGTTAATGAAGAAAATAGGATGTCTATTCCTTATAGCTTAAATAGACATTCCAGTCTCGTTTCAGTCTCGCTGAACGAGAGATTGAGACTATAAAAACAGTCACCTTGGTAGGCTTGTTGTTGTTGTAGTTTTTTTGCTCTTATCGTTGTTAGAGATCTATCAGGCCGGTACGACAACTGTTAACAGTACGTTACATTTACAAGAATACGTTTGCTTGTAAGCAACGAGATAATTTTTCGTTGCAAGTTAAACGTCTTTTCTTCCCCCCCCCCACTCGTCGGTAGGAAATATCGACACATTGCAACGAAAAATCGTCCGGCTGTGAATTTCAACCAACTTTAGAATTTAATTATTCTCGAGATAAGTCGGAATTAACAACATGGAGGATTCAGTCTCGATGGAGGAACTGAAGCTGAAACAGAAACTCTTCAACGAAAAATACAGACTACCCTGGAAGGGTTAGAAAAGGAGGAGAAGAGTTCTGAAGAAGTGGTTTCTCTATTTAAACGTGAAATAGAGGACTGGTTAGAAGAGCTGGAAGGAGTCTCCTTTGGCATGGAGGAACACTTTGCTGTAAGGGGAGAAGCAGAAGTGTTGGCAAGCTTAAGTCTAGCTTCCTTCCGCTTCAAATATGAAGCCAGGCAACGTTTAAGTTTTCTGCACAAAGCTGACCAGAGTGAGAACCCAGCAGCCACTTTAATGGAAGGACATATTGACTCTACTCCAAGTCAGGAGAACCCGGTTACTCCAAACACTGAAAGATTACCACCCTTCGAACCAAAAGCCCATTCTTCATTTTCAGTGGAGCCATTCAAATTAAAATTGAAGGGACCACGCTTTGATGAAAAGGACTTTGAGACCAACAAGAGGAGCTTCAAGGACTTTTTGACAAAATTTGAAAATTGTGCCAAGTCCATTACGTCTGACACTGAAAAACTCTATTTTTTGAGATGTTCCTTGGAAGGCAGAGCACTCCAACTTATAAATCATCTTTCACCCTCTGACGAAAGTTACTTAATGGCCCTGAAGCTACTGAAGGACCAGTATTTAGACGAGGAGGAGATAAGAGGGGAAATAATTCAGGAAATATTAGATTTTCAGTTGGACAATCCCAAAAACCTGGAAGGATTAAAAAATTTTATGATCAAGACCCAGGCAGATATGTGGGAACTAAGGGCCTCTTATAATTGTGACTTATATGACGATAAGTCAGCTGGAGCGATAATAATATCACAAGTGTTATTTACGAAATTCCCTCCTGAAATAAGGGGAGAACTGTTACGAATTTCCGGGAGTTCATACCCAACATTGTCTACATTGTTGAAGGAAACCCTAAGTATAGTAAAACGGATGCTGGTTGCCAGGAAGCCGACCAAGATACTAATGGCCAAAACTCGACTCCAACCTAAGTTTAAGCCAGAGCAGACAATTGAAACCTCGTCTCTCAAAACCTTTAATACTAAGTTAATATCCGAGGCAAAATGTGAATTTTGCAAAACGAATAAACATTTGTCTGAAGATTGTGACAGCTATTCTACTCATGAAGCAAGGATAACAAGGTGTAGAGAGTTGCGTCTCTGTTTTCGGTGCCTAAAGAGGTCTCACTGGGGGAATATGTGTCCATTAAAAACATCAAGAAAAATTTGTTGTCATCATTGCAACTCGAAGGGACACATAACTGCTATGTGCTCAACCATTACAAGAGGTATGCAGGTTGATACTTGCCTGCATACAAAGGGCTATAATGATGCTTTCCTGTCACCCATAATTGGCATAATAGTGAAAAGAGGCGAAAAAAAGGTGAAGGTGAACTGCCTGTTGGACACTGGCAGTCAACGGACTTATTTTGACACTTTAATTTTAAAAAAGCTGAATTGCCTCTCCTTAGAAAAGGATAAAAAAAATGGAGGTAAAAACCTTTTTAGGCAGTAGTCCTAAAAATTTTAAGGAAATCTCTGTGGGATTAAATTTGGTTACTGGGAGAAC
This sequence comes from Euprymna scolopes, assembly GCF_053919585.1. NCBI lineage: Eukaryota > Metazoa > Mollusca > Cephalopoda > Sepiida > Sepiolidae > Euprymna > Euprymna scolopes. Next base: position 107,018,339 of record NC_136491.1, read on the forward strand.
TCATACTCTCCCAATTCTAGCAACCCAGTTGAACTTATCCTATCGCCTTGAAGGACTTACTCAGATTCTTGGGAATTTAAAAAATCGCAGGCTGGCTGCAAAGTTTGATGCCAAGAGGGATTTGATTATAATAGATGGGTTACTAGGACTCGACGCAATCCAGTACCTGGAACCTTTAAAGGTAATCCCTTGCATGTATGGAGTGGCATTCGAGACACAAAAAGGATTAATCCCCTTTGGAAACAGGTGTTCTTTTCTCTATAAACACCAGATTAAAAACCAAAAAAGAACACAGCTTAATTATGCAGAAGTGTTGGCTAGAACTCCTGAACTTCCACCTGCCAGAATCAATTATGTGGTTCACCCAAAGGAATCCCACCCAGACCCTTTAAAAAATTGGTTCGAAGAAAGTAATGTCCAGCGAGGGTTGGAGAACATGTTCAACCTTGAATCCATTGGATTGCCCACTGACGAGAAATTCTCCACCTTGGATGAAGAGAAAGTTAAGCAATTCCGAGATTCCATCACATTTAAAGATGGTCTTTATCATGTGCGACTTCAGTGGTATGAAGATAAAATAAAATCAGTACCTTCGAATCACAATACTGCTATTCGAGTTCTAGAAAGGGTTACCAAAGATTTGGAGAAGAAAAACTTGTATAATCAATATCTGCAAGTTTTTCAACAACAAGAAGATGAGGGCATTATCGAAGAGATAATTGTGCCACCTGAACAATTTAAAGATTATATATGGATACCTCATAGGCCAGTGTTAAAGCTAACTGACCAGACTACTACCAAAGTGAGACCAGTGTTTAATTGTTCATATAAGAATAAGGACTCGGTATCATTGAACGAAGCAGCATATCCTGGAGTAAACCTAATGACAGACATGATAAAATTGATGATCCGATTCAGAACAAACCGATACGCATTGCTAGCTGACATTAGGAAAGCATTTCTGATGATTCGGCTGGCATCTGAAAGGGATCGTAATCGATTTTGCTTTTTTCTAAAGAAAGGTGAAAACTTGCATTGCTACCGGTACAAAACCATTATATTTGGCTTCAATGCAAGCCCCTTTATTTTAAATTATGTATTAAAGTTTCATGCGGATAAGTTCCCTTTGGATGACTGTTCAGAAACATTGAAATCCAATTTTTATATGGATAACTTGGTGAAAACTGCAAATAATACAGAAAACCTATCTGCCTTGTATACTACTGTGAGAGAACGTTTACAGAAAGGAAATTTTGATTTGCAATCTTGCAATTCCAACTATGTAACACTCCAAAAGAAAATGAAGGCAGATGGAACATTGTCAGGATTCGACTCTGGTTGGGAAAAAGTGTTGGGATATCAATATGACCCTGTCCAGGATTCAATAAGTGTTTGCCCACCATCATGCGACGTGGAGGCGTCTACTAAGAGGAAAATATTGTCTGAGACCTCCAAGGTATTTGATCCTTTGTCTCTTTATCTACCTGTGACAGTGCGAGGTCGTCTCTTGATGAGAGAAATATGGAAACAGAAATTAAATTGGGATGATGTGGTTCCTCAAAGTGTGAGTTCAGTTTGGAGAACGCTGGCAAAGGATCTGTCCGCGTTAAACACTGTATCATTTTCGAGGAGAGCTTTAGATGAAGGAAAGGATACCAAATTATTTTTCTTTTGCGACGCATCTAAAGCCGCATATGGGTTTGCGGTGTACGCTGTGCAGGATGGGAACTCATCCTTGGTCTTTGCAAAGGCAAAAATGTCTCCTCTGCAGGGAAAATCCCTCCCGACGTTAGAACTTCTAGCGGTATTTTTAGCCGTGAAGTGCCTCCCTTTTATAAAGGAGTCACTAAAGGACATTACTATTAAGGATGTCTATGTAATCACGGATGCGCAAGTGGTTCTGTCCTGGATTCTGTCCGATTTTGTCCAAACGAAAAACGTGTTTGTACAACATAGATTACAGGACATAGCTCAAATGACAGAGAAGATCAAATGTGATTTCAACATAAAAGTCAACTTTAAGTATGCATCGACAATTGAAAACCCAGCGGATTACATCACCAGAGGTTTGACCATCAGAAAATTTAAGGAAAAACTTTCTCTTTGGTATGAGGGACCTAAATGGATAAAGCAAGAAGAATCCTCCTGGTGCCATCGTGAATTGGGCTGCCTTTCTAAGGCTCAAATGGAACGGATTAGTGCTCCAGTAAATTATGCTGCAGAGAAGGAGGTGGCTATATCAGAAATCAAACTGGAAAATTTTTCTAGTTTGAGTAAGTTGATCAGTGTGACTTAAATTCGTCAACAGGTTAAGAAAGAGGGAGATGGATCCCAAGTTACAGGCAAAAGCCTACCTGATCAAGACTATGCAAAAACAATCCCTTTCAAGAGAGTTAGACTTCCTGCTAGACCCTGGAGGAAAGAGCAGGCCGAAACTGGTCAAAAACTTGAATCTCTTTCTAGACCCCAAAGGCATCATAAGATCAAAAGGAAGAATAGGAAACTCTGAATATCACCCATATGAAATACAGAATCCTATTTTATTAGGAAAAGAACATTATCTGACAAAATTGATCATTCAAGAATACCACCAGAGAAGCCAACACTTAGGCTTAGCCACTACTCTGAATGAAATAAGGTTAGGCGGTTATTGGATACCACAAGCCAGACAGGCTATTAAAAATGTGGTTGGTACTTGTATGAAGTGTAAAAAATATAATGCTGTTTCCATCTCAGTACCAAATTCGACCAACTTACCAGCCCCTCGAGTGAATTTTGTCAGGCCTTATTTACATACTGGTGTGGATTTTACCAGTCATATCTATGTTAAAGGACAAGAAAGAGATTACAAAATGTACATTATTCTTTTTACATGTATGAGTATTAGGGCTGTGCATTTGGAACTGGTTCCAGATATGACTGTAAAATCATTTATTCAAGCATTCATTAGGTTCACGAACGCGAATGGAATACCCACGCACCTTTATTCGGATAACGCTCGCACATTCAATGCTGCTGCCAGAATAATTAACCGGGGGATGCTAGCGGACGAATTCAAAGAAAGATTCAGTTCTTATGACTTGAAGCATTGTACGATTCCACTGTTTTCACCTTGGTATGGTGGTAGTTGGGAAAGGTCTATCAAGACCATAAAATCCTGCCTATATAAAACAATAGGAAGAGGTAAAATAGATTATTTTGGCCTACTTACAATTTTGTCTGACGTGCAAAGGGCAGTAAATAGCCGCCCCCTGACATATAGGAGCTCTGAGGACTCTGAGCTAAATATCTTAACCCCTAACTCTCTCATGAATGCAAATATTGGTCAGGGAATAATGATGAGGGTTGAAAACCAGGACCTGGAAACAATGGACCCTCTAAGTCGAAGTGAATTGATTCAAACCCTGCGTTCCCGGGAAGAAAGCCTAACTAAATTTAGGAAGGTTTGGAATGAGGACTATTTGTTGAGTCTCAGAGAAAGGGCTCTGAGCCTAGCTGATTGTTCTTTTGAAGATAAAGTAAAACCAGGGGACATAGTACTCATAAAAAGCCCTCTGAAGACAAGACCTTTCTGGTCTCTAGGTGAAGTTCTGCAGTTAATCCAAGGAAGTGACAATTTGGTGCGTATGGTGACAGTGAGGAAAGGTAATGGAGTTATAGACATACATTCTATTAAACATCTCTTTCCTCTGGAATTCTCTCCACAGCCTGGAGAACCCGATTCTATAAGCATGGAACCTCCGAATTCACAGGATATGAGTCAGGACCCACAACGGAGAGAGAGTACTACAATTTGGATCTATCCTACCTGTAACAAACCTGAGGATAGCAGACCTATGATAGCCTGCGATAGATGTAATGACTGGTTCCACTTCAGCTGTGTGGGTCTAACTGAAGCACCACCAGGAGATGAACAATGGTTCTGTTCAACTTGTGTCCCTCAAGGAGTTGTACCTGGTAGACCCAGTTTATCGGGAGTCTAAATGAACTTTTATTCCCTTAATCAAGATTTTTTTATTTTTATTTTTTTTATTTTTTTTGTGGGGAATGTGTGATAATTAAATTGATTGACTTACCGAGGGTGGGTCGGGGGGGAAGGGAAAGACACTCATAGCTGTGAACGGGCCGGCCTGGTGTTTGTTAATGAAGAAAATAGGATGTCTATTCCTTATAGCTTAAATAGACATTCCAGTCTCGTTTCAGTCTCGCTGAACGAGAGATTGAGACTATAAAAACAGTCACCTTGGTAGGCTTGTTGTTGTTGTAGTTTTTTTGTTCTTATCGTTGTTAGAGATCTATCAGGCCGGTACGACAACTGTTAACAGTACGTTACATTTACAAGAATACGTTTGCTTGTAAGCAACGAGATAATTTTTCGTTGCAAGTTAAACGTCTTTTCTTCCCCCCCCCCACTCGTCGGTAGGAAATATCGACAGAATTTGGATTCTCCAGAATAAACAAAAAATAAAGATTGACATTTTGATATACTATCTAATATTAGACCAACAACATATTCGAAATTAAAAAATAAATCATTATATAAATAACATGATTTTTATTTAAAAAAATCGAAGAGACATAGAGGTAGCAATTTTTTCATGTTTTAATCGCATTATCGTACAAAGACTATCAATTACTAGCAAGCTACCCGGCGTTACCCGGTCATAAGATACGCTTAAATATAATAAGTGAATTCATGCAGATTACGTATTTATTATTATACAGACAATTCTCTATCGATTGTTATATTGAGCATAATCTATATATATATATATATATATATATATATATATATATATATATATATATATATATATATATATTCCATTCCATGAACAAAGCTTCTTTCTTAGAACTGCACGTCTGTGGAACTCTGTTCCGTCTGCCTGCTTCCCTCCGAACTACAACTTGGATGTCTTCAAGTTCAATGTTAACAAATTCCTAATGAACCGCCCCCTTAATTAAACACTTCATCAAATCTCCACACTAACGTAATGTACTTGCAATAACCCTTATCCCTGAGTGGCTTCCGGGCCTTGATAAGTGGTGATCACTGTGTAATATATATATATATATATATATATATATATATATATATATATATATATATATATATATATATAGGGGTGCCTTTCGTGTTAAAATGGCTACAATTGACACTTTTGTGCTTAATAAAAAATTGATGCCTGGGATTTTTATAAAACTTTTTGAAAAGTTGTAATTAACTGATTTCTATATAATTTTGTTTTTCTATACTTCGCGATAACTCTTGGGTGTGCCCCAGGGGCTCTTTTAGGGTTAATAATATATTAAGGCCTTGGGGACTTTTAGGGCTAAATGGGGAGTGGGGGGCAAAGTCCTTTCTTTTTTTTTCTTTTTATTTTTTTTGCATGGTGCAGAACTCAAATATCCATATGTTAAGGACTAAAACTGCACCATTTGTTCATTTTCACCAGGATTTGACGTCCCCTGGGGATCTTTGGGGCTAAATACGGGGGTGAGGGGGCAATGCTGAACTTAGTCATTTTTTATGCCTCGTTCACAGTGCACTCACAGGGGATCATGCATGCTTCACGTGTAATAAATTAATGTTTGCTGTTATTCATTTGTAATTTCGTCCATTGTAACAATAATTAACTAAAGTTGCTTAATAATAAAAAGAATGAATTATCAAAACGTTGTGTTTGTCACTAAACAGACACATGTTATATAATCGTATCAAACAGACACATATTACGTGATACCAAATTTAAACAGACATATTAACATGATGGAGAACTTCATATATATGTCATGTGATTATATATTTCTCTCTGGGAGTTCTTCAGCCAATTCTTGGGAAGACGGATTCTGTGTAAACATAGACGTTTTAAATAGAGACCAAGATGCTGTGTATTTTTATATTTTTATTTCTCCCAGGTAGTCGCCATAAGCAGAGGAGCGATCGACGATCTCTGCTTGGGTGGTTAGTTCTTACACGTTCCACGTCTGGGACTCTCCCCCTCCCTCGGGAGGAGACACCTTTCAGACCATTTTCTTTTATTGACGTCCTCAATCCAACTGAAGAATTTTCCCAGCTAACTAAAACACGTGACAGACAGACGCGTACTTCCTATGAGCTGGTCAGATATTTTCCAGTGCCACTTGATCGGTCACCGGGTTTGGTGCGTATTGACATGTTTTGATAATATATCAAAACATAGCTCCACATCTCTTGTTTACTTCCAGTTAGATAGATAGATAGATAGATAGATAGATAGATAGATAGATCGATAAATAGATAGCTCGATAGATATATAACAGATAATTTCTCTTCTGCAAAGCCAACTATATAACATATTAAAATATTATTCTTATGCATATTTTTTGTAAAAAAAAACTACCAAAAAAAACTGCTCACATTAATACTTTTCTGATGACGTTAAAAAATGCAATTATATCAACTAAATCGTAATTGCAAATTTCAAATCTTTCGTTTAATTTACAGATTAAATTTACTATTTTTTTGATAAAGAAAAATAATTGTTATTCATATAATAAATTTCCCGTACTACTAGATCAGTCTGTCTAAAGACACCGGCTTCCTTACCTAAAATGCATCAAACATTGATATTATTAAAATTAAGAATAAAAAACTACTTTTTAGAAGCACGGAGAAAATGAAATTCAAAACACGACCGTTAGAATATCAAATACGTGCGCTAATTTTTATTTTTTAAAAATAAACATTCATTTATTTAAAGTTGTTCATTTTCGGCTTATAACAAAGCCCTTACCAGGATTTTTTTTTCTAGACAATACATTTTTTTTAACCGTCATGTTTTGAATTTCCTTTGCTCCGTGCTTCAACAAGTGGACTTGTATTACTTTTATACATGTGCGCATGGGTTTACCCACTGGACACAACATCTATCTCCGACAAATAGAAACTACGCCAAACTACACCATGGCAAGTAATGAAAATATATATATATATATATATATATATTGTCTAAAAACAATTCCTGTTAGAAACTTTAAATAAATGAATGTTTATTTAAAAATAAAAAATAAAAATATCGCACGCATCTGATCTTCTACCTGTTATAGTGATACTATTGTTTTTTTCCTTTTCCTATGTTACACTAAATTTTTCCTTTTCCTATGTTACACTAAATTTTTCCTTTTCCTATGTTACACTAAATTTCAAACAAAGGCTTGTACATAACATCCATATTAAAAATAATGAATACAACAACAACAACAATAACAACAACAACAACAACAATAACAACAACAACAACAACAACAACAACAACAAAAATCCACACACATCCCATTTCATTAAAAAAGCTATGGTTTGTTAGAAAAAAAACCAAAAACATTATTTAAATTTCATGGTTGTATGGTTATTTTGTTTTACAGCATATCAACCCTTTTAGATCATTTAATGCCGAATCCAGTGATTTTGAAAAGTTTTTAATAGAATGTGATTTTTAATCAGTTTCTATTTAACCGATAGTTGGGACCCTAGCAGGTACTACCACTCCGGGTCAGAGTAGACCTGGGAGCAATGGCAATAAAAGGGTAGCTCCATACCCCGCAAGCTAGGGCCTCACCATCGGATATAGTTTAAGGTCATATCCAGGACCTTTAATTTCATAATCGCACCATACTTTTACAATTTACACGATTACGTTTGTTTGAAAATAATCTATTAACGTCACAAACGCACAGCATATTTTCAAATATTCTGCTTGTATGCTGTTTTTATTTTTATTTTTTTCAAATCATCAACATGTACCTTCAAAGAAGATAGGTACCGCGATATATATATATATATATATATATATATATATATATATATATATATATATATATATATATATATATATATATATAACTTGGTAAAATTATTTATTAAAAAAATAGATGACTTGAGTGCCATCAGCTATAATTGAAACCGAAACCAAAACTTATGAATAATTCTTGGTAAAAGTATTTATTACAAGAAATTAAACGACGGTCACTCGGAAGAAAAAATATCACACACGCTATCATATTAATATATAGATTGTGGACATTTCACAAAGTTGCCAGTAACTATTAAGTGCAGACATATGACGGCAACAAACAGGATAATATTTAGTCGTTCTGGAATCCCGAAAACTTTAGTCAGCGACAATGGAATTCAGTTCATGTGAAAAGAATTTAAGGAATGCTGCAGACGTCCATTGAGCACGCACCAACACCAGTTTACCAACCAAGATCGAACGAAATGGCAGAAAAATTTGTGGACATATTCACATGAGCTCTGAAAAAGAATAAAGACATTTCTATATACAATACAATTCGACACACGGTGAGAAGGAACACAGGTCTATACACCCGAGATTACAGTCTCTCAATACACATCATCTCTAGATTTGTAGTCAAAGCGTAGCGGATGATTCCTCCAATGTTTGTCTAGTCTGCCTTTGAAGGTATTGTGTGTCTCTGCAGATACCGCTTCTTTCGGCAGCTGGTTACACACGATCACTACACGTTGGGAGAAGAACTGTGCTCGAACAAAACCAGCTGCTCCGGTGTCACTGTTATCCAAAGAGTAAGAATGCCCACGGGTCCTGCAATCTTGTTTCAAAGGAAGCATATTGAAACAGTCCACATCGATTTCACCATGCAGGTATTTGAAGACTTGGATGATATCCCCTTTCATTCGACGGAACGTTGCTTCTGTTGCTCCTCGTAGGACAGATTATGCAGATCTGGGATCAATTTTGTAGCCTTCCTCTGCACCGCTTTTATGGTTCCAATGTAACGTATATATCGCGGTGAACATACTGATGTGACAATAAAACTTCTTAAACAAGAGAACGGGCAATTTTCACCAAAGTTAACACCTTATACTACCTAACATCATAAGTGAATTTGAGAAGTTTTATTACCAGACAAGAAAAAAAGGCCCGACATATAAGTCAAATTTAAGTTCTTTCATATGACAGCAGCCCATTGGAAATTAATGTTTCTGTTTAAAGCACAGTTGAACCATAATCCTATACTTTTTCATTTTAAACTTAAATTCAAGCTATTATAACCGCACAAGCAGAAAGTTCAGGCATATAAAATCAACAGTAAATTCTTCGATATGACAGGGGCGCGTTTGAAATGAATGTTTTTGTTTAGAGCACAATTGAACAATGATACTTGAAATTTGCATTTTAAACTTTAATTCAATAATTTATACATCTAAATAATTTTATAAAATCAATCGATCTCTACAGTAAAGTGTAGATTGCAGTATATTATCGATTAAGTAAATGTGGAGAGGCAGATGAACCTTCCTCCCGGTGCAATCGATTTGATTGAATCAAAAATGGGCAATTCCACAAATTTCGATGACAATAAAAATATGTAAATTAGTCATTATTCAATCCCAGGCTACGCTGGGTCTCCCTGCTAGCATATATATATATATATATATATATATATATATATATATATATATATATATATATATATATATATATAAACTGAAACAGAGAGAATATTCAGGCCTGTAATAATACAAAGAGGGGGTTGCAAAAATGATTTGTGGTGTGAGGAGAAATACAAACTGAAATAGAGAGTAGGAGAGTTTTTATAAATACATGCAAAACCACATTAACTTTTTTAAAATCCAAATTAATAAATTAAATAAAATATAATCTTAAAAAGATACGATACAAGTTAGAAAAGGATTTCATCCAAGGTATGAAAATTGTTAAACAAAATGTTTTTACTATGGGCTTTAAAAATAAAGGTACGAGATTCGATTTGAAATTTATGTACCTTCAAAGTGCACTTTTATACATTTTACAAATAAGGTATTAAATTTTTATACCTTACTTTGTAAAATTTATAAAAGGGCACATTGAAGATAAATAAGTTTCAAATTGGATCTTGTACCTTTATATATATATATTGATACACATTTTATTTTATACTTAGGATTGTTGTTTTTCCTATACAGATATTGTGAATGTGTATATTGAATTATCTGCCTACATTCTATTGATATCTGCCCGGGTTTTGGGCGTTAATTTTTTTTACCCTGATATTGACGACAATTAATTTGTTTTTTTTTCTTTTTTAATTTCCATTTCCCCAACCCACGTTAGAGAAGAAAAAGAAACAAAAACTACTTATTTTTTTAAACGATATTTACCATTTTTCTTTTCTTAATCGTAACCGACGATATTTTCTCTTAACAATATATCGGTTGAAAGACGTCTCGAAGTTTATTTTAGGTTCTTTTTATTTTTTAAAAATATAATCGCTAATTTATAGATATATAAATTTACTCTTAAATCGTTTTTATTAACGAATTGTCGCTTTCCTTTTAATGAATTATATATATATATATATATATATATATATATATATATATATATATATATATATATATATATATATATATATATATATATATACACACCGTATCGGCCATAATATAAGGAACGGAAAAAATTTTACAATTATTCATGTATATTTAAAAAATTAGTGCATGGATTTTTCTGAAATACTCAGAATAAACAAATAGAACCAATGTGTATAAACTAGTACCAAAAAAAAATTACGATTCAATATTGAGAAATATTTTAGTTTAAAATTATATCTGTGGATTTATCCTGGCCAAAAGTTAAGGATCGAAATAGAAAATTTATTTTTAAGAAACTAAACTTTACATAAAAATAGCTAGTTTTTAATATTGGAACTGCTGATAAGCACAACAAAGAAAAATGGCGTCACCGACTGCAAAACTCTGTCTCTCCAAGAAAAAAAAATAATTTTAGACAATTACAAAGAAAAGAAATCAATTTCAACAATTTCTAATATCGTTCGAAGATCAAAAAGTGTTGTTCATCGTGTGATAGCTCCATATAAGAATAAAAATACATTAGAAGCATCCCCTAAAACCGGCAGACACCCTAAAACGTCTCAAAAAGAAGATAGGATTATGGTAAGGCAGGCTCTTAGTGACCGATTCAAATCCGCAACATCAATTTCTCGTGATTTTAATGAACAGACTGGGAAAAATATATCTAGAAAAACTGTTTCTCGACGGTTAGCAGCTGCCGGATTGCATGCCAGGGTGCCAGTATCTAAACCCTTGATCTCCAAGAAGAATAAAAATAGCCGTTTGAAGTTTGCCCATGAGCATGTCGTCTGGACTGATGAACAATGGGCTAAGGTTCACTTCAGCGATGAATCCAAGTTCAATTTGTTTGGATCTGATGGAAAGAAGCATGTACGGCGTAAAGCAGGTGAACGATTATCCTCCAAATGTGTTAAAAAAGACACTTAAATTCGGAGGGGGGTGTAATGGTGTAGGGTATGATATCCTCGGAAGGAGTTGGCCCTCTAGTTCGAATCTAGGTAGGGTTAATGCGGAGACTTATAAGCAGCTCCTTCAACAACATGTCATTGAGAGTTTACGCCTTTCACCTAATCAGCCAAGCATTTTTATGCAAGATAACACAACTTGCCATAAAGCTAAAAAAGTGATAAGTTACCTCGAGGAAGACGAAATAAGAGTAATGGACTGACCAGCGCAGAGTCTGGATCTGAATCCAATAGAAAATGTTTGGAAAATGATTGGAGAAAGAGCACAGACGAGGAATCCCCAAAATCAAAATCATTTGTGGGATTTATTGAAGGAAGAGTGGGAAAAGATAAATCCTGAATTTTGCAAGAAACTAATCCAGTCTTGTGGTCGAAGATGCAGTGAGGCCATAAAGAATAAAGGGATGTTCACTAAATATTGAATGAATTTATTTTTTAAAACATTTGCATTAAAAAAAAACATAAAGTTTCTATTTCGTTCCTTAACTTTTGGCCAGGATAAATCCACAGATATAATTTAAAACTAAAATATTTCGCAATATTGAGTAGTAATTTTATTTTATTTTATTTATTTATTTATTTATTTTTTTTTTTTTTTTGGTACTAGTTTATACACATTGGTTCTATTTGTTTATTCTGAGTATTTCAGAAAAATCCATGCACTAATTTTTGAAATATACATGAATAATTGTAATTTTTTTTCCGTTCCTTATATTATGGCCGATACTGTATATATATATATATATATATATATATATATATATATATATATATATATATATATATATATATATATATATGTATGTATGTATATATATATATAATTCATTAAGGGGAAAGCGACAATTCGTTAATAAAAACGATTTAAGAGTAAATTTATATATATATATATATATATATATATATATATATATATATATAGAGAGAGAGAGAGAGAGAGAGAGAGAGAATAACATCAAGAATGAGAGTTCATATAGAAACGTTGTTTTAATTTGAATAAAATAGAATACACATCAAGTGCGTTTGAAAGCCAAATCACAACGTAATATTAGGAAAATAAACAAATATTTTACTTGTTTGAAATTTATCAGAAATATATTCCAGAGGTATACTCCATCTTAAGTGTGTTGTTTTGTTTCTTTTTTTTCCTTTTTTTCTTCCTTGCCATGTTGTAAAGTTTGAGAAAGAAGTCTGTTTGTAAGGAGTCGCGCGTTGTATATGGTGTTGTATTGTGAAATGTTTGAACTGTGCGTAGGCAACGCGAGAATACGTCAAGGATGAGAGTTCATATAGAAACATTGTTTTAATTTGAATAAAATAAAATACACATCAAGTGCGCTTGAAAGCCAAATCACAACGTAATATTAGAAAAATAAACAAATATTTGACTTGTTTGAAATTTATCATATATATATATATATATATATATATATATATATGTTTCGTTAAAAAAAATTTTTACATCAAAAACGCACCACATATGTTCAGATATTGTACTTTTACGTTATTTCTTAAAATAAGTCATCATATATATATATATATATATATATATATATATATATACTTGTTTATTGTTATATAAACATGCTCACATCCCGCTGCTACAAATAGCCACTTGTTTCAATCAAACAACAGATATCATCAGGCAGCGACTTGACTATTCAAAAGTTCAATGAATAATGGATTTTTATTTTAGGTAGGAACTCTTTAGAAGTTGGAGTTAAAAAACTTAAAACACAGGACTTTAATTAAATAAAAAAGTAAAAAGGGAGAGGCAATTTAAATAAAGTTAAAAAATTACAATGGGGAGAGAGTGATTGAGAAGAGGAAAAAGGAATAGAGACAGAAATAGAGAAAGAAAATATAGAGAAAACAAAATAGAGAGAAAAAGAAGAGAGAAAAAATATATATATATATATATACATATATATATATATATATATATATATATATATATATATATATATATACATATATATATATATATACATATACATACATATATATGATATGGAGAAGAAAAGAAAAAAGAAATAAATGGTTATAATAAAGAGAATAAAAACTAGAAGGAAAAGGAAAGAATAATGAGATCTAGTTAAATAGGGAAAGAGAGAAAGTAAGAATTTGACAGTATATAGAAAAAGAAAAAGAAAAAGAAAAAACCTGCGTGTCAACCAATTTATGAACAATTATACAATTCAGTAATGAAACATATTATTACAAATACAAACAGAAGATACAATCCAAGCGTCAGAAATGAACGTGTCAAAAAAGGCAGTGAATGTATTCGGCTAGCATATTTATCCTCTTACATACGTCCACGAGTAAAATCAACGCAATTCAAACATACGTCTACCATTAATTAGGCCCTTTATGCTAAATGATATAAGTTTAAAGTTTTCGCGTTTTTATTAGATAAATATATTAAAATGTGATGTGAGGATGTGAGCATGTTTATATAACAATAAACAAGTATTATCAGCTCTTTTTATTGAGCACTATCTAACAACCTCGTTGAATTCATTAGTCCATTACTTTTGAATATAAAAAAAACCCGAGTATATATATATATATATATATATATATATATATATATATATGGAAAATGAAAACAGGGAATACAAACTCATGATCAACGTTTCGTCTTCATTTCAAAACTTTCTCAAGATGACTTATTTTAAGAAATAATGTAAAAGTACAATATCTGAAGATATGTGGTGCGTTTTTGATGTGAAAAGTTATTTTTAACGAAACATAATCGTTAAGATTCCAAAAATATGGTTCGATTATAATGTGAAAAGAATATACATGAACACAAAATATGAAATTTCAACTGGCCAATCATTGTCTAAGTTCTTATTTCTGGCAATGTGTCGATTGATGGCTTTTTCGCTGCCAGTCACAGCTTGGCGTATTAATAAGTCAAGGTCAAAAATTCTTGCACATGAACTATGTGTCTGAATTCGATTACTTTCATGATTAGGAAACAGGGGGAAAAAACGTATGATTAATTAGAAAACTAATTTTCTTCTTGTTTCTTGCGTCCGAAGCTGATCTATTTCAGACACACAATCTCACACCTACTCAACATTATATATATATATATATATATATATATATATATATATATATATATATATATATATATATATATGAGAGAGAGAGAGAGAGAGAGAGAGAGGGGGGGGGAGAGGGACGATAAACGTGTCGCCCTAAAGAAAACAGCACTACAACTTTATTTTTAAACTTCTATCGAAAAAAATCGATTCAGATAACTTAATTCTGCTGACATCTATTCAATATCGCCGTTTTCCTTCAGCCTCAATCATCGCTTCGATACAGGTCAGGAACTGGGAGCATGACTTTTCTACAGGAGCTGGCGGAAGCTCGGCGAATACTTGGCAAATGGCGGCGATCAGGCTGGCTTTAATGTTGTAGGAGGTCGTGTTGGTTATGTTCTCGACGTCTGACCAAACGAAATAACCAAATAGGTTTAGGTGAGGGGAGGACGAGAGCCAGTGAGAGAAAGGTACAAAGCCGTAACACTCTTTCTGAAGCCAAATCTGGGTCTCTTTGAACTTGTGGATCAGCGCCAAATCCTTATGCCACACTTAGGGTCTGCCAGCGGCCACCTGATTGCACCAGAGGATCACCACACTCTTCGGCACATCCAGGTACACTTTGGTGTTGACTTTCAGGCCGACTTCGAAGATGTGAGGTGGCATGATGTGGCCCTCACTTGAAACCAAACCAAAAACCGTAACCGTGGCCGGAAACTTTGTTTTCATCGCCATGGGCACGTCCTTGTTATTCGCGACAATCCAGCGATACATTTTGAGGGTGCTGTCAGTGTTATTTTTACAACAATTCGGTCGATGTAGCCTCCGACCTTCTTCAGATGTATCTTGTCGATTTGGGAATATTTCTCTCAAACTCGGGAATCTATACGGAATTTCGAACGGAATCCTTTATTTAATCCACAGGGTAGTATTCTCTAATTTTGTCAGCAAGACCCGTGGCGTAGTGGATAAAGTACTTAGTAAAATTCAGTTGTGAGTTACACTTTTCTGGGAGGTTCAATCCCCAGTGCGAGCGACACTCAAAATAGAATTGCGAATTTCTTAGGATTTCTAACCAGCTTCACCCGTTGATTAAATAAGGGATTCCATTCGAAATTTCCTGCAGGTTCTTGAGTTCGACGAAAACATTTTCGAGTTCGACAAGAATAATCTGAAGATGATCGGAGGTTGCATCGATTGAAACGTTGTGAAATTAACACTCAAGATGAGAACACTAGTTCCAATCATCTAAATAATACGAATGAATTGAGCTTACTATATAAACATATCAGATAGACACAGAAGCAGGCGTCGAACAAACAAAATCACATGAGTAGTTAAGATAATAACTGTGGCAATATAAAACATATCGACCCGATAGAAACGAAATGACCATTCGGTGTTACCACCGCGAGAAAAGGAAGATAAAAAAACCAAAAAAAATCTCTGTTTCCGGATCTCTGTCTGATTAAATGGATTGCTAGGATGTTTTTATGGCGTAAAGATTAATTTTCCCCTTGTTTCGTCCGAATTCGTTAGTCGCACTTAAATAAAGCGACCAACCAATTCCTCAGGCCGAAAATATTGCTGTCTATCTGGGAAGACATTTTTTTTTTTTTCGGGAATTGACGCATGCGTATTTACACTGGAATATTGATCCGTGCACTAGCATATAACAATATTACGTGTTATATATATATATATATATATATATATATATATATATATATATATATATATATATATATATATATATATATATATATATATATATAGATAGATAGATATATACATATAAATATATATATATAGATAGATAGATAGATATATACATATATATATATATATATATATATATATATATATATATATATATAATCTTATCTCCTTGTGTCGAAGGTATTTGGACAATGTCAAAACATTGTTAATTCACTGCCCACATAGCAGCAGCAAAATAGCGCAACGGTAAGAAGCTCCGATTGTCGTTTGGGCGGTCGGGTTTCGATCCTGGCTTGAGGTAGTTGCTTGGCTAACTGCTCTGATGAGCTGTGAAACAGTGAAACAGTACTGAATGTGGATAACATATATATATATATATATATATATATATATATATATATATATATATATATATATATATATATAAGTATATATTATATTATATCATAAAACTCAAATCGCCTTGGCTGTCGAAACCGTGTATCCGTTTTCGCATTACGATTTGTGTGCGTAAAGAAATAAAAACAAAGCCATGAAGGCTATGGTTGAAGCAATGATTTTTTTTTGCGTTTAAAATATGCAAATAAAAAGAAAACTGTAAATCTTTTGCTTTTTTTAGATTGGCATTTTACGAGTTTTATTTGTATTTTCCATTACAAGTTTGAATCGTTTTCAAACAAAACAAAACATATGTTTACGGTGTAATATATATATATATATATATATATATATATATATATATATATATATATATATATATATATATATATATTCTGTAATTTACAGTTTAAATCCTTTCAAATTACTTAAATCTAGATCAGCTTGCCCAGTCGTTGAAACCGTGTTAATAAAAAGAAAATACTTAACTGTCAATACATAATAGCATTTAACTTTTTTTATAAATATTTTTTTAATTGATTTGCATTACAAATAAAAAAAAATCATGCAAGATTGGAGATTGATTGGCAAAATAATCTCTCTCTTGAATTGTTTCCATGAAGAAACATTGTTTTCGTTTATGGTTGTTTCCACTATTTTCGTCTTTCGACAAAAAACTTATTCTTTTGGAACCTTTGTTGAAAATTCATATATATATATATATATATATATATATATATGAATTTTCAACAAAGGTTCCAAAAGAATATATATATATATATATATATATATATATATATATATATATATATATATATATATATATATATATATAAAAGAAAGAAAATTAAATCTGTAAGTTGAAATTTACAATCAAAATTTATTGTTCGACTGAATACTCCAAACACAATTTACAAAGTCCTTATTCCACGGAGTTTCAAGGAATACTATTCTTGCTATTGTTCTCATCAGAGGACATAAAGAAATCAGCAAATTATATTTGTAGGAATGCTAAAATTTGCTGGTTGTAGCATGAAGTGAAACCGCAATTTATTATAGTCATAAATTGCGAAGAAAAGCAAATGAAAAAATGTTGGATAGGTAAAAAAATATTAAAAAAAAAACCGCGCATAAAATTTCAGCTTGCATGAAGATTTTCTCAAGGTAATCCGAAAGGCGAAAATAATTCTTTAGAGAGAGTGAAGTCCAAAATTAAATCCAGTGTAATGTTAATAGTCCGGTTGGAAAGTTTTTCAAATCAGCTGAAATAATGGAAATTGTTTTTTCGGACATGGCAGCAGTCCAAATAAAAGTCGATCTCCAGTCAAGTGGAATCGAGAAATAAAAAAGACAGAAAAACAGCATGTCATCTTTCATCGCTGGCATAATTAGAAAAGTCGATTTCATACTAATTATTAAAAAATTAAGATTAGGCTAAAAAAAAAAAAAAAACAGGAGAAGTGGTCTGCACTTGAAAGTTTGTATTAGTTTAACCGGATATTGTCTAGACAGGCCGAAACAATCCTTTCTGCAAAGTGTCATAATTCGATGTCGATATTAAAAGGATGAGGAGTAAGGATTAGAAAGTTTTAAGTGTGGCAAAATCTTAGTTTATTAGTAATTATAAGGCTGTCGAAAAGTCATGATGTTAATGATGATGATCTTAAATAATAATAATAATAATAATAATAATAATAATAATAATAATAATAATAATAATAATAACAACAACAACAACAACAGCAACAACAGCAACAACAAATGTACTGTAATGCTAATAATATTAATAATAATGCCAATGATACTCATTATTATGGTTTTTTGGAGTATTCAGTCGAACAATAAATATTTAGTGTAAATTTCGACTTACAGTTTTAATTTTCTTTCTCTTATAATAAGCTCTACTCTCGATTGCGTATTGAGCTTTTTTATACGGTTAGGATTAAATTATCTATATATGAATATTGGTATTTATATTAAATTGAAGTCTACCATTGCGTATCTCAGGTAAACACTACATCCTTTTGATTTCATAACGTTTATATATAGATTAATATACTTTTCTTGGAAAAATAAAAATATTTCTTTCATATAATTAAACTTACGGTGAATCTTATCTCCTTGTGTTGAAGTTTTGTTTTCAACGTTTTAATTTTATCATCCGGCAGTATTCGCGTCGCCATTTTCCGGAAACTTTTCCAGCCACATACCGTAAACAGCCGGAAGATGCCGATGCACCCTTGGCTCAAATTCTGGATCAGTATCTGGTTTTGTGATAATGATGTGAGTGAAACGCATGCACTCATTTTTTTGTGTGTAGTTTAGCGAGGTACTTTGAAGGTTGGATTATCGTTGCTAGTAGTGTAACTATTTTTATTGAATATGTGCTTTCACCATAATTGCATAATCATCTTTGTCTTTAAACTTATAAGTAGGGCTGTGACAACAGCATATTCTTTCCATTGTTTTGACTCTCGAGTATATATCCGACACAGTTAGACACAATTAATCAACCGAAAAACCACACCACTCTACATAAAAACATAAGATATCAATGGATATATACCTAAGAATCAAAACAAGGAAAAGAATATGCTGTTGTCATAGCCCTACTTATAAGTTCCGTCAACACTTCAACATAAAAAATTCAGACATGTTACTCACACTTTTGCCTAGAATATATATCCTATAATCTATAATTTTAAGTCCGATAGTTTAGGGTTTTACCGAGCATTGCTATTAACGCTAACATGCGCGCAGCAACTCTTTTAAAACTCTTTTTTGTAGTCTTTTTCACCCACAAACAAGGCACATTTGCCACCTGAAACGTAAGGGGCTACTATATGGGATCAGGTATAACAGGAGGCAGTGGGAAGTTGAGTAGCAAGATGTCTGTTCGCATTACATTTAAGCTTCTGTAGTTTAGTATAGTCAGGAATGCAAATAACAGGGAAGAAATTTAAAGGTTTAGAAGTCCACGGGAAGAAACTATTAGAGAAGAAGACTTCCTAACATCTAGGGACATCAACAGTGAAAGAGTGAGAGTTTGCTACTTGTCAGGTGAGTCGGGGATATACGTCGAGTGGGCACTAGAGCTATGAGTTCATTAGAGCACATTCCATTAAAATATTTGTAAAACAAGCACAGAGATGCAACATTGCGACGATGGGACAGAGGTTGGAGTTTTGTCGACAGTGCAAGACCTATTAGATTTGAGACGCTTTTAGATACTAAGAGTGAGAGACTAGTGGTAGATGCACTAGCCCAAAATATGCAATAAAATTCCATGCATGGGAAAATGGTGGCTTTGTAAAAAATATAGGATGCTCTCTGATGCGAGTAATTTTCTAGTATGGTAGAGAGAGCCCACCTTCTTTGCAGCAATCTTGGCAATGTCCTCAATGCATTTATTCCAATTCATTACCTGTGAATGTTACGCCGAAGAGTTTGAAAGATGGGCTTTCAAGTAGCGTATTATTAATCATGGCAATCGGTGGCTGAGAAGTTTTTGCAGTTGTTAAAGGAAAGAAGCTTAGTCTTATTAGCATTGAATGTTATCATCCATTTGCGGCTCCATTTCACTACAGACTAAATGGTTTGAGCTTCTTTTTTTGCCGTTGTCTAAGAGGAAGAGACTAGCAACAATACTCAATGCATGAGCGAATTGTCGCTTTGTGAAAACATCGGATACTCTCTGGTGTGAGTAATTTTCTAGCACGGTATGGTGAGCCCATCTTTTTTACAGCAGCCTTGGCAATGTCCTCTAAATATTTGTTCCAGTTCACGCTGATTGTGAATGTTAGGGTGCTATTTGTTGGTTGAGAAGGATTTTGATCATTGTTAAACGAAAGAAGTTTATTTTTTTGTAGCATTAAATTAACTAGTTAACTAAAACCATGAATTAGTAAAACATAGCTTCTCTGAGTAGTAATATACTAATATACCTGTTACCAAGTGGTGAAACATACAATCCAAAAATTTAAGGAATAAACCTCTTCACCTCATCTCTCTCCCTCCCTCTCTCTCGCTCTCTCTCTCTCTCTCTCTCTATATATATATATATATATATATATATATATATATATATATATATATATATATAAAATCTATTATCAATGAGCGCAAATTTCATAAACATTACTTCCATCCAATTCAAAAGAAACAAAAACAAAATTTTGGTTTTTTCCCCTACTTTGCGTAAATTTAGCATGTTTATTTAGGAAATTACTAATCTATATATCTATAAAAGTGAACGTGTCTGTCTGTCTGTCTGTCTGTCTGTCTGTGTACATTTCCCTACGCAATAACTCTGTCAATTTTTAGTCTATAGACTCGAAATTTGAAATACCGGGTACTGAGATTTGGGAAAATCGATGTGACGGGTGTCAGCCAGAAATTTGGCTGTTAAGAGGTCAAATTTCAACGATTTGACCTTTAAGAACTCTACCAAACTCCTCCGACAATTTTGGGTCTAGACACTTGAAATTTTAGATTTAGGTTCCTTGAACATGGATCTAACTTAATAAAGTGATTTGAGCCCGAAACAATAAATTTTAAGGGGTCATAATAGGGGTCAAAGTTTTAAAAAATTAACCATTTTTTTTGTTTTTTTTTTTTGCTTTTTTTGCACAGCATACACCTCCAAACACCCGAGCAACGCCGGGCACCCCTGCTAGTGCTGTATAATTAAAGAAGTGGTGATAGGTCGTGTTAGTGTCGTCATAGCAAGGGTTGGAGAAATAACGGTCGGCACATCCAGCAGAGAGTGACTATGGATGATCTGTAAGTTGGGGCTTCTGTGAATTTCCTCACTTTCCTTTAACAAATACAGATTAGAAAGGATAAGTTGGGAGTACTTTAATGTCGGCTAATTAACAGGTACTATTTTGCAACTTCCTGGCCAGGGAGATATATAACATCAATAAACCCGTGAACCGTAACACGTGTACCGGTGTATTAATAACACAATATTTTGTCTTTGTAAAATTTGCTGAAGTTCTGTACATGTGAGTTCTTGTTTCACGATAGTGTACTAATTTAATATTGAGACTGTTAAATGTGAAGGTTTGATGTTTATAATCACACGCGGATAGAGGATGAATGTAGCATTAGCAATGCCAGATGATGCCAAATTATCTTACTAGCCTAAGATAAATTGGTTGCTGGAAATTAAACTCTAGTTGAAATAGATGTTTATCTATAATATAAATCTAACCTGTCTGTTAAAATGTATGTATGTATGTATGTATGTATGTATGTATGCCTAAAACTTTCGACAGAGGCGACGGATTTTCACGAGATCAGTGTAACCCCTCACTGATGAAGCTGGTTAGGACCCCTGTTTATCTGGAAATCTCGGCTTGTGTCGTCTAGTCTTCTCTGATGGTTGTTACATCGAATCCTGCATGCTGAAAGCGAATATCGAAGCCGCAGGCAGGAAGAAAAACAAACTCGTGTACTCTAGTCTACAGAGTTAATTTTTACAAACTTATGTACAAATGTTTTTACAAATATCATTCAGTTCTTAGTAAGTTTTTCAAAGTCTCAAATCACTTCACAGGCAGCGGCAGACGGGTGGATGAGGAAGTAGAGGAGCCCCCTTCTCCAGGGAACGGCGGTTTCTATACGATCTGTTCTCCCCGAAATCAATAGGCAATCTGACTAATTTTAGAGTGTATCGACCCGATGTGGGTGGGGTAGAAGTCTCCCCAGCCAATCAAGTCACACTAAACCCCAACGATCTGAGACCCAATTCAAGATGAAAATTACATAACCTTGAGGTCATAACCAATCACTCAGTCAGTACAATATGTTCTAACATCCTCACATTTCCTGTTGTTGAAGGTTTTACAAATAACAAAATATCTCCGGTTTTTCCAACCAAAAAGCAAATATATCTATTTTGACAATGAATTAAAATATATCTATATTTATCACCCCCAAAATTCCCGAGGAACCCGCTGTTACCCGGGATCGGCCAAAAGCTATCTTAGCATAGCTATTCGGCCCTCCCCAAGCCTCTGGGGATGATCTAAAGCTCCCCAATGAGGGATTACGTCACACAGTATCGTTTTGAAGCTCGACCGTTCGGACGACAAATATCCAAAAATTGGCTAAAAATATAAACTCCTTCACCCTTAACTGGGCACTTTTCTACAAGTTGAGGTCGCTTTTTTCGCCGATATTTTCGAAAGGCATCCCCTCTTTTCAATTGATAGCCTTAATTTAAACCTTTGCCACTTCCAGTTTGGCGATGAACGCAATGGCAAAAACGTCACTTTTTTTCACGTTTTTTTCCTCCTTCGCGATATAAGTTCGAGTCTGCCTGCCTACTACCACTCAACACACACCTCCAAACACCCGGACAACGCCGGGCACTCAGACTAGTATAAATATAAACGAGAAAGATAAGGATTAAATTAATAAAAAAAATTAAGAATAGAACTTCTAGCAGTCTAATATAAAGATCATTTAAGATAGCGTAGATCTTAGAATGACACGTGGAGATTGTGTTAGAGTTTAGTTGAGTTTTTGCAGCTGACAAGAGAAGTTGGGTTTCTCCGAACGACCACAAGGCGGGTCGAATCCAACAAACTGGAAATGTGAATAAGAACGGTGTTAGCAACTTCGAGAAGAAAGGAACTACCAGAATAAAGAAATTTAAATATTATTTTATCGATGATTTCTGTGTTGGTCTTTTTCGTCGGAGAAGTTGAATATCTTTATTCCAGGTCCGATGGTCCAAACAGGTGAACCAAGAACCGGCTGAATGGAGCCTATCGGACGAGGAGAGGAGATATTGTCCCCTTCAATGTTTTTCAACCTTTATATCACTTATGAATAGTCCCTTATATGTTATACACACGTTGACATAACCACTAAAAATCAATATACAAAAATATATATAGTTATGCATGCACACACAAACCCGAATATATCTACCGACGTTTCAAATCTTTGTATATAACATCTATCGATTTGGTTCCCACTAACAAAAGTTATAGCGTTGTGGAAGAAAGTAAGATTTTTTTATAATGTCATGTAACCGTTTATATATTTAAAAAGATATGTTGTAATTTATATTTGTTTTGAAATAAATATGGCAGTTATATTTCAAATATGGATGTGTAACTGAAATTAAATGAGTTTATTTTTGTTATGTAATTTATTGACTGATTATATGTATTAATTATTATACAGGGCGAAACGATAAATTTGTCGCCCTAGAAAAGACGATATGATTCCATTTCCGTTTGATGAAAACCGATTTTCTTTTTTTTTTTTTGTTGCAGACCATCTACTAGTTGGCCAGTTGTGTACAAATCCCAAGAGCGATAGGAGCTTTCTATCATATCTGAAAGTTACACAATGTTGAACGAGTAAGATCGGAGATGCGCCGCTGTACAACTTATGATCTTTACCGATCCAAGTTATGACAACAGGGCCATTGCCAGCACCCTGAAAATGCAAATCCGGACAGTTCAACCCTTAAGGGAACAGTTCAGCGATGTTTCAGGCCCCGGTTATCGTCTTTGGTGTGGTGAGGGCTACATCATACCACCTCACATCTTCGAAATCGGCTTGAAAGTCAACACCATAAGTGTACCTGGATGTGCCGAAGAGTTTGGTGATCTGTGAGTGGAATCAGGTGGCTGCTGGTAGACGCTAAATGGGGCAGCAGAACTCGGCACCGACCCACAAGTTCAAAGAGATCCGGGCTTGGCTCCAGAACCCGCTGGACCACTTCGTTTGGTCATACGTCGAGAACATCACCAATATGACCTCCCACAGCACCAAAGCCAGCCTGATCGCCGCCAGCCGCCGAGTATTCGCCGAGTATTTGTCGCGTATTCGCCAAGTATTCGCCGACACTTGTGGTAAAGGCATACTCACAGTTCCGGACCCATATCGAGACGGTGATTGAGACTGAAGGCAGCTACATTGACTAGATGCAAGCTCTACTACATAATAAAGTTACCTGAATTGATTTTTTCAATAAAAGTTTTAAAATAAAGCTGTAGAGTTGTTTTCTTTAGGGCGATAAATTTATCGTTCTACGTTGTAGGTTGTGTTTGCTATGCTGTGAGAAAGTGAATCTGCGTTTAAATTGAATTATGTTCTGCATGATTACTTATAAATTATAGAAACCTCCACGTTGTTTAGTTGCCCTTGAATTTGCGATAAGCGTTGATTCAAGACGTCTCCATCGCGGTTTATTTGAAATAAATTTAAATATTTTAGATTGTTTGAAGTCAAAAATATGGCCATGCTTCAATGAATGAGAGAATAATGCATTCAGAGAATTGCTATTTCTTATATCTTGTTTATGTTCATTTTCTCTCATCTACATTGGGTTTCACTAACGTATATATAATGGCAATTTTGGCAAGAAACAGTGTATATGCCTGTACTGGAAATTGGTATGTTTTGAAGATGCTGTGTTGTTTTTTTATATTTGTTTTATAGTTTGTGATGTTGCTTGTATTATAGGAATTCCTAGTTTGTTTAAAGTGTTGCAAATTATTGTATTATTGGCGTGTGCAGGGGAAAAAGAAGTCTGTTTATGAGAGAAGTGTCTGGTGTATATGATTTTTTTTCCTTATTTATTATGGAAAATATTTTAAATAAATAAATAGATAGAAAAAGAGAGAGAACAGGAGGGAGTGAGGGAGACAACGACAGAGTAGTATTAAAAGGCTATAAGCAATGAAAGAATGGAAATAAGTTGGCGTGTGCAGGGGAAAAAGAAGTCTGTTTATGAGAGAAGTGTCTGGTGTATATGATTTTTTTTCCTTATTTATTATGGAAAATATTTTAAATAAATAAATAGATAGAAAAAGAGAGAGAACAGGAGGGAGGGAGAGAGACAACGACAGAGTAGTATTAAAAGCTATAAGCAATGAAAGAATGGAAATAAGTTGGCGTTGAGAAGGAGGATAGAAAAAGAAGTGATGTAAAATACCATTTTTCCATGTAAATTTTACTTGTTTATTCACAGCTTCGACACACTGATCTAATGTGCATCACTGTGTATTATAGCCCTGTTAAAGCGTTACAAAATTAAAAAAAAAAAAAAAACAGCACGCCAAAATAAAGTAACAACATCATGCATTGCAAACTACTTGGGTTGGCCCACCGGATATAAACTGACACCTTGCGGCTTAGTCTTCCAGTATTTATTGAGATTAGAATAGTCTGTTAGTAAGTAACATAGGTTAGTTCCGCCACAACACCCCTCTCAAGCTTATCAGTGTTTTTTCTTCTCTGGGTGGACCATGAACGGGTCGGTGATTTTCCTTTTCCTGCCTAAACGTCGTGGTTCTGGTGTGATTTAGGCAGGTTCAAAGGTCGTGGACGCTTTCAATGGCCTCTACTTCTTCCTGATGCAACTCTTCTTTGTCCTCGGTCAAAAGTTTGCGTATCTAGTTCACATGCCTTTCGTGTATGAATGATGGTCTCTGGGTTATATAGATCACATTTTCGATCGTTTGTATTGCTTTTCCCAGTTCTTAAAATGAAAACATTATTTTTGAAAATGCTTGAAGTACACTTTCTTCCCAAGATTGTATACTTTAGTAGTACCGTAGAGGTTCTCCTATGTGTGGTTTCTCTTGGTAGCAACTTCTCAAATATTGATCTGATTTTATAGCCAAACATAACCTCCGTGGGTGATTTGCCTGTTAGGGTGTTAGAATGTGCTGGAATCCTGTTTACATAAAGAAACTGATGTAGAGCTTTTTCCTTAAGGCCCTTTTTCAGATGTATACAAATCGCTTTGCTTGGCAGTTACTTCTCGGATGATATTGTAAAATGTTTTACCTGATATGTCACACAAAATTCTTGGAACTTCGAAGAAGTGAATTGATTAGCATTATCACTAACCAGGCAATCAACAATACCAAAACAAGTGAAAAGCCCATGTAAGAAATTAATGGTTGCCGCTGTGGTGGGTTTCCTGCATCTTAGCACCTCTGGCCATTTGGAAAAACTATCCACCATTATCAAGTAATAGAATTTATCCTGCAAAGTCTATATGTATCCTAGACGCCGGCTGTTTGGATGTTGGCCAGGGTTTATGGATAATCGGCGGTGCCTTTGCAGCCAAACCACAGCCTTTACATGCTTTAACCATACAAGTTATATCTTGGTCCATAAACGGCTAATAAACAAATCTACGCATCAAGCATTTCATTCTGCTGGTGACAGGATGATCAATGTGGAAGTGTTTTTCGTATTCTCTTTTGCAGCGCTTTAAGAATGATGGCGCTCTCACTATAAAGCAGAACGTTTTCGCAGACAGGGTACATGTCGGAAGTAAATTCTCCTTGTTACCATTTCTGCTTTGTGTTTTTTTTATAAATTCATTTGCCGCTTCAGTCGTAATTTTTTGAAGACTCACTGGTAATTCCCGGATTATATTGCAAATAATCATCTTTATCTCACTATTTATGCGCAATGCGGCGATTACTGAGTTCTTGAGGGGTTCCTTTTGGGTCGGGATTAGCCTAAACAGCCCATCGGCATACGCTATATTCTTTGACGCTAAGAATTCCAGTTTAACATCATAATTCAATAAACTGGTTTCCATCTTAGTGAACAGTTGGCCGTAAATGTGTTGAAATATAGCATATGAGAAATATTTGGAATCAAGTCTCCCCTTACTGTTATTTCAGATCATTTGAAACTATAGCAACAAATTTTAGTTTCCCTTCCACAAAGGCCAGAGGTTTTAAGGATATATATATATATATATATATATATATATATATATATATATATATATATATATATATATATATATATATATATATACTAGCATGAGTTCCCGGCGTTGCCCGGGTTTTTGGAGGTGTATGCTGAGCAAAAGACAAAACAAAAAAAAACGGTCAATTTTTTAAACTTTGTCCCCTATTATGACCCGTTAATATTTATTGTTTTGGGCTCAAATCGAGTTATTAAGTTAGATTCATGTCCAAGGAACCTATATCAAAAATTCTAAGTGTTCAGACACCAAATTCTCGGAGGAGTTTGGTAGAGTTCTCAAAGGTTAAATCGTTGAACTTTGGCCCCTTAACAGCCGAATTTCTGACCGAAAACCAATCACATAGATTTTCCCAAATCTCAGTACCCTGTATATCAAATTTCGAGTCTGTAGACTGAAAATTGACAGAGTTATTGCGTAGGGAAATGTACACACACAGACAGACACACAGACACGTTCACTTTTATAGATGTATAGATATCTATCTTCTATACTCCTAAAATTCGTGTTTCTTTTGTGTGCATTGATATTCATATTAAAAACCTTCTTTTCTATTTATTTAATGTATTTATTTGCTTCCCCACCAAAGCAAATTAGGCACAAGGCCTTTTTTAATGTGGGGTAAAAACCAGCTCCCCTAAAAGTAGGCAAAAAGGGGGCACTCTGGTTACCAAAAATAACAATTGTCCCAGTATAGAGGGTTTCCTCTCCATTGACTGGGATAAATTATCTTAAGTGCAACATCTGCAGAACAAATACTACACTTTGATCCTGGCCCAAAAGGCCAAGAACAACAGAAAAAAGGCAAGCCTCTTTTCTATTTATTTAATATTCTTATTAAATACGATTTTCTTATATATGGGTCATGGAATTGAATTCATCTGCAAAAGATCTAGCTAATTTGCATATTCTTTTAAACATTCATTTTAGTTAATTCCCTATTAGTTTTTTCGGTTTTCTTATGGGATGATCATCTTTAGTTAACTATTACGTGTAATTATATTCATGCAGATATTCTACATGATTTATACTTGCATAATATTTACTAAAAAGTTTACAGGACACACAATATTGTTTCCATATATATTTATGTATACGTATATATTTTTGTTTAATCTATCAATCTATCTATCTATCTATCTATCTGTCTGTGTACATTTCTCTACGCAATAACTCTGTCAATTTTCAATCTACAGACTCGAAATTTGATATACAGGGTACTGAGATTTGGGAAAATCGATGTGATGGGTGTTCGGCTAGAAATTTGGCTGGCTGTTAAAGGGTCAAAGTTCAACGATTTGAACTTTGAGAACTCTACCAAACTCTTCCGACAATTTTGGGTCTAGACACTTGAAATTTTAGATATAGGTTCCTTGGACATGGATCTAACTTAATAACTCAATTTGAGCCCAAAACAATAACTGTTAATAGGGGTCAAAGTTAAAAAAATTGAACGCTTTTTTTGGGAAGGAGCTCACCATACACCTCAAAATACCCGGGCAACGTAAGGCACCCATGCTAGTATATCTATAAAAGTGAACGTGTCTATGTGTCTGTCTGTTTGTGTGTCTGTGACCTTTGAGAACTCTACCAAACTCCTCCGAGAATTTGGTGTCTAGACACTTGAAATTTTAGATATAGGTTCCTTGGACATGGATCTAACTTAATAACTCGATTTGAGCCCAAAACAATAAATTTTAAGGGGTCATAATAGGGGCCAAAGTTTTAAAAACTTGACCTCTGCGGTCTCTACCAAATTACTCAGTCAATTTCTGATCTAAACATTTGAAATTTGACATAAAGGGTATTCAGAGATAGGGTAAGCTTTTTAATCGGTTTGGGGCGAAATTTTTTAGTTACCAATATCTAAATGTATGTATGTATGTATGTATGTATGCCTGCCGTAAACTTTTGAAAGAGGCGACGGATTTTACCAAGATCAGTATCGTTTTAAAGTTCGTCCTTTCATACGACAAATATCGATACATTGGCTAAAAACATTAATATCTTCACCTTCAACTAGGCACTTTTCTATAGGAGGGAGGTCACTTTTTTCGCCGATATTTTTGAAAGTCATACTCTCCTTTCGATTGTCTAGCCTTAATTTTAAAAAAATGTCACTTCCGGTTTGGCAGTGGTCGTAACAGCATAGACGTCAGGTTTTTTCCCCGTTCTTTTCCTCCTTCGCGGTACGGGTTCGAGCCTGCCTTCCTACTACCACTTTTCTTTTTTTGCTCTTTTTTTTTTTTTGGCTCAACAGACACATCCAAATACCCGGGCAACGCCGGGCTGAAATGCTAGTACGCATATATTTTTATTTAATCTTTAAAAGTGAACGTATCTGTGTGTCTGTGCGTTTTCCTACGCAATAACTCTGCCAATTTTCAGTCTACAGACTCGAAATTTTATATACAGGGTACAGAGATTTGGGAAAATCTATGTGATAGGTATCCGGCCAGAAATTTAGCTGTTAAGGGGTCAAAGTTCAGCGTTTTTACCTTTGAGAACTCTACCAAACTCCTCCGAGAATTTGGTGTCTAGACACTTGAAATTTTAAATATAGGTTCCTTGGACATGAATCTAACTCTATAACTCGATTTGAGCCCAAAACAATAAATATTAAAGGGTCATACTAGGAGTCAAAGTTTAAAAAATTGATCGCTTTTTTATGCTCAATATACACCTCCAAACACCCGGGCAACGCCGGGCTGAAATGCTAGTATATACATATAAGTGAACGTGCCTGTGTGTCTGTGTGTCTGTATGTGTGACTGTGTACATTTCCCTACACAATAACTCTATCAATTTTAAGGCTTCAAACTCGAAATTAGATATACAGATTACTGAGATTTGGGAAAATCTTTGTAATCAATTTTCGGCCAGAAATTTAGCTGTTAAAGGGTCAAGTTAAACGATTTGACCTTTGAGAACTCTACCAAACTCCTCCGACAATTCTGGGTCTAAACACCTGAAATTTTAGATATAGGTTCCTTGGACATGGATCTAACTTTTGGTCTAAACATTTTAAATTTTACATAAAGGGTATTCAGAGATAGGGCAAGCTTTTTAATCGTTTTTTTATTCACCAATATATAAATGTATGTATGTATGTATGTATGTATGTATGTATGTTTGCATGTGTGCCTAAAACTTTTGATCAGTATCGTTTTGAAGTTCGACCTTTCAGACGACAAATATCGAAAAATTGGCTAAAACATTAATATCTTCACCTTAAACTGGGAACTTTTCTACAAAGGGGCGGGATCGCCTTTTTCGCTGATATTTTTGTATTTTTGAAAGTCATCCTCTCCTTTCGATTGTCTAGCCTTAATTAAAACGTACGTCACTTGCGGTTTGGCAGTGGTCGTAACAGCAAAGACGCCAGGTTTTCCCTCGTTCATTTCCTCCTTCGCAGTACGGGTTCGTGCCTGCCTTCCTACT
This sequence comes from Euprymna scolopes, assembly GCF_053919585.1. Taxonomy (NCBI): domain Eukaryota; kingdom Metazoa; phylum Mollusca; class Cephalopoda; order Sepiida; family Sepiolidae; genus Euprymna; species Euprymna scolopes. The sequence continues at coordinate 107,049,059 of NC_136491.1, forward strand.
ATCACTTTTTTATTTTTTGCTCAACACACACATCCAAACACCCGGGCAACGCCGGCTGAAATGCTAGTATATATATATATATATATATATATATATATATATATATATATATATATATATATAAAGAAAATTGGTAGTAAACGTTTCTTTTTCCAAACGGAATTTTTATTATAAAAAGAAAAAATGAATGCTTTATATGAACACTGTAAATAGTTAGGTGAAAATAGAGGAATTTTTTTTTTAAATTGTACCCACCCAACGAATATAATGCAAAGAATAACGGTGCTTCTACACTTTATTGCCGAAATTGGAGACGCCATTTTATTTGACGCACCTTCTGTGCAAATCCTGGCTAAATTTAAACTGTAGAACGATTGCCGTTAAAACAAAAATAAATAAATAAATAAATAAATAACCCACTTCCCCTTTTAAAAAAGAAAACAACGATGATTTAAAATAATTTGTTGTCGACCTTTCAAAGTTGCTTTAATTCAAAATAACGTTTCCAAATATTTATTTGTTCGAAAAAAAAAAAAAAGAAAAAGAAAACTATTTTATAAAAGTCCAATGTTGCTTTTATTCTTTTATTTGGGTGTCAAATGACGCCCAGTTTAAACCATGATGAATATGTCATGTCATTTTTCCAATGAAATGGGTCTCGGAATAGACACCACAAATCTCCCCCGGTCCTGGATATGACCTTAAACTATATCCGATGGTGAGGGCCCCAGCTTGCAGGCCTTAGGGAGTGTGGAGCCACCCTTTAATTGCCATTGCTCCCAGGTCCACTCTGACCCGGAGTGGTAGCACCTGTTAGTGTCCCAACTATGGGTTAAATAGAATACGACCTAAAAAACAAATATACTATATTAAAAAATCGTTCTTCAAAATCACCAGATTCGGCATTAAATAACCTGAAAAGGGTTGATATGCCGTAAAACAAAACAACCACCCAACCAACCAACAAATCTCCCATGTTAAGAACGGGTTTCGCAATAGACACCCCTAATCTTGTCAGCGTACCCGAAAACCTAATGAAGTTGACATGTGTAATGTGAACGATGAGTTTGACGTAATGTAATAATGTACCGAATTGAAAAAGGAAGGAAAAGTCGATTTCTGTTGCATTTTTACCACAACTGTAAAGCATTTCATTCTATGCAAATGTTGCCTAACATAGTTTAATAATGTTCATAATATTTAATTATAAATAATAATTAGGTTGGCAGTAAATTCCTAAACTCCTGTCACATTAAGTAATTTAGGTGACTGCAATAGGAATTAAAAGATTAAGACCAAATTTCTCGTAAGTGAAAGGAAGTGTGTGTACGCGTGGGGCCAAGAAAAAAGTTATGGCCGAAGCATAAAGTAAAAAAAAAAAAGTTAAAAACATATTAACTGGAGAACGATTGCAGTTAAAACAAAGAATAAATAAATGCAATAACAACCCACTCAGTTAAATGTATTTGTTGTTGACATTTCCAATTTAGTTTAATAAAAAAAAAACTATCGAAAAAATTATTTGTAAGAAAAAGAAAGAAAACAGTATTTTATAAAAATCCGATGTTACTTGCATAACGAAATTCTTGTTTTAAAATTATAATTTGTCTACGCAATTTACGGCGAGCTTACCAATGCAGTTTAATGTAGAAGTTCATTAAATCCAATGTAAAAATCCAGTTAGAGATAAATCTAAGTTTTTTTGGTATAATTCAAAGAGTAAAGTAAAGTCCTAAGGTAATGTAGTAAATATTACAAAAAAGAAAATACCTTGTTTGTGCTAAAAATAGCATCGGTAATGAAATTCATTTTGCTAGGACTTATAGCGTAACGATGTTAACAATCGCAATGAAATCGGAAAAATGGGAACATGATAGAAACAGAACGGAAGCATACGAAACGCAGTAAAACAACACTGAGGTTTTTCGAGATGAATCTAGAAATGCAGCGTTTCCATTTTTAAATGTAGTATTTCTTGATCCGAGTTGGTAAATATTTTAAAGCACTCATAAATTGATTTGTTAGTAATCGAGATTGATATGTTCGTAATCGCTTTACGTGACAATTTGACATTTTACATTTTGTACTGGGATAACGGGAAAAATAATATGTAACTCTGTAATCGGAGAAATCGGAACAGAAAAATAAAACATTGAACGAAACGAAACGAAACGAAACTAAATGTAAAAGAAACGATATATTATATGTTAATGTTAAAAAAAAGGAAAAGAAAAGGAATCACTCAGAAAAGGAGAAAACCTTTTTTTTCCTAGTGTAATAATGTTGCGAAATAAAGTGTAAATAAGCAATGTATAATTAGGCGTGGTGAATTTTCCGCAATAGGAAGCATTTCATTTTTTGTATGCAAATGCAAAACCCGAAATCTGTGTGCGTTCGTTTTTGGTTTCTCGTGTAAGATGAAGCGGCGGTGTAAATGGGGAGCAGGCAAAGGAGGAATTTAATAGAGAGAAAAGATTTACAACTTCCATTGATTCTTACATATTTTGGCAGTGAACTCTCACCAGAAAAAATATAGGAATCTACGATTATCGAGCAAGTGTAGAGGTAATAGGCCTATAACACACCTCATATAATGTGCTGCAGTTTGTGCATATTACATTTGCATGAAATGTCTTGAGTTTTAATCCTATTAAGGTCAAACTCAGCGGGAAAAATGACGTCATTTTATATATATATATATATATATATATATATATATATATATATATATATATATATATATATATATAATATAATATAATAATAAAAAGATAGATAGAAGATAGATAGAAGAAGAAGAAGAAGAAGAAGAAGAAAGAATGGATAGAAGAAGATAGAAAGATAGAAGATAGAAGAATAGATAGATAGAAGAATAGATAGATAGAAGAATAGATAGATAGATAGAAGAAGAGAAGATAGATAAAATAATAGAAGATAGAAGAGAAGAGAAGAAGAAAAGAAGAAGAGAAGAAGAGAAGATATATGTATATATATATATATATACAGAGAGAGAGAAAGAGAGAGAGAGAGAGAGAGAGAGAGAGAGAGAGAAAGAAATACAAGATACTGTAAAACAGACTTTCTATTTCAGATCAAAATAGCATTGCGTAATAGAACTGTATGTTTGATTCTGCCTAGCCTTCTTCTGTTGAATACTCGCGCAAGTATTTAAAAAAAAAACGCGTTTTAATAAAATTTTATTATTGTGCAAATAAAACCTATTCTACGATTGTTTTTCCCGGCGAAATAAATATATCTCTTCTGTAGCTAACGTAACTTTAAGATGGAAACCAGTTATGTTATCAGCAGATAATTTCTCTAATGATATTAATTAGCTACACTAATACATTTTATTCTGATAAATAGCTGTGAAACAAATCTGACGTGCTAATAAAGTTTGAATAAGTTAAAGGTTCGGCGCGTCACTCAGTATCGTATTAAGATTTTAGACAACAGATGTGATAATATTGTTCTTTGGATATACCTTTGGGTCGAATCTTTGGGCTACAAGAATCGCTTGGGTTCTGGTCAGTTACTTTACTAATAGTTCTGCTTCAACACTGTGACCTCAAAACTGTATATTGACGTCGCTTAAACATTCCGGTCAGTTCGTCATTTTATTATTCTACTCTGACTTTATCAGAGAAAATGTTGTCTTGGTGTTGGCTTATCTCTTGTTCGGTAAAATGAGTCTCCGAACTAAGAGAAAATATCCATATATAAAATTGACAATATATTTTACTTTTACGAGTATGCGTGGATTTACCCAAAATATTGCGCAGTGGATAAAGCACTTGGTGCAATTCATACACGTTTCTGGAGATTAAATGTTAAAACCTCAGAGCGGGCGACACTCCAAATCAAATTGTGAATAGCTTAGAACTTTTACCCAGTCATGGCTGACAGAATGAGAGCATGCTACCCCCGTGGATGAAACAAATAGTTCCGTTCGAAATTCCGTGCAGATTGTCGAATTCGACAGAAAGATTCCCGAGTTCGACAGAAAGATTCCCGAGTTCGACAAGATACCGGCAGCCTTCAATAAGTTTCCAGACTTTTTTTTTTGTACAGGCATTTAAAATTGACGTAGACTCTTGAAAATTCAGTGTGTTATTGCTATACATCTTATGAGATGACTGACCAATTATCGTAGGTTCAAATAAACAGTTACACCAGGAATTGGAATGCACCCTACTAAAGCCTGATTCTCACAGCTGGTGAATTTCAAAAATGCAGTCTGGACGTGAGCATATTTTAGAAGAACGATATGCAATAAAATTCTGTTTTAAACTTGAAAAAAATTCCACAGAAACGTATTGAATGCTTCAGAATGCTTTTGGACCATCTTGCATGAATCGAGCATCAGTTTTTGAGTGGCATAAAAGATTCAAACAAGGCAGAAAGTTTGTGAGGGATGATGAGAGGTGTGGGAGGAGTAAATAAGTCAGAACACTAAAGTTGATTGGCCAAATAAAGAATTTCATGGATAAGGACCGTCGTGTATCTATAGAGACAATAAGTGCACAGTTTGATGTTAGTGTGTGAACTATACACGCAATTATTCGTGAGGAACTGAAAATATGGAAGATTTGCGCAAATGCAGTAATCCATGACTCCATCCTTGTCATAAGATGACTAAGATGAGTATTAAGACAGTTCCTCACCCTCCCTATAGTCCAGACCTCACTCCATGTGACTTTTAGTCATTCCCTAAACTAAAAGAAACCTTAGAGGCTGTTGTTATGAGACAACTGAGTAGATAAAAGAGGCTGTGACAAAAGGTCATTGAGATGCACACGCAATAGTGTTGGAACGGTACAAGTGCATTGCAGTTGGAGAAGATTACTTCGAAGGGGATTAGAGTTTCATTTGTGTACTATCAATAAAAGGGCCCCCATGGAAAAAGTCTGGAAACTTATTTGAGGCACCTTGTACACCTGAAGTATGTCAGAGGTTACATCGACCGAAACGTTATGAAAAAAACACTCAAGATGAAAACAGTAGTCAAAAGAATCCAAATAACACATTGGGGGGGGTCTTTGCTTATAGATACTACGTTTATTTTAAGACACAACTAGATAATAAGGGAAATTGTTACCAGTTGTTGTAGCTAGACGAGTCCTGCTGTGATTGTATTACACAGGAGGACCATAGATAGAAGCTCGTTTGGGCACGTAGTTGTCTCTATCAAGTAGCTGTTTTGATACAGCATTGTAATACAGCTTCCAATTACAGTATCCCCTTTCCAGGAATCACGGGAGTCTCTTTCTGCTGAATATATTCCTCCTATCCATAGCCCTGGTCATTTTAAGACTAAGGCCAATAAGCAGCTCCTGTCTTTGCGATAATCATCTTTCGTTTCTGTTAGCTCCTTACATCAAATAGCATCATGTCATGTCTGGAGCATTTTTCTATAAAATAGATTGATGCCTTACCCATTAAAAAAAACTCATGAAAAATCGGTGTTTTTTATAAGAGGACTACGGTTCTATCTTGGACGTTATTCGCACAAAGTTTCAGTTGATTCAACTCATCTTCAGATGAATCTTTCGAAAATTCATGTTTTTCTCTTCGGAGGGGGTCAATAGCAATAAAATATATCAAGTATAAAAATTGAATATTTTAAACTTATGGGTGTGATGAAAGTTGGGGGAAACAAGGAGGACGTTAAAGTTCTTGGAAATCAACAATAATCCAGAAATTAAATAAGATAGATCTTGCGTTATATATTTCCGTAGAAATGTAATTCTATATATACACTAGCAGGTCGTCAGGCGTTGCTCGGTCATAAGATATGCTTAAATATGATATTTTAATTCATGCAAATTACGTATTTATTATTATGGAGACAATTCTCTATCGATTATTATATTGAACCTAACATATAGTAGTGAGATCAAAACTATATATATATGTGTGTGTGTGTGTGTGTGTGTGTGTGTGTGTGTGTATGTATGTGTGTATGGATGTGTGTGTGTGACTTGGGTGCCATTAGCCAGAATCGAAACCAAAACATACAACTCTCCACCCTCGCTATTTTGCCTTTGAGCCACGCCCATATATCTATATATCTATAGAAGTGCGAATGTGTGTGTGAGGACATTCTCAATCTATATACTCAACGGATTTTTTATCTACAGTCTTGAGATTTCGTTTATAGGAAAACTTTTTAATCGGTTTCCATTTAGTAAAAACGGGCTACTAAAGGATCAAAATTGAGGGGGGAAAAAATAAGTACGTGGGTGTCGCCGTATTTTCATTTGTTTGCTAACTGTTTCACGAATGCGCATACGTGAATGGTTCACATGAGAGATTCTTCGTGTTAAAATTAAGTAGATTTAAAAACGCTTCTTAAAGATCGTGTCAAGCCGGCCTGATGGTTATCGTACTAAACTCACTGTCTTTAAGTTTTGGTTTCGATCTCAGCTAGAGTATTTTCTTTTTTGATTTTTTTACTTACAAGAAGAGAAATGTTTAGAAAAAAAAACAATACTCGCATCTCAGTTTCTTTCCGTTTTCACTTCATTTTTTAAAAGAATTTCAACACCGGCTGCACTTTATAGCATATATATATATATATATATATATATATATATATATATATATATATATATATATATATGGATTTTTTTATTTTCCACCAGACTATCCATTCATGTGTAATCACCTTTTTCTTCACTATATTCCCTCTGCTTCACTTTTTTTTTGTTTTAAGTAAGATCTTTGACTTACTTGTTGTTTCATCAAATACTTCTGCATGCAAAATCCGATCCCGCATTTTGCTAATTCCTACCCTCTGATGAGAAGGAAAGTATTTCTTCGAAACTCCGCGGATTAAGGACTATCCATTTATCTAGTGTTTCCTTTTCAGATTAAATATGTTTTTAACTCATTTCAACGTGTTTTTTAACATATTTTATTAACTGTTTGCTCATATATATATATAATTGTTGAGGCGATTAATGGGAATCGAGAATCGGATAATCGGAACTTTTAAGAGTATCGGAATCGGAAAAACGTGCTTATTTTCTGATACCAAAAACAATTCTTTTAATTGTATTTTTTATTTAATTTAGTTTAAAGCGAAATCTGTCACCGTTCGTAGTAATATCAAATATTATTGATTTTAAACTATCAGTAAAACAAATCATCCCTGGCAGGTGTATTTTTACACCTGAGAAAAAATCTGTCGTTACAGTAATTGGTAAAAAAAAAAGTTTAAACTCTATGGATCTATAAAGAATCGGAATCAGAATTAGTAATTCTCCGGTGTTACAATCGTTTCTTAACCATTTGAACAAGCTTAAACGCTGCTGACTATCAACGAGATGGTTCTAGGTTCAATCTCCGGCTAGGGAAAGGTGCTAGTCTAGCCACACTGATGAGTTGTGATACAACGAAACAGTGCTGTATGTGAATGACTATGTGTGTGTGTCTGTGTGTGTGCGTGTGCGTGCGTATAAATTCACATTTCATTCCTTTTTTAAAAGATGAAATCGCCCGATCGACGAAGTCAAGATGCAAGCAAGAAAGCAAACAAAAACGGTGAGACGGTCAATAGAGTTTAATAATCATATAGATTCAAGGGACGTAAGGTTTTTGCATCTCGGTTCTCCCATATATGTCTTTATAATACTATTTTGAATACACGCATATAAACATATACACATACCTAACTTTATAAAAAAAATAAATATCTATATTATATCTGTCTGTTGGCTTGCTTGTCTGTCTATCGGCTCCACCTTTTCCCAGAAACTACTAAGTCGATCTGGCTGAAATTGTGCATGTGTTACATATAGGTTTTCTTATTAAGACTATATTCCCAGTAACCTATTTTCCCAATATGTTAAAAACATGTTTATTATATTATCTTGTTGCATTCTTTCAATTGAGTTTTCATAACAGATTTGACAACGCACATTCTTTTCTTGAAACTATTTTATCTCTAAGCTAAACAATGGTTTGTTTTACATTCCATTTTCTAATTCTCTCTCGTAATCTATTTCTAAACCTAATTTACGAGGTTCGAATTTCGTCTATTCTATTTCATTTTCATTTTAACTAAATCTCTCTATTTTTATACTTACATGAAAAGGGGGCAACCCTTATCATGTAACACATGGACTTTATTATCGTAAGATACAGCGATACGCAGTTAGGGATTAATAAGGATAAGTATTTAAATAAGGATTAGCATGTTCAACTATCAATTTGGCATAACACTTACATTCTAAATGAATGGTCTTAAGCTACTGCCACTTTTAACGAGCTAAAATCTAGTACAATAGTTCTCAACCTTTTTTTTTAACTCATGGACCCCTTTTCCCTTCTTTTTATCTTGATGGGCCCCTTCATAACTATTGGTCACAAGACAATCTTCTATTTTTCACTAATATAAATTTTGAGGTTTTAATAATCAAAGAAATATTATATAATTAAGCTTTACTTTTAAATGAAAACTAATTTAATGCAAATAAAGTATTCTACAACAACTATAATAATTATGATAATAATGATAATAAGTAATAATAATAATAATAATAATTCTGTGGACCCCCAGAAATATTCGATGGATCCCTAGGGTCCATGTGGACCCCGATTGAGAACCACTGATCTAGTATATACCTTTGTTATGATTAAATCCCACGAATTAAGTATTATGGTATTCGTTCGCTGCACAATTAGGAATTAATAGAAGTTAGTATTTAATGAAAAACATGAGCACATATTTAACCAAATTCAATTATTAATTTGGTATAAAAGTACTCATTCTAAGTCAACTTTTGCTCGTTTTTAACTGGCTGAAAGGTGCGGGGAGAACTTGAATGCCTACTGGGGAGAACTTGAATGCCTACTAGACACTATCCTCGAGTGTCTCAGGTCTTTCTGTACAGGGGTTTTTACGAACAATCTGGCATGAGGATACTTTTCCAAAGAAGTAAACCCTGACCAAATATTCAAAATCACACAGTATTCGCAACCCTAATAAGATCTCCTCACTACGGCTACCCCACAGCTTTTCCGAGGAATGGTGCACCTTCTCCAAGTGATATTACCTCAAGTAATAGCACGAAGCTGGATACTCCACCAGACTAGATAAATTCTTGTCCTAGAATCCAGTAAGACCATGATACCAACATGAAAGATATACTACAACGTATAAAAATGGTTAATTGGGGAGAAGAAAATTATGTTCTCAATTTCTTTATTAACTCAGTGCTTGAGAGCGAATATCTATGTATCTCATGTGTTGGAACTAGGTAGTGGGCCCCTTGATTTCTGAGAACTTCGACTGAAGTAAAATAAAACAAAAGTGAAATCACCTTTTTCTTCACTATATTCCCTCTGCTTCACTTATATATAGCGTAATGGTTAGGAGCCTTGACTGTGGTACAGATAGTCTGGTTTCAATCCTGGCTTGAGGTAGTTGCCTGTCTAGCCACACTGATGAGCTGCGAAACAGTACTGTATGTGGATGACTATAATGCTCCTCATCTTGAGTGGAGCATATTGAGAAGTGATACACGAATTACTATTAGCGTATAAAGAGATGCTCTTTGTGTAAACAAATCGAGCTTAGGTATTTCGGACGATGTCAAAACATCGTTAAAAAAAAATCTCACGACTCACCCAGCAGCCGCCGTCAGCGTAGTGGTTAGGAACCTTGACTGTCGTACAGACGGTCTGGTTTCAATCCTGGCTTGAGCTAGTTACCTGTCTAGCCGCACTGATGAGCTGCGAAACAGTACCGTATGTTGATGACTATATATATATATATATATATATATATATATATATATATATATATATATATATATATATATAGCGTTTTAGAAAGTTTTGTAGAAAACCCGCGCTTCTTTTTTGTTTGCACATAAATGTCAGAAATCTAAGTTTGTTGGCGAGAATGTCACCCTCAATTGTTGGTTTGAGCAAAACTGAACAAATTGTATACTCAAACCCGGCTACCTAGAACTTTAATGGCCGTCTCGGCTGCTTATTAAGGGTTGAATGAAAACAACTGAAATCGTTCGAATGTTACCACTCCTGGCGATGTTGTTATCAATTTTGGTGGAATGCCATCTCGTCGGTTCTCCAATAAGGGGACCTGGCGCAGACCTTTACTGACTGATTAGCAAAGTGCAAGGAGTTGGCCGAAAGCGAATTGGCTTCAAACTGAAAAAAAAAAAAAAAAAAAAAAAAAAACGTGATGCGCAGAAAACCAGGAAGGTTTGAAAAAAATGTACAAAAAAAAAAAAAAATAGACTCAAAGTAGGAAATAAGAAAAATGTAAAAACGTAGAAAAGATTTTAAAAAAATTGTGAGAAATAAACATTTTAAGCGCAAAAAAGAGGAAAAATTACTAAAAAAAAAAAAAAAAAAAAGCAAATAAACCAAATGAAAGCGAAACAGAAAAGGATTATACTTCTGGATTCTTAAGATAGGGATTGATAATTCGCATTATTTGGATTATTCAGACTACTGTTCTCATCTTGAATGTTATTTGCACAATGGTTCGGTCGATGTAACCTCCGACCTTCTTCACGTGTATCTTGTCGAACTCTTTAATTGTGTCTTGATCAAAACACAAGTTTTCATGAACAAAGCTACTTTCCTAGAACTTTCCGCCTGTGGAACTCTGTTCCACTAGTCTGCTTTTCAGCTAACTATAACATAGTCATCTTCAAGTACAATGTAAACAAGTTGCTGTTGAGCTGCCTCCTTAAATAATCAAATTCTATCTAATTTCCACTACTAAGGATCACTACACTGTTGCTTCACTGACCACCTTACACTCATTAACTCTTATTCTCATTAACCCATATCCTCAAGTGGCCTTTATATTCCGACATCTTAGAGAACTGTCTCTAACTGGATAATCTCTTATTTATCGAACTTTCATTTTATTTGATATCCTTCTATATAATTTGTTATTTTGAATCCTCTATATTTTTTTATATTTTTCTATATTTTTCTATTTTTCTATATATATATTTTTTCTATATTTCTATATTTTTCCATCTCTATCTCTCCATCTGTTTTTAATTCTTTCTTTCTATCACTTGACTCGTGACATCCTAATTATTTTTTTATTTTTATCCATTCCTATCCATCTTATTCCCCTTCTTTTTTATTTTTATTAACCTACATTTCTTTCCTCTGTTATACTTAGTAACCACATAACCCTTTAAAACTATCTATATATTAATACGATAGCGTGTGTGTTATTTTCTGTGTCACGCTTACATCCGGGTCGTTTAATTGTTATGTACTTCCATTTCTTGTCATAAATAATTTTATCAAGAATTCTTCATAAGTTTCGGTTTCGATTATGGCTGAAGGAACTCAATATATAATTTATTTATTTTTTATTTATTTATTTTATTTTATTTTTGTACTCTTGCATAATTTGACCCGAATTCTCGTGATTTCCCGTCAAGCCCAGATCGGGCGAGACCGGCAATCATCGGTGCCAGACGAGCGGCGTAACAGACGCAGACTAAGGAAAAAAGCAAAACAAACCGAAAAAAAAAAAAAAATACAAATGCAAATTATCAAAAAAATAAAAAAAACCTACCTTGAAAAAAGCAAATATTTTTATTAAATTTATTTAATCTATTTTAGTATTTTTTTTTTTTTTTTTTGCAAAATATTTATCAACAGCAAGTTATGTAAATATTGTTATTGTTATCTTCAAGAAAAGGTTGTTTACCCGTGTAAATGTTAGGTGTAAGTACAATTTTTTTATTTTTCTTTAACCGTATTTTTTTTTCTTGTTTTTTTTTTATTTTATTTTCAAGACTTTTTGTTCAATCAGGTTGCTTTTAAAAAATTTTTTTTCAAGAAATAGTGATTTTTTTTTTGATTTTTTTTTACGTTTGTTAATTGCCGGTGGAAGAACTTTATTGAGATGAGTATATTTTTTTAGAAATCTTTTACTTCGATCGACTGTTGATCAGCCATATCAACAGCAAAGAGGGAGGTGATGGGGTAGAGGAAATAGAAGGAAGCCCCCAAACCGGTTAGCTTTCGGAAATGTGATTTATAATGGAGTCAAAAGGATCGTTTCCAAATTTTTGTCTCCACATAAATTCAAGTAAATATGTACCCAGAAGCTCCCGGCTGGTCACGCATTCTTGCTTGTTATACTGTTTTGACCCAGAGCGGTTCAAGGATTCTCCCTATTTTATATGTTTTCTTCGGTTGAATAGAGATTCATCAATTTCTACAGTGGGCCCTAGGCCTCCTATCTGCCGGGAATTCCTCAGGAAATACTCCTGACAAATTTATCTCGGAAAGTAAACGATCCTGTGCGCAATGATACCCATTATCTATATTGTCCAATGGTACACCTCCAGGTGAAGTCATCCTTTACGCACGATCTTTTTTTAGTTTTAGTTTTAGTGTTTACAATTGGTGGGTGCACGTACGCACCTCATTCTTTGGGAAAGCAAGTTCTTCTGACAATATGAGATTGTCTGCATCGGCGTTTCCGCACAGATTTATTTCCTTGCCTGTCATTTTTCTATTTGGCGAGTCTGAAAATATAGTTGTTTGTCAGATTTTTTGGGGGATGGGGGGGGGGGGGGTCAGTCGATTTCTTCCAATTCGAATGTCGTCTGCTTTTATTTACATATCGCTTTTTCATTGGCTAAGCAAACTCCCAGAAATTGAAGTACAAAAAAAAATATTCAAATTAAATAAATCGTTAAAAATAACTAATCATAAAATAAAAACTTACTAAAAACATTAAAAAAAAAAAAAAAAAAAAAAAAAAAAAAAAAAAAAAAAAAAAAAAAATTTTAAGGCGTTTCAACATTTGAACAACGCTCGGGCCGGTCTCGCTCGATCCAGGCTTGACGGAAAATCACGATCATTCGAATAAATTATGCAAGAGTACCCTTTTTTTTTTAATTTTTATTTTGGTTTCGATTCAAGCTAATGCACCTAAATTATATGGATATATATTTTTTATTTTTGAAATCACAGCTTTATAATATATAAAAAAAAACAATAGAACAGTAACTCTATAATAATAATATATACGAAATCTGCAAGAATCAAAATATCATATTTAAGCGTACTTTACGACCGGGCTTTGCCGGGAGTTCGTGCTAGCTTAGATAAATACTTGCAGTTTTAACAAAAAAGCTACAATAATATATGAGCGTCTCCATTTACACTGAACATCTGCAAAATGCTAACATCAATATATTACATATGAATGAGTCCTCTGTGGAATTTCCACAGGTTCCGCCAGTTATTATATATTATTATTCGATAATTATTATATTTTACAACTATCCACCCCATAACCCCTGGTAATTTATCCCTTTACTGTATCATCTGTATTCTCTATTTTACTCACTTAAAATCTTAGTACACTGCACCTCGTATAATTCATCCCCTCACTTTACTTATCATAATATTAGGCCTAATAACATATATCTTTTCTAAGTACTGTTGTAGTCTCGGATATCCCTGCTAAAAAATACCAATTTAGAATAAACCCCATATCTTTTGTAAAAACCTTCCCATAGTTACAACACATCTACACATATAGTTAAAAAAGAAACCTCTTTCAACTTACTCTATATTCTCCCCGAGAGCTTAAACACACATATTGTCCACATATATTAAATTCACTATGATAGACACGTTATACACCTATTCACATTATACATTGCAAACACCTCCTTTATCACAAAGATCAATATAGTTCTCCCATGCAACCCCAATAATGTATTTCACTCTTAATACGTCGCATCCCCATTATATATATATATATATATATATATATATATATATATATATATATATATATATATATATATATAAAATTATACAGAAGTTCAGAAAAACATTGGTACCGTCGGTTTCAAGCCTAACATAAGGGGGACCAGTTAATGGTAAATCGTAAATAATGTTAGGCTATCGTCAGCCATGTTGTTTGCTGATGAGAGCCTAACATTATTTACGATTTACCATTGACTGGTCCCCCTTATGTTAGGCTTGAAACCGACGGTACCAATGTTTTCCTGACCTTCTGTACAATTTTAAATAAATAAATATTAAGCTCTTATATTGAAAAAGGTTTTTCTTTGTAATCGAGTACTTTGTTGGAATTCTTTCCCCAAAACAGTAAGCATATATATATTATCTCACAGAAGAGATGTTGCGAGTTTGTCTCTGATGTATCGTTATTTTCATGGAAAGTGTTCGAATGAGCTTAAATCTATGGTCCCCCCTCGCCAAACTTTCACAAGAAACACTCGTCTAGCTGTAAACACTATCAATAATTCCCCCCACTCTTTATCTGTGCCTAAACCTAAACGTAGATTCCATGAGCAAAGCTTCTTTCTTAGAACTGCACGCCTGTGGAATTGTCTTCCGTTTTCCTGCTTTCCGGCTGACTACAATATGGTTGTCTTCAAGTCTAACGTAAATAAGTTCTTGATGAGCCGTTCCATATAAGTTATCAACTTTACCAAATTTTCATTACTAATGATTACTATAATGTCCAATTTCTACTGTACACTCTTTAACCCTTATCCTTGAGTGGCCTCTTGGCCTTGATAATGTGGTGATGCCTATGTAAAAAAAAAAATACATATATATATATATATATATATATATATATATATATATATATATATATATATATATACTCGGGTTTTTTTATTCAAAAGTAATGGACTAATGAATTCAACGAGGTTGTTAGATAGTGCTCAATAAAAAGAGCTGATAATACTTGTTTATTGTTATATAAACATGCTCACATCCCGCTGCTACAAATAGCCACATTGAACTTTGGAATAGTCAAGTCGCTGCATGTTGTTTGATTGAAACAAGTGGCCATTTGTAGCAGCGGGATGTGAGCATGTTTATATAACAATAAACAAGTATATATATATATATATATATATATATATATATAGAGAGAGAGAGAGAGAGAGAGAGAGAGAGAGAGAGAGGGAGAGAGAGAGAGAGAGAGAGAGAGAGAGAAAATAAAAAGGAACAAACCGTATTATGTGTTCATCAACGTTTCGTCTTTATTTCGAGACTTCCTCTAAGACTTTTATCGAAATAAAGACGAAACGTTGATGAACACATAATATGGTTTGTTCCTTTTTATTTTCTCTATTTTGTCGGAATACTATTTCCATTATTTTCATCATATATATGTATATATATATATATATATGTATATATATATATATGTATATATATATATATGTATATATATATATGTATATATATATGTATATATATATATATGTATATATATATATGTATATATATATGTATATATATATGTATATATATATGTATATATATATATGTATATATATATGTATATATATATATATATGTATATATATATGTATATATATATGTATATATATATATGTATATATATATATATGTATATATATATATGTATATATATGTATATATATATGTATATATATACATATGTATATATATATATATGTATATATATATATGTATATATATATATGTATATATATATGTATATATATATATGTATATATATATATATATATATATGTATATATATATATATATATATATATATATATATATATATATATATATATATATATATATATATATATATATAAGTAGGGGTAGGCTATAGAAACAAAATTTTTCAAATAAATGCCAAAAGTGGCTTATTACCTTCATTTATATGTAAATAGATGGGAACAAGTGATTTTGTTCAAAACGGGTTAAAATTGGAGGGTCGCTGGCCGCAAATGTGAGTTTACTGCGTCGACGCGTGAAAATGGTCCAAATTTCGCCCCCGAACACACTTAATCACTTATTGAAAGCCACAGGGTGCATTTTTTGACTATATATGTATTTGTATCATTAAATCTTACATTCCCATTGGCTATCCCACAAGTATAGGGTTTTTTAGGGTATCTCAGAGTCCAAAATGGGTCAAAATTACCCCCAAGTTAGCCAAAAATGGTCGGAAATCACGGATTTTCCAAAATGCACCTCCCATGGGCCCAAAGACACCTCTACATGGCAGAAACTGTTGGGAAATGCTTGAAGCAGGCACTCTCCTAACTTTTGCACTGTTAATGAGGAGTATAAGGACCTTTAAAAGGGGCTAAATATGGCCGATTTAGCCAAAGAGAGTCAAAAAGTCCCTAAAAATCAACATAGGTTGTCAAAAAGGGGTTTAATTTGAGTTATAGATGGAAAATTACCAAATAAGGAAATGTTTTCTTTCTGTAACAATGCAATGGCAACTTTAAATAGACACGATAACATTGCATTGCATTAATTGTGAATTTGATTGAACTTTGCTTTCTTTTTCAGTTAGTAAAATGCAATGAACATGGCTGGTATAGCAGGGCAGATTGATGAAGATTATAATTACGACGATTGGACTTATCTTCTGCTTGATTCTCTTCCAACTGAGGCTGAATGTGTTCAAGCTGTGCAACATCATGCTGCCAAATATGGTACCACGACACAGAAAAATCATATTCATGAGTTCTCCTTGCGATTACCATGTTACAATACCTGGGATAAAACATAAACTTGATCGATCGCTAAAAATTTACGACAAAGACGTCTACAAAGCAAAGGGTTCCAGACGTGTGAATATGATTAAATGGAAACGAGAGCACCATGTCCTTCTCAATATACTTTCAAAAGATGTGAATCCTGATGAATTTGATGTACATGAACGAAGATTCTTTGTCGATCAAAAGTCTCTCTCTCGCAAATGGCTCATTGACACTTTCCACGTCGATATGGAACATGAACGGTTTCTGGCAGAGCAAGAACTGAAGAGCAGAAGACATTGAAAATTCAATTTTTGTCGTGCAATGTCATTGGTGCATGGAACTTGACAAGATGAAAACCAGTATTTGTGCTAGAGAATAATGATGTGATTGACGAGCTCTTTAATGCATTATATTGATATTTTACTGTTGAATGATTTTAAAGTAATGTGAAGTGAAGCTGTATCTTGAAATAACAAAATAATTCCTTTGCTAATTACTCATACCTTTTATCAAGTTATTCAATATATTGGTTACAATTCTAGCAGAAATAATAATAATAATAATAATAATAATAACAAATCAACCCCGGACAAGAACAACCATACCATGAATAAAAATACTAATAACGAACAAGATAAATGCAATTGTAAACACCGCACACTTTGCCCAGTCCAAAATAAATGTCTAACAAAAAGCGTAGTTTATCAAGCAACAATTTTTGCGAAAGAAAACCCGAATAACAAGAAATATTACATAGGCATGACTTCCTTAGATTTCAAAACCCGATACTATGACCACAAAAGCACATTCAAAAATAAAAAACACTATATAAAAACAACACTAGCGAATAAATACTGGGAACTCAAAGAAAGCGGACATTCGCCGATAGTCGAATTGAAAATAATGAGACAAGCTACCACATGCAGACATTTAGACGACCCATGTAAATTATGCCTCCATGAAAAATTTTCTATCCTGTACTTTAAAGAACCTCAAAATCTATTAAACTGTAGGCGGGAAATAACAAACAACTGTGTTCACAAAATAAAACTTACTCTAGGATAGTGATACAAAATAGCTTTAAAACTAACAATAACAATAGAAAACAAACAAATAAATGAATTAAATAAACATGAATATACATTAACGATCACACACATATATGTATATATATATATATATATGTATATATATGTGCATGTATGTGTGTGCACATAGGTATATTTATATGTATAAAAAAAAAAAAAAGGAGAACGTCTACCTAAAACCACTAACCTAGTTCAAAAACAGATCCTTTGTTTGATAAAATGCATGCCCATTGGCTGATAGGAAGGGGTGCGGTGGATACTAGAAAGCTGATTGGCTAACTAGAAATCCTCAACATATATAAAAACAAGAAGCAACCACAGAATTCGCGCATAAGCCTGATGAATCCTATAGTTGGATGAAACGCAGAATATTCAGTGTAGATTAATCGCCATATATATTTTATAAATTACTAACTAGCTCTACCTACGTATTGAGCACTTTTGAAGTAAATACTTAAAGTTTACGCATAAATCTATACTTTCGTATATTAAATTTATGTGAATAAATGAAGTAGTTATATATATATATATATATATATATATATATATATATATATATATATATATATATATATATATATATATATACTAGCAAAAGTACCCGTTGTTGACTGGGTTCAAAAACAGCCTACAGAAAATGGACTCTGATTTATGAAAGTGTGATAGGTTATGAAAAGGAAGGGTTGTAAAGAGATAGCTTCGAATTTGGGGGTATCAAAACCAAAGCAAAATATGATGAAAGTAAAAATAAAATAGAGAAACCCCATAATTTATTATACCATACCTGTTCAAACTGCGACACTTATCACAATATTCTGTGGATCTATATTAAAAAACCTTTTTAAACTTTGTGACATATTTCCATTCTATGGAGGTCATGCACGAACGAACACCCCATAATTTTATTATACCATATTTCTTCAAACTGAAACATAATTATCAAAGTATGCTTACGCAGATAGATATGAAAAGTTTTTATTAAAGTTTGTGCCTATTTCCATTCTATGGAGGCCAGGCGTGAACACAGACCCCCACAATTTTATTATACCATCCCTATTTAAGTTAAAACATTCTTATCAAAGTATTATTATGTACATCTATATCAAAAACACTTGTAAACGTTTTTTTTTTTAATTACGATACACCAGAAATATACATAAAGAGACGTTTAAACAGAGATTTTACATGCACAACAGTTCCTCCAGGGCAAAAACAAGGATAAAGACAGCACTAGCCACCTGAGTATGGCAGCTACAAGACAACGGAACACCTTTCAGCATTAAATGGAGGAATGGAGGATCATAGAGAAAAGACCAGCATACTCCAGCCTCAAAACGGTGCCCATTTTGTGATGCGGAGAAATACCAGATTATAAAGACTATTAATGACCCTTAAAAGACCTGTTTGAACGTACACAGTGAGACCCTCAAAGCCTGTTTACATAGGAGACAAGCACTCCTAATAAACTGGGTGGACCAAACAACGAACGAAGACCCCACCTAAAAGAATTTCTTCAAGAGTATTCTAGATGCAGTCAACTTAGCGGATAAATTAGTAAAGTGAAAATGGGCATTTAGACAATTGTAAGTATAAAAATTAAGTATAAAAATTAAGTATAAAAATGAAGAAAATTATGGCTACCTTAAAGAATACAATACACATATATAAAAGACTTAGAAATCAGATAGCCTGCATACCTCCCTCAACTATTTAAAATAAAATAAAAAAGGTTAAAAAAAAAATAAATAAGATAGATTAATTACCTCCCTTGGACCAACTGAAACATGGATTATCTCCCCTTAACTGAATCAAAGAAGGAAAATTAATAAGATAAATTAATTATATCCCTTGCACCAGCTAAAATTAACAGAAGGCAGACCGGGAACCATGCAAAAACAGAACAGTACATATTTACTTAAATGCATTAAATGAAAAATTAAAAAATGAGAAAATTCATACTAGAATAAAATAAAATATACAGAGATAGGAATAAGATATAGTTAAATAAAAATAGACATAATTATAACAAAATAAATGCAGGCCTGCTATTTTTTTCCTCAGACAGAAACAACATGGCTGACGAGAGTCTAACATTATTTACGTTTTACCATTAACTGGTCCCCTTATGTTGGGCTTGAAACCGACGGTACCAATGTGTTTCTGAACTTCTGTATAATTAAATAAATAAATATTAAGCTCTTATATCGATAAAGTTTTCCTTTGTAATCGAACACTTTGTTGGAATTCTTTCCCCAAAAAACAGTAAACAAATATATGTGTGTGTGTGTGTGTGTGTGTGTGTGTGTGTGTGTGTGTGTGTGTGTGTGTGTGTGGGTGTGTGTAACAATTTATGACAATTTTTTAACATCCCTAAATCCCTATATGTTTTCTTCGCTTTGTTTTTCAACAATTTCTCTAAAAAAAACAACCTTTCAAGTCAACATATTATTGAAGATACTATTTTTTTAATTCGTTATGTGCCCGTATTCTACACTCATTGAACCTTTCGACACAACAACGCGGAATTCCCCGCCCCCCGTAACTTTATCGATTTCATCAATTTATCTAATCGTTAACTTTATATTTATTTACTGTTTTTTTTTTCTTTTTCTTGTTGAGTCCTGACAATCATTTGGAATCTCTGGAGAACTTTGAAAACAAACGCTTACGTCAAACGTTCAAGATGGTTTTAAAGGTTTCCTTTTAGTAAATTTTTTTTTTAATCTTTATTTGTTTCATCTTCACTACTTTCTCTAGAGTGACGCTACATTCAATCTGTGACTAAGGAAAACTTACATCAAACCTGTTCCTAAGGTCGCTGGAA
This sequence comes from Euprymna scolopes, assembly GCF_053919585.1. Taxonomy (NCBI): domain Eukaryota; kingdom Metazoa; phylum Mollusca; class Cephalopoda; order Sepiida; family Sepiolidae; genus Euprymna; species Euprymna scolopes. The sequence goes on from NC_136491.1 coordinate 107,069,524, forward strand.
AGAATGGTTGGATCACCCTATCACTCCATAAGTATCGCAATCCCGACGAAATCCTCCGCTTGTTGTCAGAGTAATATGAAGTGCTGCTGCCGTATATGGAGAAGCTCTGCCCAGAGCACTCTTTGTTGCGTTGGCAAACTCCAAAATCTACTTTGTAATCTAGTGAGAGATATTGATCTTATCTTCCCTGCAACTGTTAGATAATAACATTGTTAAAAGTTAAATTAGTTATTATCGACCTATCTATCTGTCTATCTACCTATCTATCTATCCAGTGATATTGTTAAAATAGTTTATATTGAAATTTATTTATTGTTTTACAATGGGTTCTAGCTGAAGATGTTTACATTAATTAGTTTAGTTAAAAATAAACAAAATGACCTTCAACAGTTGCGTGCGTGACAGAGGTCACACTCTAGGAGACGTGTGCTTTTGATGACGATCTAACGGAACTGATAGGTCAAGAGGTCAAGAAGTGTAGATTAGAGAGTTTAAGTTTAGTCACAAAAGTGAACAGACGTGCTTCAAAGCCGGGAAGCGGGGCTGGAAGGAACAAGCATGTAGACACGTGATGCAAACTACTTGTGAAGACCACTGAGACAGCTGAAATAAATTTATATTTTAAAAATAGAAAGTGTTGTTCTGTGCTCTCACAAAAGAAGAAGAAACAGGTGTTTCAATCAGTGATGGTGTGTTTCATCACAGAGCCCAGCAGTGAAGACAGAAGAACTCCCGGATAAAGAAAAGGTATGAAGCATTTATTCTTCTTCTTAAAAAATATGATAGCTTTATGTAAATACGAACTGTAATATATCACCATGGCTATACTATACAACATGACTCGATTTATACGTCAATATCATCCACTCATTACACAACACAACCACTTTATCAAAAAAGACAGGTCACTAAGCTTTCTTTTTTCTCTTCTCTGCCATTACTTTCATGAAAGACTGAGTTATAGGTTGTTGTTTTTTTGGTCCCCCCCCCCCAACAAAAGGAGGGTCGACCTGTAAATTCACCTTTGTCCGTTCGTCTGTCTACACTTTTCTCAATAACTATGGCTTGGAAATTTTGGAAATTTTTCACAAACATTAAACATGATATGAGTAAAAAAGGAACAGAATGGATTTTCTGGGAAAACTCCGGTTTGCCCCCCCCCCCTCGGGTTAAAATGGCTAAAATTGACACTTTTGTGCTTATTAAAAAAATTTGATGCCTTGGATTTTTATAAAACTTTCTGAAAAGTTGTAACTAACTGATTTCTATATAATTTTGTTTGTCTATATTTCACAATAATTCTTGGTTGGGCCCCTGGGGCTTTTTTAGAGCTAATAAAAACACTCCATTTTTGGTACTATTTCTACAATATTTCTCCAAAATTTTATGTGTATGTCTATTTAGCAGTTTTGCATGGTGCTGAACTCAAATTTAAATATGTTAAAACCTTGGGGACTTTTGAGGCTAAATGTAGGGGGGGGGGGAGCAAATGATAGACTTTGTCATTTCTTTTTTTGCATAGTGCAGAACTTAAATTTACATATGTTAAGGCCTAAAACTGCACCGTTTGTTCATTTTTACCAGGATTTGACGTCCCCTGGGTATTTTTGGGGCTAAATGGTGGTGGTGAGGGAATACTGAACTTAGTCATTTTTCTTATGCCTTGTTCACTGTGCACTCACGGGGGTCCATACATGCTTCACTTGTGTTTTTTTGTACAGTTAGACTACAACGGTAATTTTTTTTTTTTTAAATATGTTTTTTCAAGCAAAAACAGTATTAATACTTACATAATATTCATCCTGAAAATAGCAATACATTAAAAAACTATGACCTTATGGTGATTAAAAAAGAATGACCTTATTTTATGATTTATGAAGGAAAAATAGCCTAAAATAAAGCTTTTAATGCAACTATTCTATTTACAGTTAAGTTTTTTTGGGGGTTTTTTTTTTGCATTTGCCTGTGTGCCAGGCGTTGCTCGGGTATTTGGAGGCGTGTGTTGAGCAAAAAAAAAAAGAAAAAGTGGTAGTAGTCAGAAATACATACATACATGCATACATACATACACACATTTAAACCGACAGGTAAGATTTATATTATAGATGCTTATTCCTTCCTTACTTAGTCTTGAAAGAAGCTAATACAAATTTCGAAGGCTAAACTGCTTCAAAAAAGCTCAAATCCACGAAATTTGACTTTAAAAAATCAATTTGACAACTTTGACACATGAATATGACTGACCTCCCTTCAATATAGCCGCGTTATTGAATATTATTATAATAATACACTAGCAGGACCTGTGGAAATCCACGGCAGACTCATTTATATGTAATATATTGATGTTGGCGTTCTGTGGATATTCAGCGTAAATTAAGATGCTCTGATATTATTGTAGCTCTTTTGTTAAAACTGCAAAAGTATTTATCTAAGCTAGCAGGGACGCCTGGCGTAGCCTGGTCGTAAAATACACTTAAATATGATATTTAAATTTATGCAGATTTCGTATATACTATCATAGGGTTAATGTTCTATCAGTTCTTATATATTATAAAGTTGTTATTTTCAAAAATGAAAAAATATACCCACATGACTTGAGTGCCTTAGCTTGAATTGAAACCGAAATCAAAACTTATGGAGAATATATATATATATATATATATATATATATATATATATATATATATATATATATATATATATATATATATCCTTCATAAGTTTTGATTTCGGTTTCGATTATAGCTGATGGCACTTAATTCATGTATTTTTTTAATAAATAATTTTACCAAGAAGAATTTTACATAAGAATTGTTCATATCTCAAGTTATATATATATATATATCAAAATTTAGTAATTACAATTTTATGATGTGAAATGATTAAATTGCAAATCTAGAAATTTTTATTATATGTAAGACAAAGAATACATTTCAATTAGTATATCTAATATTAGTATATGAAAAGGATATTGAATTTCATATCCAAATTGTGTTGTAAATTCCGAAGTGAAAATCTTTGGTAGCAGTGAGGTAAAGAGATCCAATCTGTATTTTGAATAATCCATGGCACAAGGTAACAATCCGAAATAGGCATAATTCCCTGGTTTCTTCTTTGTTTAGATCATGAGTCCGGTAAATAAATTATTATATAAGTCCGGTGAAGTTTTTTTTTAATAAACATATAATTCTTTATATATTTATTTGATATGTTTTATAATTATAATATATGAGTCTCAAAGTAAACTACAAATTAATTTCAATTTGTGAATAAAAAATAAAAACGGTTTCTGTAAACAGACAAAGCAAAATGAAATGAAATGAATGAATAAATAAATAAAAGAATAACTTAATAAAATGGTGAAAACGCAATATTTTTAATCAAATCGATTGCTTGCCTTCCCTAGTTAATTTAATTATAATATAATTTATTCATTTCTTTTATTTATTTATTTATTTATTTATTTATTTATTTATTTATTTGCTAATATTTTCTCCTCTGAGGATATGGGTAGATATCAAAAACCTATAGGTTAAGGATATATACTTATTGAAATGTATTCTTCGTCTTACATATAATAAAAAATTCTAGATTTGAAATTTAACCATTTCACATCATAAAATTTTAATTACTAAATTATGATTTATTTGCTCTATCTGGTATATTGTGCAATTTTCATTTAGCTGGGATTGTCTTTATAAAATATTACAGCCAATAATATTTTGTAAGACCAATAATCACTGGATTTCCACACTAGTAGATCTATTGCATTAATATATTCTTAAGTATATATTTTGTGTACAGAAAGTTGTTAGTTGAGACAGATCATTGGTACCGTCGGTTTCAAGCTCGATAATAAGGCCCGTTTAAGGTATCCTTATCAAGCTCTCTTCAGCCAATATTCGTCTCTATTTATATTTTGTGTACAGAAAGTTGTTAGTTGAGACAGATCATTGGTACCGTCGGTTTCAAGCCCGATAATAAGGCCCGTTTAAGGTATCCTTATCAAGCTCTCTTCAGCTAATATTCGTCTCTATTTTTATCATTTGTACACAAAATATAAATACGCTCTTAAATTTTGGATTTTCCTTTTAATTGAGCACTCTGCTGGAATTCTTTTTCCCAAAAAAAAACTAATCATATATATATATATATATATATATATATATATATATATAAATTTCTGTAGAAATATATTTTCTTATAATATATATCAATCCTTATTTAAGAAGCTCAACGTTATTACAGAGCAATATAGAGAATAAATGACAAAAAGTTATATTCCAAAATTCATGATGTGATCATCTTATAATTTATTCCTTTAATTCAGTTAATATACAATTCTTGATAGTATTTGTTTCGTAACGTAGTTTATATAATAATTAGGTGATTGATTTTGCGCTACGAAACAGATACTGTCCAGAATTGTATAAGTCAACTGAATTAAAGGAATAAATTATAAGATGGTCAACATCATGAATTTTGGAATATATCTTTTTATCATTTATATATATATATATATATATATATAAAATATAAAGCTGAATGTGTGTGTGTGTGTGTGTGTGTGTGTGTGTGTGTGTGTGTCTGATCACGAATAGGCTCCTATATGGTTGACTATTTTAAAAAACTGATTACATATAATGATAGAAGGTGTATCGAGACACAGGAATGGGTATGTTTGATCTGGCAGAACAGTTGTTCATTAAAATTGTGGGGTCTGCATTCGCGCCTGGTCCACAAAGTACGGAAATAAAAGATTAAAAAAAACGTTTACAAGTGTTTTTGATATAGATGTACATAATAATACTCTGATAAGTATGTTTTAACTTAAATAGGGATGGTATAATAAAATTGTGGAGTGTGATTGCGCCTGGCCTCCATAGAATGGAAATAGGTACAAACTTTAATAAAGACTTTTCATATCTATCTGCGTAAGTATATTTTGATAATTATGTTTCCGTTTGAAGAAATATGGTATAATAAAATTATGGGGTGTTCGTTCGCACCTGACCTCCATAGAATGGAAATATGTCACAAAGTTTAAAAAGGTTTTTTAATATAGATCCACAGAATATTGTAATAAGTGCTTCAATGTGAACAGGTATGGTATAATAAATTATGGGGTTTATCTATTTTATTTTTACTTTCATAATATTTTGTTTTGGTTTTGATACCCCAAATTCGAAGCTATCTCTTTACAATCCTTCCTTTTCATAACCTATTATACTTTCATAAATCAGAGTCCATTTTCTGGAAGCTGTTTTTGAACCCAGTCAACAACGGGTACTTTTGCTAGTATATATATATATATATATATATATATATATATATATATATATAACTTGAGTTCTTTCCACTATAAAAGAAATCAAAACTTATGAAAAATTCTTGGTAAAAATAGCGAAACTGGTTGGATTTATTTGCTTCCCCACTGAGCAAATTAGGCACAAGATCGTTTTTTAATGTGGAGAGTGAAGGGGAAATGGGGACCAAGTCCCCGGGGAGTAGGGAGCTGGATAGTGACAATTGGTATGAAGGTTTTCCCCTACATTGACCAGTAACTGATTGCTCAAGAGCAATGGTCTTATATTTGGGGCAACCCCACACATAGTCTCTGAGATTCACGCTCAGCCCCCGCCAGGGCCAGACGAAACTGGTTGGATTTATTTGCTTGCCCACTGAGCAAATTAAGCAGAAGACCGTTTTTTAATGGGGAGAGTGAAGGGGAAGTGGGGACCAACTCCCCGGGGACTAGGGGAGCGGGATAGTGACAATTGGTATGAAAGGTTTCTACTACATTGACCAATAACTGATTGCTACAAGGGAATTGTCTTTGCTTGAACTTTTGTGCCTAGACCCACAGGGTTTAGGAGGTAGGCGAAACTGGTTGGATTTATTTGCTTGCCCACTGAGCAAATTAGGCACAAGGCCGTTTTTTGATGTGGAGAGTGAAGGGGAAATGGGGACCAACTCCCCGGAGAGTAGGGGAGCAAGATAGTGACAACTGGTATGGAGGGTTTCTCCTACATTGACCAATAACTGATTGCTCAAGAGCAACCCCATATATAGTCTCTGAGATTCATGCTAAGCCCCCGCCAGAGCAGGACAAAACTGATTGAATTTATTTGCTTCCCCACTGAGCAAATTAGGCACAAGGACGTTTTTTAATGTGGAGAGTAAAGGGAAATGGGGACCAGCTCCCCGGGGAGTAGGGGAGCTGGATAGTGACAATTGGTTTGAAGGGTTTCTCCTACATTGACCAATAACTGATTTCTCAAGAGCAATAGTCTTATATGTGGGGTTGCCCCGCATATAGTCTCTGAGATTCATGCTCAGCCCCCGGAGGGGCCAGACGAAACTGGTTGGATTTATTTGCTTGCCCACTGAGAAGACTGAAGTGATGTATCATCCCTCACCAGATAACAATGACCCGCAAGGAAAGAAAGATATAGAGAGAAAGATTGGAGAAGCCTTAGAGCTGAGACACTATAGACGACACAACCCTGGCACCCACATATGCAGTGCCTGTGACCGGATGTTTCACACAGAAAGAGGACTATGCCAACACAAAAGGATAAAGCACTGAGGCCCTGACTAGTCATCGTCAAGACTGACGGACTGCATGATGATGATGATGATGATGATGATGATGATGATGATGATGATGAAACAGAAACATTAATTTCGAACACGCTTCTGTCTTATCAAAGAACCAATTGCTGATTTTATGAAATTATTTTTACATAATAACTTCAATTAAAGTTAAACGTATAAAAGTCAAGTGCCATGGTTCAATTGTACTTTAATAAAAGAACATTCATTTCGATGCGCTCCTGTCTTATAAAAGAATCTACAGTTGATTTTATACACTGGGCCTTTCTGCTTTTGCGGTGATAAAACATCAAATGCACTTGTGATATTAGGCTATATAAAAGTGTTAACTTTGGTCAAAATCGGACTTTCTTCTTTAAACAGATTTTTTCCAATTGTCAATGTTCGATACTTATCGGATGCATTCCGATACAAAACCTATGTAAGAACACTCCCAGACACATCAAGTAACTTCATTTGAAATTTAAAAAAAGTCGGCCCAAACTGTTTTCAAGTCTATATAAGGAACTTTGTGTATGTGTGCATGTGTGTGTGTGTGTGTGTGTGTGTGTGTGTGTGTGTGTGTGTGTGGAGAGAGAGAAGGAAAGCTATGAGAAAGCGACTAATTTGAGATTTTATCTTTAATCATGTTTAACTGGCTTTTCAAACTCGCTTTTCCTGATTCATAGATTCTGATCCGAGCTGACGGGTTACTTTTTTACTAATACGTTATATCATGGACACATTATTTTATGCAACATAAACTCGTTCGATTTCTATTTTACGTAATGATATACGTAAACAAACAAAACTCGAAACCAGTCGTCACTCGGGAAAACATAGTGAAGGCGAAAATATCGATTGACGCCATTTTGTCTTAAAAAAAATAAGAGCGTGTAACCAATATTCAAAATGATGGCGCCATTTTGAACGAATCAATAAAATGTACTTTTCCATTGCATACGAATGTAGAAATGCACCATAAAAAAGAAATAAGCCTACCTTCAATTTTGTAACGGAGTTTCTCAAAAAACATCAACTCATACGGAACCGTTAACAATAAGGTTTATTACTTTTTATACAGGGAAACATAACCAGAAATAACTATGAAGTATCTGGAAATCTCTCCTCGATCATTACACCATTTTCTTTCTGGTTGCTCCTTCTCAATCACCGACAGTTCACTTCAGAACAAATCACTGAACATATTATTGAAGACATTGCCAAGACTGCTGCAAAGAAGGTGGACTCTTTCTATCGTGCTAGAAAAGTGCTCACACCTGAATATATCCTGTATCTCTACAAAGCCATTATTTGCCGGTAATGGAGTATTGATGCCACATCTGAGCTGGTGCATTTACAATTACTCTCTCCCTCTTAGATATGGTCCACTGAAAAGTCTCCAATCTAATAAGTCTCAAACTATCAACCAAGCTGCAATCCATGTTTCATCACCACAATATTATATCCCTATGTCTATTTTACAAGTACTTTACTGGAACATGCCCTGACTCGTAGCACTGATGCATACTCAACCTACAAACCACAGACTAACCAGACAAGTAGCAAAATCTTCCCCCTTCACTGCTAAAGTTGTCAGTTATCGGAAAGTCTTCTATTCTAATAGTTTCTTCCATCAGATTACTAAACTTGAACTGTTTCATGCTTCCCTGATTGTACTAGCATGCAGGAGTTTAAATGCAATGTGGCCAGACATCTCGCTGCTGTACTCCCTACATCCATCCATACATCAAGCACGGCCGTAGCCGAGACTGAACTCACTACACGAGTTTGTAATGTAATTGATATCTTATCGGAAGTGGAATACTTGATGCTTCGCCAGGGCTGTTAAAGGTATTTTTATTGTGACGCCATCAGTAGATGGGGTGCCTATCACGGCTTAAGAAAGTCCCATCTACCCTTGAGAGAAGGATAGACCGCGTCAGTTTCTCAACCTGGTATTTTACTTCGCGATACATACAGCATCTCGTCTTTCCAAATGGTAACTCATCTGGTATTGGCCAGGCTCAACATTATTTAACTTCAGAGATCTGGCGAGAACTGGTGGGACAACATGATTATGACCCCTGTAGAAATTGTATCAAATAGTAGCTCTTATGCCCAAGGTGTAATATGGTTCGTCCGTGGCGAATAACATTAAAAAGAAAAAGTGTAGCTGTTGATGTGTAGAAATCCAAAGGACATAGTATCCACACCAGCATATCTAAGAATCTATTTTTTAGTCCAAATCTTCTTAAATAGATTTGAATAGGAGTTGCAAAATTTCAACACCAACATAACCAAAAGAAGGATCTAACCTTTGCAGGTGAAAGGAGAGAGACACATAAAATGATAAGCTACTCTACTCCATTGCATTATGTGCTTCAGATCTGAAGAGAGAGAATCAGCAAAATCTAGATCGCCAATGCTTTCTGACGCAATGGTGCAGATTTCAAGCAAATAACAAAGCAAGATAAAACAAAAACTGTTGGATATTCTTTACTGAAACTTGGTGGACAAGTCATGCATATACTGAAGTTTATTTATATGAATTATATTTAGATTGCAAGAATGATTACATGGGTGGCATTTCTTAGCAAGAGTCACGATGTATATGAATTTATGTTTAATCTTCAAGATGTTCGCTTGTGGAAATGAAAAATATACACAAATAAAGTGGCCTTAACCTTTTGGCTTTACTCAAAGTGTAGTATATATTCTGATACTATATGTCATCTTTTCTGTTTTTGGTCGGCGAAGGAGAAATACTTCTACACTGAAACAATTTTTTTCTTCCATGCCAATAACAAAGAAGCCAACAAAAATCGAACTCAATCATTTAGATTCATCACGACTTTGACGATTGTAAACAATCGATTGTGTGAGATTGCACCACTTTATTTCTCATTGTGAAAAGGAGAAATTGAACTTTCTTGGCATGAATTGCGTGCACCAATCTGGTAAATCCTGGATTTTCTCACTTTAACCAACCGTTGAATTGGATCATTTTGAGTGGCGTTTTTTTCTTGTTTGATTTTAAATAATTTTCTGATATTGCGCTCGATTTTATACAATGTGTTTGAACCTCTTATTGCTTGTCATTTTGAGTGTTGTTATTTTTTTCTAACGTATTTAGTAAAGACTTTGTTTAAATTAAGGCTAGTCAATCGAAAAGAGGGGATGACTTTCGAAAATAATATCGGCAAAAAAGGTACCCCTCCCTGTAGAAAAGTGCCTAGTTGAGGGTGAAGGAATTAATGTTTGTAGCCAATTTTTCGATATTTGTCGAGCTTCAAAATGATACCAATCCCGTGAAAATCCGTCGCCTCTGTCGAAAGTTTTAGGCAGACATACAAACATACCTACATACATTTAAACAGACAGGTGAGATTTATTAATATTAATTACCTTATTATTCTCTATTTACTTGCCTCGCCACGAGTGGAGAGTTAGACATAAGGTCCATTTAACTGTGGGGGGGGGGTCCACCTCCTCAAAAAAGATACACTTCTTGATTGTTGCTAAGCCAAAAGAAAAATAAATTGCACGACAAGTTCGTAAGAGCACGTTCCATTAAAGCACTTTTAAAACAGACACAGGATTGCAACACTGTGAGATTGGAAGTTAATTGACAGTATGGGACCAGTTAAATTGGCGGAACTTTGATTTAAAGATAGATTCACCAACCCAAATTTGGCAACAATACTCCACACATGGTTGAATTGTGGCTGTGGAGACACAAGATACTGAATTGAAAACCATATTTAATTTCAGAAGAGTTTCCAATGGGTAGCTATTCTGTATAAGTCCTGGAGATGAAGAGTTTTTGGTGGGCAGCAGTTCTGTATAAGTCTCGAACTTTAAAATTTTGCAGGCAAAGAGCAAAAGATCATTCTCATGTGGACATGAAAAAATTATGTACCGGAATGCTAAAAGAGTCAATATTTTTATGGAGCAATTCTGGTTTCTGATTGGTTGCTAGCAGAACATGGCTCCATTTGATTGGTCAGTTCCTATCGTCAATGTCTATAAATAGAACCTTGCAACGTTCGGTGATCATACCCTCATTATATCAAAAATATTGCAACACTCTTAGCTAGCACAGGAGAGAAAGTACATCTTCCTTGCGGCAGCCTTGGCAACGTCTACTATATACTTTATCAATACATCCTGAATCGTTACAAAAAAGGCCTATTACTTTTACATGGTGAAAACATAATCAGAAACAACTATGATGTCTGGAAATACTTTTTCAATCATTAAATCCCTTTTCTTTTTTTATTGTTCTATAAATTAAAAATAACAAACTCAACCTGCCATTGCCATGACTACACGACAGCTCATCGTTCAAACTTCTCGCCTTAATACAATTCTTAATTTTTGAGATGAGGGATGATTTTTTTTTTTTACTATTTGGATTGATCAGACTAATGTTCTCATCTCGAGTGTTATTCACACAACAGTTCAGGCGATGTAACCTCCGATCTTCTTCAGGTGTGTAAGTCGCCATGTTTGATAAAGGAAAGGCTTAACATTCACACGTAACATGTATTGGAACAAATACATTGAGGATATTACCGAGGCTGCTGCAAAGTAGATAGGCTCCCTCTATCGTGCTAGAAAATTACTCTCACCCGAGAGTATCTTGTATCTCTACAAAACCAAGCATGGAATATTGTTGCTACATCTGAGATAGTGCGTATACCACTAGTCTCTTGCTGTTATACAGGGTACAAAAAAAAGAATTTTCAATCTATCTAATAAATCCCAAACTATCAACTAAGCTCCAACCCCTGTCCCATCACCACAATGTTGCACCAAAGGGCGTGTTTTAGAAATACTTTAATTGAACGTACGAACTCGGTGACTAACCAAAGTAGTAAGATCCCAACTCTTCACTGTTGAGATCTTTAGTTGCCAGAAAACCTTCTATTCTTATAGTTTCTTCCCTCAAACTTTTAGAGCTTGAAATTCCATCCCTGTTTTCTGCTTCCCAGACTGCACTCACATGCAAAAGTTTAAATGCAATGTGAACAGACATCTCGCTGCTCAACTCTCTACATAGCCCCTGTATACATGGCCCCAAATACTAACCCCTTATGTCTAGACATGGTCCTAAATAATAACCCCATATAAATAAGTGGCAATATGCCTTGTCTGTAACAAATAAGAGTAAAAACGATAATTGTTTATGGGCAGAACTCTAAAGTACAAAGTATCAATGCCAGCATACCTCAAAGATTTGTGCTAAGTCCAAACTGCCTTCCTAATATTCATGAATGATCTTACAAATCAAATTCTGGGATCATTTATGGACATCTATGCAAAAGAAACATCTGTCTATAGCAGCACTTCAGGGAGCATTGGCGATCTTGATCTACACAATTCTCTCTCTTTTCAATCCTGAAGCACGTGACTTTATGTAGAAATAGTAGCCTTTTTTCTTTTAGTATGTCTAAAATCAAATCTCTCTCTTCGTCACCATCTGGCCATTTGTTGAAAATTTTCATCTCCAAGTGTGCAACAAAGAGATGCGCGTTTGGAGCATATCATTGAATGACAAAAAAACAAGATTCTAAACTATTCATGATTAACACATAGCAGACAATTTATCATTAGTTGCAAAGTTATTTCTGCTTGATATGGTTGAATTTCACGATCGATTGTGAATTTTGTTGGTACATTTGCAGTTTACTGACTGTTAAGTGTTGAAACATTATATTGAACAAAGATGGCGGTGGTAAATCAAATCGGCAAAGAATCAATGCAGTCACGATCTTGGGTGTTAAGTAATTCTTAATAACAAAGATGGCAGCAAAGAATCAATGCAGTCACGATTCAGTCGTTTTAAGATGGAGGTTGACAGTGAACTGAATTGAATCCAAAATTTGATATTTTTATAAGGTTGGAGGCTTCTGATTGGTTGATTTTCCTAACTGTAAGTTATAAGTAAGATCGTCTGAATAACTGGGTTCATACCCTTACCAGAAATCAAAAACATTTTTTAAATGTTTTAAAAATATTTTAATGTGTTATTTTTTTTAGATAGGAAGACACTTGCCAAGGATTTAATAAGGATCAATACTCCCATATTTTATTGTCAACAAAATCGGTGAAATTTTTGGCCCAATTTTCAATCAAATCGATTGATTGCTATCTCTATTTGGGGACCCATCATGGTGCACCGGGAGGAAGCTTAACATTCCTCAGAGCACTGACCACTGACTTAGTCCATAATATATTGCACTGTAAAAAACCTAATGTTGATTTTATAAAATTATTTTTATACATTATGGCTAGAATGAAAGTTTAAAATGCAAAAGTCAAGTATCATGCTTTAATTGTGCTCTAAACAGAAACATTCATTTCGAACGCGCCTCGGTCATATATAAGAACTTACTGTTAATTTTATACAGCGGACACATTTGTGCAGTGATAAAACTTTGCAAATGCACGTGATGTTAGGCTGTGTGAATCTGTAAAAACCTGAATATCCCATGTAGTAGCAAATCCCATGTAGTAGCAAATCCTGTGCTCATCTACCAGAAAGAACAGTTGGAAATAAGTTATACACCATCCACTGTGACTACGGAATTCCTACAGCTACATACATAGAAAATGTGGCTATTAAGCCTGACATAGTGATATGGGATAAGAAGGAGAATGTAGCAACCCTAATTGAAGTAAGCATCCCTAATGATGCTGGCCTTAACAGAGCAGAGAGGGGGAAAATAACAAAATACCACGGACTTATGTACAACATGAAAAAAAACTGGAATCTTAAGAAGGTATCAATCATACCAGTCATTAGAGGAACAACAGGGCTGATGAAAAAGAATTTCAAAAACTATCTGACGAATATACCCGATGAACCAAGTGCAAGAGAAATAAATGCAATAGCAGTTAAAGGGAAAGTGAGAATCTTAAAAAGATCTCTCGGTTGAAGTAACTAAACTAATGGGAGAATGTTTGGCATCCAGTAGAATGCCCCATCCCCTGCAAAAACAAAGTGATAAGAAAATTAAAACAAATGGTAACTTTGGTCCAAATTGTACTGTTCCATCTTTAATGTTTTTCTTCGATTATCGATTTTCGATAATTATAAAAGCATTCCAGAACAAAACCTATCTAAGAACACTCCCAGACACATGAAGTACATTTATGTGTAATTTCCAAAATATCGGCCGAGCCATTTTGGAGTCCATAGGAAACGAACTCACAGGCACAACGATACACAAAGTTCCTTTTATATAATAGTAGAGATTTTTTGGGTAGGCAAAAGGTAATTGATACTTATGTTCCATGGATGAAACTCGAAGCCTTTACTAAATATTTTAGAAAAATTTGCAATGCAAAAAATAACAAACAACTTAAACTCCGGCACAATATCCGAAAATTATTAAAAAAATAAATAAATAAATAAAATAACAACATTAACACCGATCCGATTCTATGGATGTTCAAATCGAGAAAACCAAGGATTTACCAAATCGATGCGGGCAGTTCGTGCCAAGAAAGTTCGATTTCCTCCTTTCACAATAAAAAATAAATTGGTGTAACCTAATGCCATCGATTTTCACTAATCGATGAATCAAGATGATTGAGTTTGATCTTTGATGACTTCTTTGTTATTGATATTGAAGAAAAGTAGCCAGTCAATCTTCTTTTTGCCTTTGCATTGCTGTTCCCTTGGACTTTTTTGCACAAAAAAAAGAACTTCGCGTTCCATCTAAAAGTAAACCATTTATTATGCATGGCCTAATTTGATAGAAACAACAAAACAATTCAGTCTACGTGTCAGTTTTTAGCAACACACTTAACCCTGCATTAGTCATCCCATAGGGTGTTTTGTTACCCCAACTTTGCTTTAATGCTCATAATTCCTAGTTGGCAACTTATTTCTTTTCCTCCCTCCCAGTACTTTCCTGACTCAGTGAGGGTATAGCACATGTGGTATGGCGCAGTTGTATTTCAGTTTTCCTTGGAGGTAAACGTCGCTTTGTCCTTCTGGGGTGTCCAGTTAGTCCAGCTGACTTACATAGATATAATTTCATGATTTATATATTTTTGTATTTTTTCAGTGAGAATGAAAATTTGTAGATATAAGCGCATATTATGTATCATTAGGCTACTCTGTAATGTTTAATATGGAATTCATTCAAGAATAATAATACAGCTGTTTCAAGTTATGTTTAACCATCATATCAAAGGGTGGCAAACCAGTAAAAACTTTTACAATGATTAATATGTGAAACCATCTTAGAAAGGTTCATCCAAAAGAAGCAAAAGTTGCAGATAAGAAAAGGAAGCACAATGAATATTCAGGGAGAGACATTCCAAGAACAAGTCACAACAACTACGAGCCTCCAGTGAAACACCAAACTAACTACAGAATCAATATTGGCAAAAAAGAAAGTTTGGGAGTTTTAATGATCACAAGTCACAAGAGATCCATTATCTGATAAGAGAAATGCTGTTGATAGTCAATCATATTCTGTAACTTCTGACATTGAGTTTAATAGGTTTATTGCAAAAATCTGTTCAAATTAAAGCATTCCATTAAAAAAGTACTTCAATACAAAATAATATTCGATATATTTACAAAAGTAAAGCAAAAATTCAATGGTCTTTTGCTGAAATTAGCAACATTTCATGAACATTTGGACAGCTACAACAGATAATACTCCTTTTCTGAGTTTGACAGGTCATTAGCTTTCAAATGACTTTGATCTGTGCAGAGCTGTGCTTAGAGTTGTTCTATTCCCGATTGCACACACAATAATAAGAATAAGTGAAGAATTGCACAATGTTCTTAGTGATTATAAAATCTTCAATAAAGTTTTCTTAATCTTGTGGGATTCAGGAGCAAATATGGTTGCTGGTGTCAGGGAAAGTGGTTTAGAATAACTATCATATATTCTCAGTCTGTAACTCAGTGTGTGAAGACAACCATTACATCTAAAAGAAGTACAGTCTCTCACTTGAATCGCTTGCTATTAGCAATTAGCAAATTAACTGAAATACAGGATCAGCTTAATTTTGAAAAAACGAACTCATTCAAGATGTGACCCCATGGTGGAATTCAACATATTATATGCTGAAAATAAATTAAGAACAATGAAAAGCTCTTGTAATGTGTGCTGTTGATAAGATTTTTACCTTAACAACTTACCAATGAAGACTTATTCGAAAAAATATTCAGTTCCTGAGTCCATTTGAAGAAATCGCCAAAGAAACAAGTCACAGAACATCAACCATATCAGTGATATCTACAAATTTAGCTGTGAGGTTATTTCTGTTAAAAGCTGTCCAATCTAATTCTAGTATTTCTGACTTTAGTGGAATCCTTCTAACCATTGTTGGACAATTCAGGTAATCAATGGAAACAAGATTTTCATCCTATCTAAAAACTTGTGCATATCTACTTTCCTAGACCCATGATTCAAATAGTAATTTTAAAAGATTGGCATAAAAAAACATTTAGAATTGGATTCTACATCTACTTTCCACTGATGATAATGAAGCAGAACCAGCTGAGGGTGAAGAAGTATGAACAAGTGTGGATTACACCATAGCAACTTTGAAACGAACTGACAAAACACCAGTAAAAATGTCACAAAAGATGTTTTTATTACTCCTAGTATGAGAAGACGATAAGAAGTAAAAGTACAATTATTTCTCCCTCAAAAGTTCTCTCTGATTCTCTCTCCTCTAATCTTGAGCATGTGGTACAATGGTGAAAGAAGTGGCTGGTTACTTTTAATGCATCTTAAATCAAACTTCTGTCTTTACATCATCAACGTTCTGATCCCCATCTGGCATCAATTGAAATGAATGGCTCACATCTTGAGGAGTCTCCATGTTTTGACAAGCTCCTGGGCTTGACCGTAATTCCTGATCTTAAATGGAACACATGCATCAAATCTGCTGTCAACATCGCTGGGAAAATGGTGGGATCCTTCTATCGATCCAGTAGATATCTTACTGCTGATGCAATTCTCCACCTATATAAGAACCAGGATGGAGTACGGTTGCCACATCTGGGCAGGAGCTGCTAGAAATACCTTATCCTGCCTTAGCAAAGTTCAAAACAGACTTCATAGCCTAGTGAGAGAATCCCTTTTCTCTTCCCTGCAACCTCTTTCTCACACAAGAGACGTTGCGAGCCTGTCTCTGTTTTATCGTTATTTTCATGGCAAGTGCTCGTCTGAGCTCCAATCTATGGTCCCCCTCGCCAAACTTTCATGAGAAAACTTGTTTAACTGAAAACACTATCAATAATTTTCCTCACTCTTTATCTGTGCCTAAACCTAATCATAGATTCCATGAACAAAGCTTCTTTCTTAGAACTGCATACCTGTAGAACTCTCATCCTTTTGCCTGCTTTCCAGCTGACTATAATATGATCATCTTCAAGTCCAACATAAACAAATTCTTGATGAGCCGGTCCCCTTAAGTAATCAAATTTACAGAATTTCCACTGCTAACAATTATTATGACATTGTCCCATTGACCACTGTACGCTTATTAACCCTTATCCTCGAGTAGCCTCCGGGCCTCGATAAGTGGTGACTCCTTTGTGTTACAAGGAAAGGCTGTCCCCTTTCCATGTAAATAAGAAAAACATTAGATAAGTGGAAAATGAGATTAGGATAAGCTGAGACTCGAACCTTGTAAGCAAGATTTAGAATAGATTCAGAGTAGGAATGTTAGAATTTAGCTATTGTTTTGGAAAAAGTTAGATATATTTTGTATTGTAAAAAGAATTTAATTGTTCGTTCTTTTATGGAAACTGAATTAAAACGGTCAGCTAGAAAAGAATGAACAATACAAATTAAAAATATATTGAAAAAATAGCTTAGATTGAAAAATAGGTTTGTGAGAATTCTTTGTTTGCAGAATTGTGTTTTGGAGAACGTGTTCTGAGCCATGTGAGTGGTTACGTTTAGAACCACACATCTGACGTCATAGCAAAAAGAGATTTCTCAATAATAGAAGCTAGGATTAGCAGATTAGTTAGAGTTGAAAGAAGAGAGTAGACAGGTCCGAGTAGTCAGCAAAGGCAGTCGGAAAGAGTTGACATGATCAGAGGAGGGTCCCTTTAGAAGCGAAGGGAGAACATTTAAGCATGAAGAAACGAATTTGAATTCCTGACGTCAAATCATTCGACCAGTCAAATGAAATAAAGAACATCATCGATTTTTGTTGTTTTCGTTTCGTCATTCAACAATTGAAGGTAATGTGTTAATCATCTTAATATGAACTTTGTATAACCCCCTTCCAAGTAATGTGTCCCTCTATCATAAGTAATGAATGTGTCCCCCCCCCCCTGTGTTAAAAGAACTGATCACCCTCTCTCCTTGCTAATCACGCTTTCTCTTAACGGTTAATTTAAAAAAAAAAAAAAATCTTCTGAACGCTATTAAAAGTTAAATTCTTCACTAGTTTGGAGACGGAATGCGTTGTTGTGATAAGTGATTTTTTTCTCTACTAATTCGCACTTTTTATTTTAAGATTCAAATATTAATAACTACATTTTATTTCAGTATTTAATTTATGTATTTCTGTTGTATTAAATGCTAGCTTCTTTTTTTTTTTTTTTTTTTTTTTTTTTTCTCGTCCATAAATGTTTATCTACCAAGTTGATCTTAAATATTGTATAATCAATCCATTATATTATCATTTTCAGTCCCCCACCCCTAATTTCTGGCTCCCATCTTATCTCGCAATTACTTATAACGTCACCAACTAACTTCGGAAGAACCCCCCCCCCATCCGATTTTGTTTTATATCATAAGTTGCTTAAAACGTGATTAGTTAAAGTTCAGAATAAAATCACGCTTTCTCTTAACGGTTAATTTAAAAAAAAAAAAAAAAATCTTCTGAACGCTATTAAAAGTTAAATTCTTCACTAGTTTGGAGACGGAATGCGTTGTTGTGATAAGTGATTTTTTTCTCTACTAATTCGCACTTTTTATTTTAAGATTCAAATATTAATAACTACATTTTATTTCAGTATTTAATTTATGTATTTCTGTTGTATTAAATGCTAGCTTTTTTTTTTTTTTTTTTTTTTTCTCGTCCATAAATGTTTATCTACCAAGTTGATCTTAAATATTGTATAATCAATCCATTATATTATCATTTTCAGTCCCCCACCCCTAATTTCTGGCTCCCATCTTATCTCGCAATTACTTATAACGTCACCAACTAACTTCGGAAGAACCCCCCCCCATCCGATTTTGTTTTATATCATAAGTTGCTTAAAACGTGATTAGTTAAAGTTCAGAATAAAATCACGCTTTCTCTTAACGGTTAATT
The DNA here is from genome assembly GCF_053919585.1 of Euprymna scolopes. Lineage (NCBI taxonomy): Eukaryota > Metazoa > Mollusca > Cephalopoda > Sepiida > Sepiolidae > Euprymna > Euprymna scolopes. The sequence continues at coordinate 107,088,439 of NC_136491.1, forward strand.
TAAAAAAAAAAAAAAAATCTTCTGAACGCTATTAAAAGTTAAATTCTTCACTAGTTTGGAGACGGAATGCGTTGTTGTGATAAGTGATTTTTTTCTCTACTAATTCGCACTTTTTATTTTAAGATTCAAATATTAATAACTACATTTTATTTCAGTATTTAATTTATGTATTTCTGTTGTATTAAATGCTAGCTTCTTTTTTTTTTTTTTTTTTTTTTTTTTCGTCCATAAATGTTTATTTATCTACCGAGTTGATTGCAAAAATAGATTACCTAATTGTACTCATTTTTAGTTCGTGGGAGGGGAATCTATCACCATACTTTCCCTTAAACAGGTCCGTTGGACTTTTATTAAGTACAATACTTAATAGTTATTTTTTTATTTTTTATTTATTTATTTATTTTTTATTTTTTATTTTTTTTTAATGGAGAGTAGAAAACGCATTGTGGATGCGTTATCGGCAGCTCCTGTTACTCTCGCTTCTTCTTATTTGTCCCTCAGTCCTCATTTTTTAAATGAGTGATTTTTCTGACAATGGGAGAAGAAAAAGCTGTTTTCTAGGTTGGCAGTATTTTTGCGCGAACAGTTGGCAGAGTTGGTGGAAATTTTCTGTTTCTATGTCTATCCTTGTAGCCATGTCACTAGTAAGGGTGCTGGAGGTAAACGTTTTGTCTGGGCTGACGTTATCCGCCTGATAGTCAGGGACCCGAACCTTGGATTAACCACTAAGGAGGCTGTCCTATCAGCAGGTGCAAAGTACTGGGGCTGCTGTATTGCCATTTGGTGAATGGAATCTGGACCATGCAGTAGCTTCTGGTGGGGCCTCTCGATGCCATACTAGTGGGTAATTGTTACGGCTTTACCTTATCATGTGGTACAAAAAAAAAAAAATTCTTCGTTTCTTTTTCTCTCTTAGTTTCCCCTCTCTGCCCTGCTCTAAGTAAATCTGTCGACCTAGTCCACAAATTCCAAAATTTCATCATGACAAGTTTCAAGAAAAAATACACGATTAAACCCGGTTCTCCAACTTCCAACGTAGACCCCTACTACCATGTCTCCTTCTCCAACATCAGGGGTCTACGTTCTAACCTTCCAGAGGTTGAAACCCAATTACAGGAGACTAAACCAGACCTTTTATTTTTAAGTGAAACTGGCATTGGACAGGCTATTTCCCTAGATGAGTTTGCAATTACAGGATACTCTAACTTAACTTCTAAATCTGACCCCCAAGATCGCCATGGGCATGGAATATGTGCCTATATTAAAGATAGCTTTCCATGTGGGAGGGACATCTCCAGGGAAGATCCTAACTTACCCTATATGTGCTTCCGGGTTGCTTTAGCTCACACTACTGCATTTATATTTACTCTCTATCGCCCCCACAACAGCGGAGTTACTATCTTTCAAAGCATATCTGAGAAAATTGACCAAGTCCTTTCTACTTATCCTTCAGCTAACATTCACGTATGTGGAGACTTCAATGTTCACAACGTCGAATGGTTGACCCACTCAAACAAGACCGATGATGAGGGGAGGTTCTGTCATGATTTCTCCATTGCCTATGACCTCACTCAGATTGTTCAGGAACCTACCCGTGTGCCCGATAATGACGGCCAGTATGCGAGCCTACTAGACCTTTTTCTCACAACTTGCCCTGAACTATGTTCAGTTTCTGTTCTGTCGCCTCTTGGATCTTCCGACCACTCTGTTGTATCAATTAAGATAAAAATGAAATGTAATAAGTCCCCAGACGTACCACTTCATCGTACAGTATATCGATACACTAAGGCTGACTGGGATAGCTTCCGTACATTTATATCTGATCTACCTCTGCATTCCATGTTTAAAAAGGATGTGTCCTCTATAGTATTAGACCTAACTGAATGGTTAATTGTAGGTATTGACCATTTCATACCCTCTAAAAAGTTTCAGCAAAAACCTAACAGCCAGCCATGGTTCTCTCCAGAATGTGCTGCTGCCATTGCGCACAGAAATCACTTTTTCCACTGCTTCAAACGTAATAGATGTATGGAAACTAAAGCCGTTTTCAGGACTGCCAGCAACCATTGTAAGAAAGTAATAAGGAACGCAAGAGAGTTGTATGCTCAATCTGTTAAGTCCAAAGTAGCTGAGCAGCGGCTTGGTTCCCACCAGTTTTGGCAAATAGCAAACAGAATCCTGAACAGAAGCGTGTGCTCCATCCCAACTATTATCAATGGACCTGAGGTAATCTCGTCAGCATCAGACAAAGCCAAACTCTTTGTCAAGAACTTTGCAGCTAATTCTACCCTTTGCGACCAAGACCGCCAACCCCCAATATCTCCTCCTGTATCAGAAAACACGCTATGTGATATACGTATATCTGTACGTGATGTTGCCAAGCTAATCAAAAACCTTGATTCCAGTAAAGCAACTGGCCCTGATGGTATTCCAATTATAGTACTCAAAAAACTTCAACCTGAACTAGCGCCCATACTTACAAAACTGTTTAAACGTTGTCTTAAGGAGAATAGTTTCCCATCTCCCTGGAAAATCTCATCAGTATGCCCTGTATTTAAGAATTCAGGTGATCGCTCATCCCCCTCTCAGTACAGGCCAATAAGTCTCCTGTGCGTCATGAGTAAGTTGCTAGAATCTGTGTTAAATACAGAAGTAATCAAACATCTCAACAAAAATAACCTTCTTAGTGACACTCAATATGGTTTCCGTTCTGCTAGATCTACAGCAGATGTCCTTACAGTTATATCGCATAGGATTAGCAAATCTCTCGACGGTGGCAATCTTTCTAGGGCAATTGCTCTTGACATATCTAAAGCCTTTGATAGGGTATGGCATAAAGGTTTACTTCATAAGATCGCTAGCTATGGTATAGCTGGAAAAGTCTTCTCAATTATTAAATCATTTCTTTCTGATAGGTTCATAAGAGTAGTAGTTGAGGGGCAAAAATCAGAAGCTCTCAGTATTAATGCCGGTGTCCCTCAGGGATCCATCCTGGGCCCAACTCTTTTCCTGATCTACATTAATGATCTTCCAAATCATATCCTTACATCATTTGTAGATATTTATGCTGACGACACTACCATTTATGGTACCACATCTAAGACAGTAAACGAGCAAGTACTCTCCAATTCTCTCTCCTCTGATCTTGAGCATGTAGTACAATGGGGAAAGGAGTGGCTGGTTACTTTTAATGCATCTAAAACCAAGCTTCTCTCTTTACATCATCAACATTTTAATCCACATTTGTCATCAATTGAAATGAATGGCTCTCGTCTTCAGGAGGCCTCAAGTTTTGACAAGCTTCTGGGCTTGACCATTACTCCTGATCTTAAATGGAACACGTATATCAAATCTGTTGCCAAGGCCGCTGGAAAAATGGTGGGATCTTTCTATCGATCCAGTAGATATCTCACTGCTGATGCTATTCTCTATCTATATAAGAGCCAGGTACGTCCAAGGATGGAATACTGTTGCCACATCTGGGCAGGAGCTGCTAGAAAGGACTTGTCCTGCCTTGATAGAGTTCAAAATAGACTTCGTAGCCTCGTAGGAGATGTCCTTTTCTCCTCCTTACAACCTCTATCTCACAGAAGAGATGTTGCGAGTTTGTCTCTGATGTATCGTTATTTTCATGGAAAGTGTTCAACTGAGCTTCAATCTATGGTCCCCCCTCGCCAAACTTTCACAAGAAACACTCGTCTAGCTGTAAACACTATCAATAATTTCCCCCACTCTTTATCTGTGCCTAAACCTAAACATAGATTCCATGAACAAAGCTTCTTTCTTAGAACTGCACGCCTGTGGAATTGTCTTCCGTTTTCCTGCTTTCCGGCTGACTACACTATGGTTGTGTTCAAGTCTAAAGTAAATAAGTTCTTGATGAGCCGTTCCATATAAGTTATTAAATTCCAAATTTTCATTACTAATGATTACTATATTGACCAACTTCTACTGTACACTCTTTAACCCTTATCCTTGAGTGGCCTCTGGGCCTTGATAATGTGGTGATGCCTTTGTAAAAAAAAAAAAAAAAAAAAAAAAAAAAAAAAAAAAAAAGAATCTACAGAACGGTAATATGTATAAATATCTTCTCTCTCTCCCCCTCATCATTGTTATATATATATGTCTACCGTCTCTCTCCAATATGAATGTCCCATCATATCTTTTTTTAATATGATCCCCAATATGGACACTATACAACATTTGTATGAAAAAAAAAAAAAAAAAATTCTAATTAAATTTCGGATTCATTTTTGAGACATGAAAAGTGAACATCATTTATAATAGCAAAATTGCACTGATGGGCAATTTCTAAAGTATCATCCAGGTTTGTGGAGTTAGAGTTGGAAGGAGTCTGAGGTATTTGTTGGAGTTAGAGTCGGATTTCTAGGAGTACTAAGAGTCGAAGTTGGAGTTGGAATTTTTTATGCAACTCCGACTCCTTAAGTCCAATAAATTTATTTTTTTGCATGGTTTTCTTGTTTGGTTTTATTAGTTGCAAAATTTAACAGTTTTTGTATGGTTTTGCTTTTATTTTTGGATATATATCATATTTTGTACTGTACTGCAATACTTCTATTCATCAAGATATTTCCGTCCATCGGATCACTGCAAATCCTGTTTGGACAGCTGTTTTCATTTTGGTTGTGACGCCATGCAGGATCAAAGAAAATTCTGTCTTTGGGTGAGATCACTGTGGGTTACATTGAATAACAATCTGATTGTAATCCCAAAGTTATCCAGTTCCTGAATCAAATGGAATTTGGCAACTGTATCAGTCTGGGATCAATCCGGAATTACAATCTTATCTAAAAAAAAAAAATGGGCCTAAATCAATAAGAAGCAACCCATACTATTATAGGCCTTTATAGCTTTTTCCTGTTTTTCCTTTGATCCTCTTTCCATAACGCTAATATTATGTTTTAAAAAATTTCTTCTCTGTATAAAATGTGTCTTTACTCCCCTCTTCTGATGAGAAGCATTTGGCTTCGAAATGCCATGATCGAAAGAGGTTTCCCTATCCCTAAATATTGTATTCCCTTTTGAACTGACAGCATAATAAAATTTCATTGTAAATTTTTTTTTATCCCTTTGTTATCTTAACATTCTGCAAAGCTGGTTGAGTGTATATGTGAGTGTATTTATCATACAAGTGAATGTTAAACAAAAAATAATATACATGAAAAGTATTTATAAAATGTTTGTTGAATAGGTGTAGGAGGCTGATATATGGATCTGTAGAATAGATTTCCACATAGGAGTCAAGGAGTCAGAGTTTAAATAAATAAATAGAGCTGGTTGAGTGTATATGTGAGTATATTTATCATACAAGTGAATGTTAAATATAAAAAATAATATACATGAAAAGTATTTATAAAATGCTTGCTGAATAGGTGTGGGTGGGCTGATATATGGATCTACAGAATAGTCAAAGTCGAAGATATCAACAGAGTCGGGGTTGGAGTCAGCATCCTAGGAATTCTAGGAGTCGGAGTCGGATTTTTACCATCCGACTCCGCAACCCTGGTATAATTAAATAAAACTGAATTAAATGACAGTAAATATGTATATTCAATATAATTTCTATACATAATTTAAACAACTTCAACTGTAATTTACTTCATTATAAGTCAATAAAAATGCTGAGATGTTCAATTTTAGTGGCAGAAATAAAGTACCAAATGTCAAACATATACTAATTTCAAAATCACATATCACTAAAAATGTTAAAATGTACAGATCTGGAATATTACATGCCTAATCAATACATATTGTAGAATGCTATACTATGTACTTCTTAAATAGTATCCTCAAGAATATGTAATAATTTTATGTAGTGTTTTTCATTTTTTGTTATCATGGCAATGTATTTAAGTAAACATACATGTTCAACATCAATTTAACTTTAGTAAAAGAGAGCTGCATGTTATCAATAATACAATTGATATTTCTTTGCAATTCTGTTGAATCTTTTGCTTGGCACTGATCACATGCGTCCATTTAAGGTGGTTTCCTCAACCCTTTCCCACTCAAACACATAGATAAAAAGATTTTAAAAAAAACTTCAGTTGTTCTCTTTCAATATTTGTGGCACAGATCACTTGTTTTGTATTGTTTATTAAATTATTAGGTGAAAGTACAGACTAGTTAAAAAAACTACCTTCTCCTCCACATGTTAAGAAATAGGTCTCCAAAAAATTATCTGCATAAGTACTATTGTTTTAACATGATTATTTTATTTTTGTATTGGCTTTGTTTAAGTTAACACTGTAATTGTTTACAGCTGATTTATTTCTGATTTGTATGGACCGTTCTGCTTTATGTTGAATGCCCAGAAAAAGTCCCTTCTGATTAACGTTTATCAGTTTTAAAATAAGCAAACGAACTTGGCTGTTTTTCAGAATAACAGAATATTTTTTATCTCGTAAATATCAACTGAAAGGCCTTTTTTTTTTTTTTCACACAGTGATCACCACTTATCAAGGCCCGGAAGCCACTCAGGGATAAGGGTTATTGCAAGTACATTACGTTAGTGAGGAGATTTGCTGAAATGTTTACTTAAGGGGGCGGTTCATTAGGAATTTGTTAACATTGGACTTGAAGACAACCAAGTTGTAGTCCGGAGGGAAGCAGGCAGACGGAACAGAGTTCCACAGGCATGCAGTTCTAAGAAAGAAGCTTTGTTCATGGAATCTGTGCCCCGATTTAGGCACAGATATAGAGTGGGGGAAATTCTTCACAGTGGATTCAGCAAGATGGGTGTTTTTCGTGAAAGATTGGCGAGGGGGGACCAGAGATTGGAGTTCAGACGAGCATCTGCCATGGAAATAACGACAAAACAAGGACAGGCTCGCAATGTCTCTTCTGTGGGAGAGAGGTTGCAGGGTAGAGAAAAGGGCATCCCCCACTAAGCCATGAAGTCTATTTTGTACTCTGTCAAGGCAGGATAGGCTGTTTTTAGCAGCTCCTGCCCAGATATGGCAACAGTATTCCATCCTTGGACGTACTTGGCTTTTATATAGATAGAGAATTGCATCAGTAGTGAGATATCTTCTGGAGCGGTAGAAGGATCCCACCATCTTTCCAGCAACCTTGGCAACAGACTTGATGTACGTGTTCCATTTCAGATCAGGAGTAAAGGTCAAACCCAGAAGCTTGTCAAAACACGGGGCCTCACCCAGACGAGAGCCATCCATCTCAATTGATGCCAGATGGGGATCAGAGCGTTGATGATGTAAGGATAGGAGTTTGGTTTTGGATGCTTTAAAGGTAACCAGCCACATCTTCCCCCACTGAACCATGCGCTCGAGATCAGAGGAGAGAGAATCAGAGAGAACTTTCTCATTTACAGCCTTTGATGTGTTGCCGTAGATGGTCGTGTCATCAGCATAGATGTCAACGAATGATTTAAGTATGTGCTTAGGGAGGTCATTGATGTAGATCAGGAAGAGAGTTGGCCCAGGATTGACCCCTGAGGGACTCCAGCATTTATATTGCAGGCCTCCGAATTTTGTCCATCTACCACTACTCTTATGAGCCTATCGGAGAGAAATGATTTAATGATTGAGAAAACATTTCCAGTTATACCGTAGCTCGAAATCTTGTGAAGTAGACCCTTATGCCATACCTTGTTGAAGGCCTTTGATATGTCGAGAGCAATTGCCCTAGAAAGGAAGCCTTTGTCAAGAGATTCACTAATCCTGTGGGATATAACCGTCAGCACATCTGCGGTAGATCTTGCAGAGCGGAAACCATATTGTGTGTCACTAAGAAGGTTATTCCTGCTGAGGTGGTTGACTATTTCTCTATCTTTTCTCTTTTTCATGGAATATATGTGAAGCAGAATGATTTGCACAAACCAGACTTTTTTAATAAGAAATTCATTCATTTTTTCATAGAGAATTTGGGACGCTATAAGATTTCTACCATAACAACTTACCATTGGAGACTTGTTAAAAAATTGTCCAGTTATTGAGTCTGTTTGAAGAAATCACCAAAGAAGCAAGTCACAGATCTTCAATCATATCAATGATAATACCTACAATTTTAGTTTTGAGGTTATTTCTTTCAAAAGCTGTCCAATCTAATTCTCATATTTCTGACTTTAGCGGAATCCGTACCACTGTTGAACAATTCAATGAATCAACAAATACAAGATTTTCATCCTATCTAAATGATAAAAACTTGTGTGTCTACTTTCCTAGATCCAAGATTCACATTTAAATTTCAAAAGAATGATATGGAAAACACTGGAATTGGATTCTACATTTTCTACTTTCTACTGATGATAATGAAGCCTGTTTGATGAATTAGCCTCAAATAAGCCTACAGTAACAATGAAAACTTAGAGCAGGTAGAAGCTGAGTTAAACCTGGAAACTTCAACTACAACAAAAATACAAGAATCACAATCTAAACTCAAAAGGAGTAAATCCCTTACAATTAAGTATGGTCTCGCTCAGCTCATGCTCACCGCATTGATGCAGATCTCCACAAAGCTTGCCAGATCATAACCGGAAACTTAAAAAGCACACCTCTACCAGCCCTATACCGATTAAGTGGCATACCACCACCTAAAGTCCGCCAGGATATAATTGCGAGAGTTGAGCGTACTAAACAACTCGAAGACCCCAGACACTCTCTCTATGGCTACTCGGAGGTGGCTAGACGACTTGTGTCCCGGCGAAGATTTGTCACATTGGAGGAACTACCGGACACTCCTACATCCTCTTACCGGCTGCAGATGTACAGAGAGGTAGACCCTCAGTCTACAAATATAGCACTGCCAGAGCCCAGTGAAACCTTACCACCTGGCACACACCTGCCCCGTTCGGAGTGGGTCACTCTGAATAGGGCAAGGGCAAAAATTGCAAAAACTGGCGACAACCTCCTCATGTGGGATTACTCTACAACTTCTAAATGCCCCTGTGGTGTCCAAGTTCAGACCATCGAGCACATTTTAACATCTTGCCCACTGGGGCCCAGCTGCACAGACGAGGACCTCAGTGTTGGTAATGAAACCGCACGCCGCTGGTTGAAGAGATGGAGCGACAAGATATGAATGAATTAAGTGCACAAAAGAACTTGACTATTACATAGTCTTACAACTACTTGCAAGAGATGATGATCCATTTCAGTGGTGGAAAAAGGCACAGAACTCCTTACCACTATTGAATAAATTAACTTCAAAATGTTTAAATGCACCACATTCATCTGTGGATAGTGAGAGGCTCTTTAGTGCAGGTGGTAATATGTATGAACCTATGAGGAACTTGCTGTGTCATGAGAATGGAGAAACTCTAATGTTTCTACATTACAACTTAAAAGTATTCAACTTTAAATATCGAGGAGACTATGAGAGCAGAGGAGGCAAGCGCCAAGAAAAGTGAAGTAGAGCAGCAGCAGGTGCAGAACTTCAGCTTATAGTTATTCACTTAAAGAATTACAATTTGTACTTTGTAGCTGGTTTGTAATTTCTTTTTTCTTATCTAATTATTTAAGTATATTCATTTAAGAATTGGAAACTGTACTTTGCATTTTCTAATTTTAGTTAATAAAGGCAAAAAGCCATAATAGTGACCAGACACTTAATTAAATGTTAAGTTGATGATCAGTCAGTTGGTAGTGATGAAACGATTTAAATTTAATAGAAAAGAGAAAAGTAATTAATCTGCCGATTAGACCAATTACCTACCGATTAATCAGTACATCCCAATTTTAATAAAACAATTTCGTAATGAAAGCGACATTGGATTTTTTATAGTAAGAAAAGTTAAAATAATTAGGTGCGCATGGAAAAAAATGAAAGAATTGACAATGGTATTTTAGTGATGAGGATAACAAAACATTTTAGTAAGAAAGATAAGAAAATAGTTTTGTAACAAATAATTTTTTATATTAATTTTTATTTATTGCGGACTATTATTCTCATCTTTATTAGTTGCTGTTTCACAACGTTTCGGCCAACTATTCCTCTGGCCTTCATCAGGTGGTAACTGCGACGGATAGGAACTTTGAATCTCCTAACTGCATTCTCAGCAATCACTGCCATCTGTAGTTGTTGTCGTCTCACCACGTTTTTGGCCAAGTAAGCCTCTGGCCGGCTTTGGGTAGGATTAAAACTGCTATCTTCAGACAATTCTCATCTGGAACCGTAGAGATTCAACGTCTCTATCAACTGGAACCATAGAGAGTCAACGTCTCTATCAACTACGCCACAGGCCCCACAGATGGCAGTGATGGCTGAGAATGCAGTCAGGAGATTCGAAGTTCCTATCCGTCGCGGTTACCACCTGACGAAGGTCAGAGGAATAGTTGGCCGAAACGTTGTGAAATAACAACATCTAAGAAAGATGAGAATAATAGTCCGCGATAAATAAATTAATATAAATAATACTCATCTCAATAATGAATTCCAATTAAAATCATAAATAATTTTTTGTTACTGTAATTTATTTTGGTCACTGTTGATAATACACCAATGCACAACATAATTTTAAAATGTACATTTCTTTAGGTTTTCGGGCGTGTTGTGAATGAATATCACATTCAAAATTGCATCCGGCAAGTAGTTTTTAAGATATCGACATCTTCATAATCTAATGTTGTCTCTAGTAGTTTTTAATGGCAGCCATTTTGTGCGGCTAAAGCATTTTTTTTTTTTTTTTAGGCACTGATGTAAAAACGAATGTAAACAGAATTTTTGTGAAACTATTAAACCGATCTTCTGCTTGGTTAATATTGGTACATTATTTAGGGAAAAATGGCTAATTAAACTGCAGAAACACCCGTTAAAAACTGCAGAAGTACCTGTTAAAAACTCTACAAGTTCTATAATTGAATACCCCCTCCAAAAAATAAACGACCCCCGCCTCCTGAAAAACAACACAAAAAAATGCTGAAGCTGAACAAGATAGCTGCCATTGAAAACTATTAGAGACAACATTGGATTAGGAAGATGTCGATATCTTCCAACCTACTTGCCGGCACCAATTTTGAATGTGATATTTGTTCATAGCACACCTGAAAACCTATTCAAAATTGACATTTTACAGGTAAGTTGTGTAAGTTCAAAACAAAACAGGTAAGCAAATTTTTTTTTTTTTTTTTTTTGACGTCATGTTCTGAGCAAAGCTGATTTGACGCTGAGTTACATCTGGTTCAAATTATGCACAAGTAGCGAAAATATAAGTTTAATGAAGCAATTTTGTAATGAAAGCAACATTGGATTTTGTATATAGTAAAACAAAATGATTAGAAGGTGCGCATGGAAAAAAATGAAAGAATTGACAATGGTATTTTATTAATAAGGATAATGAAACATTTTAGTAAGAAAGATAAGAAAATACTAATTCGTTCTTACTATAATAATGACAAGGGAAGTACATCCTCTCTGGTAATAGTAAAAATATACATCATTTCATGTTTTTTTCGAATTTCCGAAATTTGTAATCGGGGTATTTAATCTGAAATAAATATCTAATCTAATCAGGGAAGTCATGTTTGTTTTAATCTCTGGGGTATTCTCTTTCGAATGAGGTTTTGTTCATTCTAGAATGATATAATATCTCAGCCAATGAGATTTTGTGAAATGTGAGAAGGGAGAAATCATTATTTTTTGGGATAGAGAAAAGGAAAGGTCATAGTATGTGTATAAGTATATGAGCCAGAAATTTAGGGCAAAACCCCATTTATGATCCTAATGGTAGTGGGAGTAGTACTTTTTTTTTTGAGGGAAAAGCAACAGCTACTTCCATTGTATATCTGTGCGATCGTGATGATGTCACTCCTAGGATTAAATGTAATGTTTTCAAATTAAAAATTAATGTGTCAAAAATGTCATTGTATAGTTACATAATATCGTGCCTAATAGCGTAAATATAATGAATTTGTATGTGGCATCTGCTGTTGTAAACCTACAATATTTTGATCCAGAAGAGAAAAACTGCGCCTCTTTTATTATATATAGGGATTAAAAAATCTCTATTTTGTTTAAAAGAAAACTATTTTGCATTATTATAAGTTTCTTATAACTATTAAAAAAACTTTAAAAAAAAAAAAGAAAAAAAAAGACATGCATTTAAAAATTTCAGAATTCTGGCTTTGTTATGAAAAAAAAAATTTTTTTGATTTTCGATTTGGTCTTGAAATTGCATTTGTCTGCCTCTGCTATGCACTCTCCTCATGTTCTAACTGAAAACCCCAAAAGTTAGACCTACGCACAAGTGTCAAAAAAAGTAGTCACATCTACTTTCTACTCTAATAACTTCTCCCTCGAATAGCTAGATTTTGGAATTCCCTTTCTGCTATTTGCTTCCTTGATTGTACTGATATGCAGAAGTTTAAATATAATGTAAATCAACATCTTGTAAACTTTTCTTAGGCATGGTCCTAATTAGTAGCCCTTATGTCCAAGTGGCGATGTGTCTTGCTTGGGGTGGACGTGAGTAAGAAAAAAAACCCCTTTAAGTTAAGAGATTTCTTGGCCTTCATGCCAAGATCAAAGTGAGGGCATCTCCGCTTAGAAACTGTCTCGCAGGACCTCAGGTTCCTTTACAAACCAAAGTGGAACAGGCGGTCTATCAACTAGACATCAAAAGGTTTCTAAATTCGAAATGACCTTGATAATGGTCTATAAGAAGGAATTATCTTTAAGAATAAATTAAATAATTTGAAATGTACAATGAGTTTCACAAAACTAATTACAAACTGAAAGAAAAGTTGGGATATTTCTGAATTTCATTGTGAAGGGTAAATTGATTCAAAATGAATTTTCATGATCTTTTGAGAAGATTCATTTTAACTCTGTTCCATCTGTCTGCTTCCCTCCTGACTACAACTTGGATGTCTTCAAGTCCAACATAAACAAATTCCTGATGAACCGCCCCCTTAAGTAAACACTTTAAATATCCACACTAACGTACTGTACTTACAATAACCATTATCCCTGAGTGGCTTCCGGGCCTTGATAAGTGGTGACCACCTTGTAAAAAAAAAAAATAATAATAATAATGAACCAAACGCTTGGAATAATTTTTTAATTTCATGGTAAAAAGTGGGTTAATTCGAAATTTATTATATTTTGTGAAGAAAATTATTGTAATAATAAATCAAATACTCCGAAATGTTTAAATATTGAAAGAACGTTGATTATAAACAAACGTGGATTACAAAAAAAAAAAAAAAAAAAAAAAAAAGCCGGAAATGCTTCCTGAATTTCGAAATGAATTTTCTATGATTTTTTAAGAAGATTGCTTTTACTGATAAATTATTTAATCTGCGAAGAAGTTAACAAACCTAACATTTTTCTAAATTCGAAATTTTTAATGGTCCTTTGGGAAGAAAAATTGATTTTAACGATGAACCAAATACTTGAAATAATTTTTTAAATTTTAGAGTGAAATTTTAATGATCTTTAAAAAAAAAACAAAAAAAAACCCACAAATACATTTAAATGTACCCTGAAATTTGGGAGAAAGCTAATTATGAATGAAATCACTTGAAACGCATTCACATTGCATAAACTAATTCTAATTGTGATCAAGTGGTAGTAGATGTTTTTTTAAAATGTTTTTGTCTACTACAGGAGTAAATTAAATTGATGTAGTGACCGGCATGATCATCAAAATCGAAATGAAGTCACATAACTCCGGCTCACTGTAATAAACCTAACTGATAAGTTGATGCAGAATAAATTGAAATATGTATAGATCGAAGTGATTATCGAATCCGAGATGAAATCACATAAACTCCGGCTTGGTTAAAATACTGATTGCTGAAGAGAGCGTAAATCAAGTAAGTGAAATCATAAGAGGACCTGTGGGTGTAAGGTATCTTATACTAGGAGGTTGAAATTCCTCTGTCATTTTTTTTCTCTGCCTTGATGGAGGGCGAAGATGATTACCCTCTCTAGTATTTTAGGCAGTATACCAGCCTACCAGGGGCCTGGCAGAAAAAATAAATTGCTTCACTGAGTTCTTAACGGAATGAAGGGCATGGAGACATTGATCGCAGATGGCTGATTGATGCGCCATCCACGGAAAAATTAGGGACTTCTGAAATTTATGAATACTCATAAATTTCAGAGTGCATAGGGAGAGATGTGACACTATATCTTAGTACCCCGGTTGTGGTAGTTGTTAACACTCTTCCCCTGCATTGCCAGGAGGTTATTTGGCCATAGGCGGAGGGATACATAAGCAACCAGAATGCAATCCTACAATCCCTTTCTTTTCTCAATCTCTTTTTCATTCGGACAGCATGGGATGATCACGTGTTATTTTGTCTCTCCATAAATGAGAGGAGGAGGCACCCCCCTCCCGCAGCATTAGTTAAGGTTAGTTAGTTTTAATTGTAAAAGTTAATTATCACTTCTAAATTATTTTGTAAAAATATTGTAATATTTTCTTGTAAAAAAATAAATAGTTAATTATATTTTTCATATATATTGCGACCTGTTTGTGTGTTTTTGTGTCTGCCGTAAATGTCTGCATTAAAAAACGGAGTGGGCCTGCAGATAGAGAAGGTTCTAACCAGAATGGCACCAGAGTGAAGACGTCATCTTGAGAGAATGAAGGAGCCACACAGCCACATCCAACATCTCAGGTTTGCTTTTCCTATTGATACTTAGACCCTAATGACTAGCCCGTCGTCACATCATCATGGTTTCTAAGGCATTTAGTGTAACACATGGGTCGGTCACACACACCAGTGACCGGCTGGTCATGTTATAGTCCTACTAATTACTTTTGTATTTTTTCTTCCCCCACCCTCGACACAAACGAACTATTGTATCATCATCGTTCCGATTTACAATGCCTCCCCACGGGACAGAGTTAGACACCAGGGTCGTTTTTTAATGTGGAGAAAAGGAACAAATAATAAAAATTGTCTCAGTTGTGAAGGATTTCTCCTCCACTAACAGGGAACAAGAAATTGAAGTGTACCTATTTACTATGCCTCCCCACGGGACAGAGTTAGACACCAGGGTCGTTTTTTAACGTGGAGAAAAGGTACAAAAATAAAGATTGTCTCAGTCGTGAAGGATTTCTCCTCCACCGAAAGAGAACAAGAAATTGAAGTGTAGCACCTGGAGAACAGATGGTATTTATTTGCTCCCCCACCGAGCAAATTAGGCACAAGGCCGATTTTTAATGTGAGGAGTGAAGGGAGGGGGAAGGGAAAAAGGGGACCAGCTCCCGAGAGGTGGGAAATGGGAGCTGGTTAGAGGTCAGGCATGTGGGGCTGCCCCCACATCTGGTCTCTGCCAGTCATAGCCAGTCACAGCCTGCAGCATCTGCCGGAACAGATGGTATTTATTTGCTCCCCCACTGAGCAAATTAGGCACAAGGTCGTTTTTAATGTGAGGTAAAAACCAGCTCCCCTAAAAGTAGGCAAAAAGGGGGCACTCTGGTTACCAAAAATAATAATTGTCCCAGTATAGAGGGTTTCCCCTCCATTGACTGGTACAAATCATCTTAAGTGCAGTATCTGTCGGAACAGATGGTATTTATTTGCTCCCCCACCGAGCAAATTAGGCACAAGGCCAATTTTTAATGTGAGGAGTGAAGGGAGGGGGAAGGGAAAAAGGGGACCAGCTCCCGAGAGGTGGGAAATGGGAGCTGGTTAAAGGTCAGGCATGTGGGGTTGCCCCCACATCTGGTCTTTGCTAGTCATAGCTAGTCATAGCTTGCAGTATCTGCCGGAACAGATACTACACTTTGATCTTGACCCAAAGGCCAAGAAACGCCAGGCATGTTAGAGGGAATGGGGGCGTTTGTTATTTTTTTTGTGTTTAGACGCCAATAAAAAATGTTTTAAACAGTTGGGTTCTAAGTAGGACGTCCCCTAGTACGAAAGGGTGGAAGAGGATACTAGCTAAGAGAAACTTTTGTTTAGTTCTGGAGTGACAAAGATGACCAACGACCCCCATTCCCCCACCCCCCTTTTGAGTTGGCCTTATGCCTAATTTTTTGATTCATGTTGACCTTACATTGTATTTTTAGCCTGAATAAAGGATTTAATACCTCAAAGTGTAGTATCTGTTCTGATGCTACACTTCACATTTTTGTTCTCAGTTAGTGGAACAGAAATCCTTCATGATTGAGACAATTTTTATTTTTGTTCCTTTTCTCCACTTTAAAAAACGACCCTAGTGTCTAACTCTGCCCTTGTGAAGAGGCAAAATAAATAGGGACGTTAGACAAGGCGTACATAACTACTTAATCTAACAGTCATCACCTTTAAATCTCTAATAAGTAGATTCCTTCCACGTCTTTCAAAATAAAACTTAGGACTGGATTCACAATAAATTTTTCAGTGCTTGTTAAGATGGAGTTGACAGATCGATTTTTTTTTTTTAAATATGTTGGGTAATTGCGTATAACATGGTAGCTTAAATTTCCAACACGTTGCTAGGAGTGCTCGTATCTCTCAATTGAAGTATGGAAGCACAAAATGGAAATAATGCCTCTGCTTTTTTCTAAAACTGCTTTCTATAAATAAATAAATTCTTAAAGGTTTTTAAAATATGTTATAGGGTGTGTATTCTCTTTTAAAAACAATAACTCCTTCAAGAACGGCCGTAAAATGTGTGTTTCAATCGATATTTACTAAATAATGGACCAGTTTTCTTATTTAGCAAAAATAGACGAGCTTTCTGGGTACGAGTTTACCTAACTTCATTTTTAAATAAAAATTGATAAAAAAAAGTTTACGAATTCAAAACAATATTTCGCAACACAGTCATAGTTTTTTTTTTTTTTCATGTTTCTGTTAATAAATATATTTAAAACATAAATATATTAACACAAAATATCTTAATATTTTGCCCAAATATATAAGAAAACATTTTTAGAGAAAAGCAGAAGTATTGTTTCCATTTTATGCTTTCATACCTCCATTGAGAGATGCGGGCGCCCCCTACCATATTATGCTTAATTACCATATATCGTTTTAAGCAACTGCAATATGTTGCGGACCAGGATATAAATACCCTAAACACGCTACAAGAAAAAATAATGAAACGAATTGAATGAAGGAAACAAAGAACTCAAATGCTGGAATAAAATTAACATGTCGTTTATTTTCGGTTGAGAAATGAAAGTCTTGGGTGTACACGTGTTCATTTAACCGTTGACGACTACGCGCATGGTAGGAAAGGGGAATGCACTAGAGAAACGCGAAGTGGCAAGCCGGCCTGTAGAAAGAGAGGGTTAAGCTCAGTAGAGAGTCGCGCATATGTCTGTTTTGATAGACCAAAGCCGAAGGGGAGATAGAGTGAGAAAGTCAATCCAGTTCGTGGAGAGAGAAAGCGTATAAAGTGTACATGTGCTTATCCCACATTACAGTAGCAGGGAAAGTGACGTTAGGGCGCGCGGTTGGTTCGTCGACTCAACAGGTCGAACGCTGGTCTGGACGAAAAAGAGAAGTTGACAGGTTTTGTTGACTTTTATACTGGAGTTAGTGTTCTGGGTGCGCATGTCTGGCTTTCACTTTAAAGGAAGTGACGTCACAGCTCGTGTGTGTGTGTGTGTGTGTGTGCACGTTAGCGTGTGTGTGTGTGTATGCACATGAATGTGAGTGTGTGTATGAGGCTGTGTATATGCGTGCGTGTGTGTGTGCATGTGGGTGTGTATATGTGAGGGAAAACATGTTCGAACAAATATTACGTACTTAATTGTCATGCCAAAAATAGTAATATATGTAAAAATTACGAAAATTTATCGAGTAAAAAGTTATCTAGAGTGAAAAGTAATTTTTACGGAAAATTGGGTAAAATTGCATCTTTCTTAGACGTTATAAAGTAGACAACAAAAGTCTACAGACAGGGGACATAATTAGCAACGAATATTTTGGATTATTTTTTCATGGCAGCAATATTTGTTGCCCATAGGAATAAACTTTTTTTTAAAACTAAAAACACAATAGTAGTTGTTCTACTCGATGATTTTTCGTAATCTTTGGGTGTATTACTATTTTCGACATGGCAATAAAGTACGTAATATTGTTTTTGCTAGGTACGGGCAAAAATCGACAAATAAAGATCGGGGACCTAGTTTTGAAAGGCAATTTATCATAATTCTTTTGTAGGTTTCAGACTATTTTCTTTTTTTTATTGTATTTGAAATATTAAGGACTAAACTTAATTTCCAAAAGGGGGGGGGAGTTATGAAAAATGTTTTCAGGGAGAGCTAACCAATTCAGCTAAATTTTGAAGTTAAATAAATTCATTGTAAAAATCCTTTAAAAGATAAATATTAGTTTTCTGTATCTACTTCAAAGATAATTAGTAAAGTCCTAAGATATTGAATTAAAAAAACAAAAAAGAAAACAAAAAAAACCCACCTTGTTTGTACAAAAAAAAGAAAAGAAAAAAAAGAAGCTTAATTAGCCCCCAAACTGAGTGATTCTGCTGTTCGCAAAAGCGCATCAAACGGAAATTTTGTAAACACGGAATATACAGTCGAAAAACTGTGTGAAAATGACTGGATGTAATTAAAAGGGAGAAAGGGGGTGCTAGTTTTCTTTTCTTTTTTCCCCCAGACGTTCATCCGTACATTCCTATTCCGAACGTCTGTATAATTTTTACTATTTTTTAATTTAATTATTTTTCTATGTTCCTGCTTATAAATCATTTTTTATTTTTATTTATTTTTTATTTTTTTACTATTGAAAACCATAACTTAGTAAAGGTATTTTTTGCTTAAACAAAATAATACATCACTAAGATTTACATAAAAATAATGGATTCATTATCTTCGGTGATCATTATTTTATAAATAGTGAAAATTTAATTACAATTGGTTAATTTCTTGATTTTTGGTGAATTTTTAAGTAAAGGGAGAGGTCAAAATGTTTATTTATTTTGAACATCGGCATTCATTTTGCACGTACCTAGTTTTTGCTTAAAATGTCATAATTAAAAAATCGATTTGTCGACTATCTTAACAAGCACGAATTTTTCTTTAAAATTGTATTAAAATATTTTTTTATTTATATATTCCAAGAATCGCTATTTATTCCTACTGTTAACAACGAAACATACCGGCATCATGACTATTTACTATAGATGACTTTTCGCAACTATACTCGATAAAAAAAAAAAAAAAAAATGCAGGCATGTTGTAAATATCTCTGGGGGTATTTTAAGTAGTTTAAGTCCATAGAGAGAATGTGGTATTATTGTGGTGCCTGAAAACTAGTGCAGAGGGCAGGGTGGAATAGACAAAGTGGGGCCCGTCTCCTCCTCCTTGGTCGTGTATAGCTTTTGTGATTTTGAAATAAAATAAAAAGCAAACTCGATACGCGAAAATTAATAGAGACCATTCCTGTAATGGATGCGGTCACTATTGATTTTGCGGTGGGAGTTTAGTTCTGTGCAGTTCTAGGAGATCCACCCTCCCAGGCTTTGCCTTCTCTCTTTGAGGAGAGGTTAGTTTATTGCTTATCACTGGAAGCGCCCTTATCGGAGAATGCTGACGAGGTTGTCCAGGCACTTTTTGCAGGTCAGAGTCCTCTCAGTCCTACTTTCCGACCCTAGTGTAAGGTCGCGGTTCTACAAGTCAATGACGGTTCATTTTTTTTTTTTTTTTTAATTTTTTTTTTAGCCAATCAGAGGAAAGAATTGTCTTTACCGCGGAATTGGAACGAAACACCGACCTGTTTCCAAATCCAAAATTATAACATCTCAAAGTTTATGCTTTGCTGCTCCTGCTGCTGCTGCTGATGATGATGATGATGTTCGTCCATCGCTTTTCGGAGATGGCTCTGTGATCATGCAATTGTTTTTTCGGGTTCGAAGATGACTTGTAAGACCGATTCGAACGCTGAAGTATTTCCCGCGTGTTGGACACCGGTAGGATGATTCTGTCTTTTCGAATGTCACGTTTTCTCTTGTGGTTCTTCATTGTTATTATGTAGTTGATCCTCAACTTCTGGAGCTTTGTAGTACAAAGGTAAGTATATATTTATTTATTTTGTCATAAAAGCTGAAGAAAATTGGTTAAAATCTGGATGTTTATTCAGATTGGCACTTCTGACGGCAATTAAAAGTAAAGAAAAAATGCAGAAAAGTCTGTAATGACATACTCAAACAGAACGAAGATGTCACATTCCAAAAATTACGTAAACCGATCAAGTAGTTTATTTAAAACTAAGAAAATCAAAATTAACGATTGTGGAAACCCACTCAGTAAATGTGACATTTACTAAATGTCGTGGTAGCATTTATTAGGTGGCGATAGCGTTCAACATTACTTGTTTTTCGAAACATTTTACGAATTTAGGAAAACTTGTCCCCGGAAAACGCGTCCATTTTTGCTAGGTAGGAAAACTCGTCCATTATTGAATAAATATCGATTAAAACTACATTTTATGACTGTTATTAAAGAAGATATTGCTTTTAAAATAGAATACACATCTTATAGTATTTTTTTTTTTTTTTTAATATTTTTATTCGTTTACTGTTGTTTTAACACAATAAAATTGATTTACTACTGAATGACGAGTGTGGACCCTGGTCCCTGCGCAAACATTTGTCTATTTAGCCATGAAAAACTTTTACAGGCCAAAATAAATTTTTAAAAAAGCCCCCCAAAATGCCAAATTGATTTTAAACTCCAAATTAATCGATCGTGTTTTCCGTTTTGACTTTTTTTTTTCTTTGGGTAAATTTCATTCATACTTTTATTTTGTGCTTGTTTTATTTTATTTTAAGGTAAATATGAAGAATTACTCCACCCTCGAAAATTCCTTTAAAATGACCACTCATTAAGGTTTTCGGGGTCGCTGAAAACGAAAATAATGTTTAAAATTACGGCAAACGAGTAGTTTCCAAGATATGAAGAAATGTTAGTTTAAAAAAGTGGGGGATCACTTTTCTATAATTTAACGTAAAATGATCCCCCACTTTGTGGCCACGATTTTTTGGGCCGCTAAAACACCCCCGCCCCTCCACCGCCTCTCACCAAATGTAAACAGAATTTTTGTAAAATATTAAACAGTTAAAGTCGGCACGTTACTTATGTTAAAACGGTTAATTAAACTGCATAAGCACCTGTTAAAAAACTATACAAGTTCTATATTTGAACGAAAACAAACCGGCAGTTAGTTGCCCCCCCCCCTCCAAAAACAAAAAAAAAAATCATAAAGTGAATGCATTTCTTCATATCTTGGAAACTACTTGTTTCCTGGAATTTTAAACGTTAGTGGCAATTTTAAAGGATTTTCCGAGGGTGAAAAAAAGCCCCCCCCCCCTAAAAAAAAATAAAAAATCCACAAAGTGGGGGATCATTTTACGTTAAATTATTATAGGAAAGTGATCCCCCACTTTTTTAAACTAACATTTCTTCATATCTTGGAAACTACTCGTTTGCCGTAATTTTAAACTTTATTTTCATTTTCAGCGACCCCGAAAACCTAAATGAGTGGTAATTTTAAAGGAATTTTCAAGGGTGGAGTAATTCTTCATATTTACTCATTTTAAATTTATTTTTATTTTAATCCATTTAAAATTTATTTTGGTACTCCTTGGGCGTTGAGTTCCATGGCGACCAGCATAAAAAACAAGCGTTGCTCCCTTCTTGGCGCATGCGCACGTAACATTTTTTTTATTTACTGACGTTGTAGTAACTAAACGATTATTTGTCACATTATTTATTTATTTTGAAAAAAAAGTTACTAAACATTTATTAATGTCTCACTTTTACAGACATTTGTTTTTAAATTTCTTTTTAAATGACGACATTTATCGACTTTTCTTTTTTTAAAATAGCATTTGCGGATGGGTTAAAAAACGAAAAAAAAATAACTAAACCATACTGATAATTTCACAGTATATTGACTTTGATAACATTTATTTGTTAAAAATATTGGTAAAAGTGAGAAATTATCAGTAAATGGAAATGGTTTAGTTATTTTTTTGTTTTTTTACCATCCGCAAATGCTATAAAAAAAGTCGATAAAAGTCGTCATTTAAAAAGAAATAAAAAACAAATGTCTGTAAAAGTGAGACACTATTAATAAATGTTTAGTAACTTTTTTCTAAAACTTTTTTCAAAATAAATAAATAATGTGACAAATAATCATTTAGTTACTACGATAACGTCAGTAAATAAAAAATGTTACGTGCGCATGCAACAGGAAGGGAGCAACGCTTGTTTTTGCCGATGGCCGACCAGACGGGTGATCAAAAAGTCAGATCGAGCGTACCGCGTACCGGAAAACGAAATGAGACTAACGAAATGAGACTAAATTGACAACTCGGAAATTCTAAAAGAAACAATTTAAACAAATTTTATTTTCTACTTAGGTAGAATAAATGCAACAACAACAACAAAAGAAAACATGGAAAATAATTATAATTAATTAATTTTAATTAATTAATTTTTTTTCAAATGTTTTTTTAATTATTATTTTTCAAATGTTTTTTAAATTAAAAAAAATAAAACATAACAAATTAATCTGAAAAGCGCAAAGTTCAAGCCAAAAAAAAAGGGCCAATTGTCAATTTGATCTCATTTCGTTTTCCGGTATGGTCGATCTGACTTTTTGATCACCCGTCTGGTCGGCCATATCAGAGAATTATCGTTAGTTATTTAGACGAGACATACACATTTAAATCATGATTTTCTCTAGTCCAGATGAGTGCAGTAAATAAACTTTTAACTCGAAATGAGCCCTAATGTACTAATGTATAACGTAAGACACAGAAAAGAAACATTTATAATGCGTACACAGCTTTATTTTCTCATAGAACCACCGACCGCTTTCAATGGATTTTACCGGTTTAACTTATTTTAAAGAGTTTATTTAGTTAAAAAAACACACACACACACACACACAAACAAGTACTGTCAAGCGTTACTTTTGAACAAAAAATTGTACTTGTACAGTAGGGTCTGCCAAACGATTGTGAAAAATGGACCACATGTTTTCGTGACGTCAAATGTGTGTTAACTATACGAACTATGGAAAACCAGAAGCGACTTAATGATTTTTTAAAAACCTTTGTTTATCTTCTTCAAACTGCAATTAATAATTAATCTTTATTATAATTTTGTTAGGTTTTAAGATTTACACAGTTTAACGATTAATAATATTATAAACATTTGTATATTAAATATGAAATACGGTTTTACTGAATGTTCATTTGGTTACCTACGGGGTTCCATATTTTGTTCGGTAAAACTAAAATACATACATTCGCCTCGTGACATTGCCGTGCAGAAGTTTAACTTGTTTACTGTTGTTTTAACAAAATAAAATTGAGTTTTCTAAGTGTTTGTTTTCTACCTAGTTTTGTAAGTTTTTAGTGATTCAACTTATTTTAAAGAGTTTATTTAGTTAAAAAAAAAAAAAAAAAAAAAGTAATGTCGAATATCACTTTTCAACAAACAATGTCCAACATGATTACTGGTGCCCGGAAAACTCCCCACCCCCTTTTGCTAGGTAGGAAAATTAATCCCTTATTGAATAAGTATCGATTGAAAACACATTTTATTACCGTCCTTAAAGGAGATATTGTTTTTAAAAGAGACTATGCACCCCCATAATATTTAAAAAAATTATTTTTAACTCTTGCTTTAAAAAAATAAACTTGATCACGGAGCTTGAAGACACGAAAAACGAAACCAAATATTTATTTAAAAAATACTTTAGTTTTAACACTTTTTGTGTCATTACGAAACAAAAGTAAAAGAAAGAAAACACATTATCAAAGAAAGCAATTATTTTATTTAGAAGAATTAATTTAGTTTAAATAATTCTTGTGTCATTACAAAACAACAAAAAAGAAAACACGGTCATATGTAATTTTGGCACCGCGCTGAAATAATAACGTTATTATTCTGAAAGCCAGTTTGGTAAATTTTTAGTTTACCGACCCCTGGGCATTCGCCTTTAATTTTTCGACTCTTAAACGTTTTTGGGTACCCTGTGGACGACTATCGCATTTATTTTTTGCGCAAATACGCAGTTATCCGTATTTGAAGACGTTCAGTATCCATCGTAATCCCTATCATTTTTAATGACGGCCATCTTGTTTTCCAATAACGAAAAAACGCCAAAAAAGGCTAAATATGCCACATGTAACTGTGGAATCTCACCACCGGCGTTGACGAAAAAAAAAAAAAAGAAAGAAAGATTTATTTGAGGGAGGCAGGGGGGGGGGGGGGTAAATTCGAAGACCTCTTGAGCGAAAGGAAAGAACGTAAAGACAACAACCACAAATTAAAATCAGTATTTAGAGTAATATTTATCAAAAATAAAGGTAAATTTTTAGATTAAGTCCACCTCCACAATTTTGTTTTAAATGACGACTTTTAACGGTTTTCGACTATGCTGTATACGAAAATCGCATTGAAATTTTGCAGAAATAAGTAGTTATCGAGATATAAAAAGTTGTATTATGCATTGCATTCCTTGTCGGCCATATTTTTTACGCCCGTGCGCGCGCCATAAACAAATCTACTCATCTATGACTGACACTGCACGCGCGTAAAAACGATAGCCGCCAAAGAATACAATGCATAATACAACTTTTTATATCTAGATAACTAATTATTTCTGCAAAATTTCAATGCGATTTTCGTCTTCAGCATAGTCGAAAACCCTTAAAAGGTGTCATTTAAAAGAAAATTGTGTAGGTGGACCTAATCTAAAAAAAAAAAAATACTCAAATAAATTAAAAGGTAAATATTACCTTTCGCTACAACAGAACATCGACCACTAATTTGTTTTTTTTTTTTTTAGGGATATTCGATGTTGCTGGCCACAAATCTGATGATCAAATCCATCGCAAATTTACGGTTTGCATGGTATTAACTCCTTTTAATTCATCTAAAAAAAAAAAAAGGATTTGTTTCCACGAGCGGTTTCGGTTTACAAAAGCATATTTTTATGTTTTTCGTTCTTTTTTTGGTGGGGAGGAGTATTCAATTAGAGAACTTGCGCCACAATACACCCGGCCCCGCCCCTCCACCGCCTCCCCCAAATGTAAACAGATTTCTCTGAAATGTTAAACATTATTCTACTCGGTATATGTCGGCGCGTTACTTATGGAAAAACAGTTAATTAAACTGCAAAAGCACTTGTTAAACTACACAAGTTCTCTAATTGAATACCCCCCCCCCAAAAAAAAAAGAATGAAAAACATAAAATATACTTTTGTAAACCGCTTGTGGAAAGTTTTTTTTTTTTTTACATGGGGGTCACCCTTTATCAAGGCCCAAAGACCACTCAAGGATAAGGGTTAAGATCTCCGAAAAAAAAATCCATTTAATTTGATTAGTTTTTATTTTACAGCAGAAAAACACGTTTTTATGAGCGCGTTGAAGTCAGCCATTACGAAATTTTTTTACACGCCAAAGGGAAATAACTCCAGTTAAAGCGCAGACACTCCCTCCCCATCTTTTTTACTAGCTTTTTTTCCTAAAAATCGACCGTTTCGCTCGGTATCATAAATTGTTTTTTCGCTGTAAAATAAAACTTACTTGATGAAATTAAGTGAATTTTTTTTCAGAGAACTTCAGACTATAACGAGTTCGTACAATATAACTTTTATTCAATATTTTCATTTTTTAATGTCTTGACTAAACTGTATAAGCGCTTAAAGGCCAAACAAATTCAAAAACAAAGCCACATTTTTTAAGTAAAAAAAAAAAAAAAAAAAAGAAGCCAAATTGAAAACTAAAAAAAAACTTGACTATATTGAATTTTTGGAAAATATAGAGAATACGCTACAACAGAACACCGACCACTCTAATTTTGGTTTTTAGGGGTAATCGAGGTCGCTGACAACGAATCTGATAATCAAACCCGTCGCAAATTTACCGTTTGCATGGTATTAACCCCTGAACCCAGGTACTATTTTCCGCCATTTTACAGCTTCCGTTTATACTACGCACGAGCGCGCGGTAACGTAAACGACGGCAGTTCACGTAGTAAACTACCTTTTCACATGGTGTACGAATCTTTCTTGGAACATTTAAAATTATATGAAAAAGTAGAAAAGCACTTCAAGTACCTATTTACTATGCCTCCCCACAGGACAGAGTTAGACACCAGGGTCGTTTTTTAACGTGGAGAAAAGGTTCAAAAATAAAAATTGTCTCAGTCGTGAAGGATTTCTCCTCCACCGAAAGAGAACAAGAAAATGAAATGCAGCATCTGAAGAACAGATACTACACTTTGATCTTGACCAAAAGGCCAAGCACTTCAAGTAGGGAGGGGGGGGTAATATCGGAAAGACATTTTTAAAAAGATTTTTCAGAACAGGATTTCAAACATTTTTTTTTTCACTTTCATTTAAAACTTAATGAAAATTCGATGAAAAAGTTTAAACAAAATTAAACAAAAAAAAATACATAGTACTTTTGGGGGGGGATTTTTTTTTTGTCTAACGTAGTTTAATGCATTTTAGAGAAAGTTTTCATGAACGGTTTACAAAAACATAAGCACCAAACTTTTTTATGTTTTTTATTCTTTTTGTGGGAGGGGGGGTACAATTATAATACTTGTGTGGCTTACCGTGTGCGTCTGCAGTTTAATTAACTGTTTTTTTCCTAAGTAATGTGCTGACATTTACCGATTAGAACACCATTTAACATTTTTAGGAGATTTTACTGTTTACATTGGAGGAGGAGCGCCCCAACACCACCCCTGTCCCCTGCCTCCTCCCCCAATGTAAACAGTAAAATCTCCTAAATATGTTAAATGGTGTTCTAATCGGTAAATGTCAGCACGTTACTTACGGAAAAATGATTAATTAAACTGCAGGAGCACCTGTTAAGCAACACAAGTTCTATAATTGAACCCCCTCCCCCCCAAAAAACTAATGAAAAACATAAAAATGTTTGTTGCTTATGTTTTTGTAAATCGCATTAAAAAAATTACGTTACAAAAAAAAAACTCCCCCCAAAATGTACTATAATGTATTTTTTAAAATTTTCTTTTAAACAATTATTTCTTTGAATTTTAAATTATCCGCCAATGAAAAAAAAAAATGTCTTTCCAACATTACCCCCCCCTCCTACTTGGAATGCTTTTCTTCTTTTTCATATAATTTTAATTGTTCCACTAGGTGTGTCAGAATTTTGGGGGAATTTTTGACACCCCTAACACAAAACTGCGAATAAAATATAAAAAACTTGTAATTTCTCCTTTTAAAAATGGGTTGTTTATTTTCTTTATGGAATATACTTCCAAAATAAACTATTAAAGTTGTTTAAAAAATAATAGAAATATTATTTTTTAAAAAAGTGTTTACAAAGTCCTTGTGTTCATTCATGTAGCCAGGTTTTTTACGTAATGAAATCAATTGAATTTTACAAGTTAAATTTTTTCAATTTTTAAACTTTAAAAATCTTTCAAAATTTTTCTAATGGTTCAATTTTTACGATATTTTCAAGTTCAATTTGAGATTTTATGCTCTTTGCAATAAACTGAATATAATATTCTAGACAAGCGTTTTTTTTTTTTAATTCACCCCCCCCTATTTTGAAATGTCTATTAAAATGAAAATAATTAATTTTCTCACATCAAATTAATATATCACAAATTGAAGATAAAAGATCAATAAATAAAATAAGCTAATTCACAACAAAAATAAAAGAACAGTTATTTGCAAATTTACCTGTAAAGTCCAAAGTTTAAAATCTTTTTTTTTTAAAAACCACGTTTAATTTTTTTTTTTTTTTTTTAAATGAAACCTTATAATGTTGTTATATTGTCCAGGAAATTTCGTATACGACAATTTTTTCTATTTCATTCAATTTTTTTTTTTAGATATTTAAAAAAAAAAAACATTCACTCCATAAAGGAGAAATAAAAATATATTAAATCAAAAACTCATGTATTTGAGAGAAGAAAAACAAAAATCAAAAATTTGTTGATTGTTTTTTTTTTTTAAAGGCAAAAACTGATAAGTAAAATGTGATTATTTTTTTACCTATGGTGACACATATTTCTTCACGCACAGGGCTTCACGGCTTACATGTATGTGTTGTTTTTACATCCTTTTGTCCATCCGTATTTCAAAACAGGAAGAAACATTGCTTCGCTAACACCAGCTAATGCTTACGTAATGGCGGTCTTTTCAAATAGTTGTTTAAAAAAATTATTTTATTTAAAGAATACATGGAATATAAATATGGACAAATTCTTATAAATGAAGAATGGAAGTACCCATTGATTAGTATTTTATATAGGTAAGTGATTTTTTTTTTAATTTATATATATTTATTATATTTAGATTAAGTTAAAATTCGTTAAATTTCGTGAAATCTTTTTTAAAGAAAACCGATTTAAAAAAATATTGTATATTTTTCGATGAAACCTTTTATTATTTTAAAGTTCGGTTTTTGCTCCTTTTATTGCAAAAAAAAAAAGATTAGGGTTTAAATTACATTATTCATGTTGTTAAAAACTTTGAAAGATAGCGAGTCTACATAATCACTCCTTTTTTAATCGCAAATTCTGACACTCCTACTGTTCCACAAAAGATTCGTACGCAATGTGAAAAGACAGTTTGCTATGTCAAGATACACTCAACTGCCATTGTTTATGTTGCCGCGTGCTCACGCGTAGCGTAAACGGAAGCTGTAAAATGGCAAAAAAAAATAGTCCCTGGGTTCAGGGGTTAATACCATGCAAACAGTAAATTTGCGACAGGTTTGATTATCAGATTCGTTGTCAGCAACCTCGATTACCCCTAAAAACCCAAATTAGAGTGGTCAGTGTTCTGTTGTAGCGTATCCCTATATTTACCTAAGTTTTTAACCCCTATATGTCTGCATTTTTTTCTGTATTAGTTTTGTAGTGTTTTCATAGAAAAGATGTTACCTATGAAATTGAAACTGCAAAATATGCTTTACCTCCTCCCCCTCAGCATGTTTTCGGTTTTAAGCAAATAATTTCATTACAATACATTCTACAGTTTAAATATTTTTTAACATCTTTGATATTCAATAATTTAAGGAAAAGTTGTTAAATTTGTAGATGAGAACTCCAAAGTACTCCCTCTAGCCCCCCCCTCCCCATAACAAATAGATCTACTTTTTTAGACGATTACGTTTGAATATCTTGAAAAACTTGGGTAAAGCAATTATTTTAGAATTTAGAGTGAGAGATCAGTCCTGCATATAAATTTAACATATGGTGATCACCCATTTCTAACAGGATAGCACTTTAAAAGCATATAACCAGAATTTCTGCTAAAGGAGATAAATTGTATTTTTTACAAGATTATGAACTTAAATTATTTAAATATAACATTTTCACATGTTATTCTTTCTTTAACTTCCTCCAGTACGATTTAAAAAATTATAAACTTATGCTTCACAGTGTAAATTTATTCAGTCTTTTAATTCCCCTCAAAATGATATCAAAGATGCTACGGTTTCAATTTCACAAAGACTTTGCACCCTCATCATTAAAAAAATAAAGCATAGAAGAAACACGCAAACATTTGAGAGTTAACATCTTCGCGCCAGGATCACAGTGTAGTATCTGTTCTGATGCTTCAATTAAGTAATTAGGTTTTGGTCAATCTAGGGGAGACCCTTCATACCGAGACAATTACTTTTTAAGTCAATTGGGTTTTCGTCAATGTGGGAGAGACCCTTTCATATTGAGACAATTGCTATTTATTTGGACACTGCCAGAGTGCCCACTTTTGGGGGGAGCTCGTTCCCCCCCCACATTAAAAAAAAACGACCTTGTGTTTAATTTGCTTTAGTGGGGAAGCAAATGAATGCCAACACACAAACATTTGAGAGTTAATATCATCAATATAGCTGAAAAATGTGTTCAAAATACTTTTCATTAATTACTATCACAGCTCGGATAGATCGACAAACACAAAAATTATGAGAGAACGAAGAAGCGAGTTGGCCTTTTACATGGATAATGTTTAACTCATTCAGTTTATTTTTAGAAGATATTGTAGTATTGGGAATCCCAGCTTAATTGCTATATAGGCGGTTTTAGAAATAGAAAGTTATGTAAGTATATTTTCATTTCCCATCAGCGAGTTGGCAGGGTCACAAA
Source organism: Euprymna scolopes (assembly GCF_053919585.1). NCBI lineage: Eukaryota > Metazoa > Mollusca > Cephalopoda > Sepiida > Sepiolidae > Euprymna > Euprymna scolopes. The sequence continues at coordinate 107,118,483 of NC_136491.1, forward strand.
AGGTTAGGTTTGACAGGTATCAACCTAGAGAGAATGCACCGGAAATTAGGGGGGACATGCACCAGAAATTAGGGGTGACACGGGAATTGTGGTCGTAGGCTTCCAGTTTACGACCACATGGGCAGAGAGTGGTTTACGCAGCAGAGGAATGCAGATCGGAGATTTCAGGTCTCTCCCGACAATCAGGGTTCGAGATGATAGGCTTGCCTTGAAATAAAAGATTGAAGCTTCAAATCCATCTTGTTGTTTATCGATGCATCTGTCTGCAGTGACCACTTCCCAACAAGATGGCAGACCAGCGACCAGAAGATATCATCCGCTGGCCAAGGCAACCAAGTATGTACGCATTATACATTTGCACGTACATGTCTCGAGACCTTTCAAGGCAAGAAATGGTGTAAGGATCAGAACACACACCCACACACACATATAACAGTGAACTGCACGTAAGATACGTAAGAGAATACACAACACACACCCATATATGTAAGAACACGACTCTTAAAAGTACCCGTAAAAGTAACAAGAAACAGTAGAAATAAACGAAATAGTAAAGTGAACAAATAATAAATAGAAGGACGCAAAAGTTTCATTTAACAATATGAAAAACATCAAAACAAGATAAAAACCGGTTTTACTAAATATGTACGACCAAATAATTCCTGATCATTGTACTACTGACTGCTCCTGCTGTTTGTCATTTAGAAACAACGTATAAAGTTGCTTGAATCAGCCAGATTTTGAGGTATTAAATCTTTTATTCAGGCTAAAAATACAATGTAATTCAACATGAACAAAAAAACTAAGTCATAAGGCCAACTGAAAATGAAAGAGGGGATGGGGATTCATTGGTCATCTTTGTCACTCCAGAACTAAACAAAAGTTTCTCTTAGCTAGTATCTTCTTCCACCATAATACCGCATTCACTCTTTCATACTGGGGGCACCCTACTTAGAAACCAATTGTTTAAAACATTTTTTATTGGCGTGTAAAAACAATAATGCTAACAATAATGATACAATAATTCATTTGTGTCGAGGGCAGGAGGGGGAAGAAAAAATACAAAAGTGGTTAGTAGGACCCTCCCAACTTTGTCTAGTTTATAGACCACTGTGAAACAGTCTCTAAGTGGGGGTCCCCTCTAGATGGGACAAAATGGAGAAAATAAAAATTGGTGGGTGAGTGAGGGGGGTGTTAGTGATTGATTTCATCCTCTCCAAGATAGGTGAAATTAAGAGGGAGGAGTGAAAAGAAAAATTGCACTTAGGAGGAGGTGGGGATGTTGGAGACTCCCTAGTCGTGAGTCATTCACTTAGCTAGCTAAGGGGCTAAATATTAGATTACACTTGACAGAACTGCACGTTCCACACATAGGTGGGGAACACGTATTCAAATTTGGCTCCTTTTTGTACACGCTGACTTGCTATGTGTATCCATCATCTGTCAAATACTGCGCGATGCAGCCTCTTTCTCTCACATCTGATCTTCACCCATAGTTGGTGTTTAAAGAAAGTAATCAGATCCTGATCAGAAAAAAAAACAACACCCTCCCTGACCATCTTGCAGTCACGACGTCCAAATTGCCAATCTCGCCACAGCCAGGATCATAATGTAGACCATTTGTCTTTTCCGGTTCTACAGCATTAGATACAGTAATCGGGTGAGGATGCTCGGGATCAATACAAGCCGTCACCTCGCTGACATATGATCACTACTGGCGGAGTTTGCAGCAATCAAAGAAAGCGTGATCAGTTGTTTCTACAGCCATTGTTCCACAGCAGGGACAAGCAGGTGACTCCAAAAAAACGGAACTGCATTGTATGTTGTTGAGAAGAAGTGCATTTCAGGCCAATCGCCAGGTCAGAGAGAATGAATTGTTCAGATGACTCGAATCTGGCACCCAACTCCACACAGAGCGGATCTCACTCTCCTGCCAACCCAAATGCACACATAGCGAGTCGGTGGCAGCTCCCCTCACTAGACCCCTGTGGAGTTTCCTATGAGTAGCAGTCATAACGTCGCTAGACCTTGGTAGTCGTTTTAGCACAGCGTGACACTCTTTTAAGAAGGCAGATTCTCCCCGCGACCTGCAACGGCTCCTGACAGAGGGATTGAGAATGAGGTCGGGAAAGACAGCAGTAACCGCAGGGTGCCACGGTTGATCTTCTTGCAGATAGTGGTTCAAGAAGGCCAGCCTCTCAGCATCTCAATGACACTTCAAGTCCCGCATTCCCAAGCCTTCCTCACACGGATGTTGAATACAGACCTTACTGCTCACCCAGTATCTTCCTTTGTCCCAAAGAAGCAAGGACAAGAGTTCGACAAGAACTTTTAGGGGTTGTACAGACAGTTCCCCATTCTTACAAAACTGTTTAAGCATTGCCTTAAGGAGAAGTGCTTTCCAACACTCTGAAAAACCTCATCAGTATGCCCTGTATTTAAGAATTCAGGTGATAAGTCATCTACTTCTCAGTACAGACCAATAAGTCTCCTGTGTGTCATGAGTAAGTTGCTGGAATCCATATTAACAGTACAGTCGGGGAAGAGGTGGCTGGTTACCTTTAATGCATCTAAAACTAAACTCCTATCTTTACATCATCAACGCTCTGATACTCATCTGGCATCAATTGAAATAGATGGCTCTCGTCTAGGGGAGGCTCCATGTTTTGACAAGCTTCTGGGTTTGACCTTTACTCCTGATCTGAAATGGAACACATACATCAAGTTTGTTGCCAAGGTCGCCAGAAAAATGGTGGGATCCTTCTACCGCTCCAGAAGATATCTCACTACTGATGCAATTCTCTATATAAAAGCCAAGTACGTCCAAGGATGGAATACTGCTGCCACATCTGGGCAGGAGCTGCTAAAAACAGCCTATCCTGCCTTGACAGAGTACAAAATTGACTTTGTGGTTTAGTGGGGGATGCCATTTTCTCTTCCCTGCAACCTCTCTCCCACAGTTGCGAGCCTATCTTTGTTTTATCGTTATTTCCATGGCAGGTGCTCATCTGAGCTCTAATCTCTAGTCCCCCCTCGCCAATCTTTCACGATAAACACCCGTCTAGCTGAAATCACTGTCAATAATTTTCCGCACTCTTTATCTGTGCCTAAATCAAAACGTAGATTCCATGAACAAAGCTTCTTTCTTAGAACTGCACACCTGTGGAACTCTCTACTGCTTGCCTGTTTCTCTCCTGACTTCAACATGGGTGTCTTCAAGTCCAACATAAACAAATTCCTGATGAATCGCCCCCTTAAGTAATGACACTTTATCAAATCTCCAATACTAATGAATACTGCAACACTATACCATTGATTACTGTACACAAAATAACCCTTATCCCCAAGTGGATTCTGGGCTTTGATAAATGGTGACCTCCATGTAAAAAAAAGGGGGGGGGGTATGGCCAGTCAGTAATGGATGAGAGCAAAGACGTGGTGCATGCCTCGGCTCTACCCTTTAAGGAAAGTTTCCTAGGCAGCCACGAGTTGACTGCAGACTCCACCTTTGACCACACCTCTTTTTGAGCTGGAGACTCAGTCCAAACCACACGCCGAGGATCTGAACCAGGCCATCCATCCAGCTGAAGAGTGCCAGGAGGTTTGCGTTACCACTCCAGGCGCCCAACCACAGTCCTACCGACTTGCTGAGGTTTATCTTGGCCCTTGTAATTCTTTCATACCAAGCAAGTGCCTCTGACACAATCTCAATGTCTTCGAAGCTCGACACAAAAACTGTGACATCATCGGCAGACGCGTATACCTTGGCGGCTGAGCCGCCAGATAGAGCTATTCAACGCAGGGCCGAATTTGCCTCCCCACGTCTCAGCTTGAGGAGCAGCGGCTTCAATGCCAGGACGTAGAGTAGGTGTGACAACGGACATCCCTAACAAACTGACTGAGAGATAACAAAAGGTTTCAAGCGCTTTCCTTTGACTTCTATGGTAGCCATGGGCTGGCAATACATCACAGAGATCCACTTGTAGAAGTTCGGTTTAAAATCGGCGGCCTCTAAGACAGATGCCAGGAAACAATGGTTGACCCTATCGAAAGCTTTGGACTGATCTAAATTGATCAGCGCGGCTTCCAAGTCGTTTTCTATTCTCCCTTCTAGGATCGTGCGGATCAGGTGCAAGTTGTTCTGAATCGATCTTCCCTTCACAGCATAGTTCTGCTCCAGTTCGATCAAGTCGGCAATAACAACCTGCAGTCGATTCAACAAGATCTTGGCCAAAATCTTCAACTCTGTTTTTAGCAGAGTTATGGGCCTGTAGTCATCTAATTCTTCCTCGCCATGCCCATCACCTTTCCTCAGCAATGTGATCACTCCCTTGCTGACTTGCCCTGGGATGGATCCCTGAGCAAATTAATGGTTGAACACATCCGTACGAAGAGACAGAAACATGGGTGACAGCCTTAAATACAGTTTGCATGATAGACCATTGAGTCCTGGCAATCTGTCACAGCTGACCTGCTTTAGTGCAGTAAAAACTTCCCGCTCTGTCACCTGGCTCTCGCAACTAGCCATTCTAGCCACCTCAAGACTGGGAGAGTCGGCCAAATAGTCGCTAAACTCATCAGCCGGAAGAGCGGGCTGCTGCGTAAAACACTCCTCAAAATGTTCTCGAAACCTCTCACAGATCTCCTGAGTCAAATTGAAGGTTTGTCCCTCTGAATATTTTACTTTGCCAATGTACTTGTCTAAGCTGCACCTAGAAACCTCATGATGCATGTCCACATCAGAATTGACTGTTTTGTTGTCTATCTTTCTAAGCCTAGATCTAACTACATGGACTTCATAAGGCTTACTAGTCTTGCATGTCACTTAGCTATGCCTGACTAACCCTATCACCAAACCCCCTAGCCTGGCAGTTAGTTTCTGCTTTAGCTGCTTCTTCGTCTCCTTATCTAGTGCGAGGCGCTGGGCATACTTGACGGAGAATCTTCTAATTTTAGCTTTAAGACCCACCCACCACTTACTATCAATAACTGAACCCACTAATGCCTTTTGAATTAACTCTTTTATCTCCAGAAGGGAAGTGTTTAACTTTCAGTACCTCGCTGACATAGGCCTATTTCCTAGCTTCAGCTGGGCCATAACTAGTTTATGGTCCATCTGGCCTAGCCAAGTGAATGTGGGATAAGTCTACTTCGCCTCTCCTAACTAACATCCTGTCCAAATAGGTATTTGGATAGGAGGAAACGCTATTGGTCCATGTCCACATCTTCTGCTCCGGATGCTAAACCTGAAACTGTCAACCAGACCACAGCCATCAGATCAGCCAAGCTAAACTCACACCTCTTCAAACATTATAACAATATTCAGGGGCAGTCATTCCAGGAACAAGTGACAGCAACTATGAGCCTCCAGCGAAACACCAAACTACTATAGAATCAATATTGGCCAAAAAGAAAATTTGGATACTAATGATCACAGGTCACAAGAGATCCTTTACCTGACCAGAGAAATGATTGCTGTTGATTTCCAACCATATTCTGTAACATCTGACATTGGATTTAATGGGATTATTGCAAAACTTTGTTCAAAAACGTACTTCACTGCAAAATAATTTTCGATATATTTACAAAAGTAAAACAAAAATTCAGCTAAAATAAAATATGCATCAAATGCACTTGAAAGGCAAATCACAACGTAATAAATAATAAATAAACAAAATAAATAGAAAATAAACAAATATTTTACTTGTTTGAAATTTATCACAAATATATTTCAGAGGTACACTCCATCTTCAGTGTTGTTTTTTTTTTCTTTTTTCTTTTCTTCTTCCTTGCCATGTTGTAAAGTTGGAGAAAGAAGTCTGTTTGTAAAGAGCCACGCGTTGTTTCTAGCAGTTGTATTTTGAAATGTTTGAACTGTGTGTAGGCAACATGAGAATAACGTCAAAGAATGAAAGTTCATATAGAAACGTTGTTTTAATTTGAATAAAATAAAATATGCATCAAGTGCGCTTGAAAGCCAAATCACAATGTAATATTAGGAAAATAAACAAATATTTTACTTGTTTGAAATTTATCAGAAATATATTTCAGAGGTATACTCCATCTTCAGTATGTTTTTTTATTTCAAAACTTTAACGTAAGCATTGATTCACAACGGGGACAGATTACGATAAAAGAAATGTTTATAAGCGATATAAATGTTTTTTTTTGTAAGATTATGACATTAGTAACCGTTTGGAGTTAGCATCTATTTAGTATTACACATGAAATCTAAAGAAAACGCTTAAAATGAGTAAATATGCTAGTATAATCGGCAGATTTCTAAGATGGTGGCATGATTGAAAGATAGTTGGTTATTAGCTGAGACTCCACATCTATTTTTAAATATAGATATGATTTATTTTTAATTTACCAAATTTCTTAATGTTTTCCCTTTATGCATTGCATCCAAAATTTTCATAAACTCATGAGATTTTTATCTATATTATTCATTCCTGCTATTTTTTCATATTTGACCAATTTTACCATTTTTTCATGCCATTTTTATTGGTACAATTTGTACATAAGTTTCTGTTTGTCTACTCTGTTTGTCTACCATATTCTTAGAAAATAATTATTTTGGTCGCATCAGATTTAATCAGGGAGTGGGGGTGGGGGGTATCAACTTGAAATATCGATAAATTTAATTTTAGTCATAACTCTAAAACTAGACTTTGTTTCCAAGAACAATCTATGCATCATTATTAAGACAAATGTGTATATTAATCCAAGATAGTTAGAAAATCTGTAATTGATTTTTAATGAAACTTTTGAGACTTACTCAGGAAAACGTATATGATTATTTTTAAACATTTCTGTTTAAATACAACTTTAAATAGCTTTTTGAGAGATAGTTCAATAGTTATAAGTTTTCAAATTTCCATAAAATTGAAAATAAATTAATTCAATTAATTTCAAAGCACCAGGTTTAAAGAATTCTAAATGAAAAATACAAACTAATTATTTTAGAGGAAATAAACTCAGTGACCAAGTGACCTGACTGGACAGGGCCAAGGCTCCAGTACTAAAAAAAGTATCTCCAGAACGGTTTCATACTAAACTGTGAACTTTCTGAGAGGTTCCATATGAACACTTAATAAGTAAGTGTGAAAACAAATTTAAACATTCAGGTGTGAGAGGTGGTGGTGGTGGTGGTGGTGGTGGTGGTGGTGGTGGTTGTCTTTACTCCTTAGAAAAAGATTTTTTTCCTGATATGATAAATGTTAGCAAATGTTGATCCAGGGCTGTTTTTCTCATGCAAATCCATGAATGGGGGGGGGGGGGGTTAAAAAGAATCTACAAGTTTTGACATCCAAGCTATTTTTACTTAATAATGACCTTTTGTTTAATAATTACTATTAAATAAATATTTTTGTAAAATAATCAGAAAAAGGCAAAATTTGAAAAAAGACCAAACAGAAATTTTGAATGCCAAACTGTTTTAAAAAAAAAACAAATTCAAAAGCCAACCTAGCAACCCTGGGGAGAGGTAAACTTTGAAGATTACTCTTAGCTGGTACCATTCACTGCATGGAGTTAAAGATACTTAAATTCCCCAAGTATTTATAAAAAATTATGTACATGTGTGTCTTAAAGAATTTTTTTTATATATATAAACAAATTTTATTTGGAAATGAAAAATTCTTTGTGTGAATTTGTAAAGTTCAGTGATTTATTTTGTGTGAAAGTTCAATGAATGATGGGAAGTAGGAAGATCTAGGAAACAGCCAATAATAAATGCGAAAAGCCAAACAAAATGCTCATTGGGGGTGTGTTAGCATAGCCTCTTCCCTACCCTTGTCAGTTCTTAGATTGGCCATTGTTTTTTGTGGGCGAAAACAAGCAAGACTTCTCTAGATGGGAGTAGGGAGTAATTTACTAGAGGACAAAAAATAAATTGAGGAAAAAAATAGGGGTGGAAGGTCGCCTCTGAGTGGGGACAGAAGGGAAGCAAAAGAAAAAGATGTGGAGGTTGGGCAATGTTGGGTGTTCTCTCCATCCATCCATGCTTCAGTTCAGTCTTGAAAGACAAAGGATACCCCTTAGGAGCAGTAGCGCATGTAATGTGAGGCAAGGGTTGCGCAATCCTTAACCACATTTCTCCTGAATCAGCACTGTTTGAGTCCAGTTGGGCAAAGAGAAGACCAGGACAACTATAGAAACAATGCCGAGATAAGCAGAGAGCACATACAGCACCTGAAAGTCCCAAATGGTCACCCAGTTAGTACTGACCAGGTTCAACATTGCTTAACTTCGGTGATCCAGTGGGAACCGGTGTGTCAACGTAATTATACCGTACGATTATGCTCTCTAATACCAAGAAAAATCAAAACAAGAATTGGATCTTATTTATACCACCAGCTAACGGTTTGCTTTTAAAGACAAGCTAACCTATTTCTACGGGATGGATTCCTAGATTCCAAAGAACCTAGGACTACATGTGCCATGCTTATGGAGGGAACACGTATTCATACCTGGCTCCTCAACCGATGCATAAACTAGTGTCATGTACTCACCTCCTATCGAACTCTGCTCGAGGCAACTTCCCCCAATTGCATCTGATTTTCACTTTAAGCAGATGCCTAAAGTAAACCACCAGATCGCGATCCAAACAGAGATCCCTTCATACAGGCATGTAACCCATGTCACCATTCTCGCTACTGCTAGGACCGAGACTTAGCTAATTGTAGCTAGCGCTTTCAATCACCATATATATAATTTATAATCTGGAAACTATGACACATGTACATATATTAAAGGCACTACAGTATTGATATATAGATTAATACATTTTTAAGGATTTTTTAAATTTTACACGCACACATGTACATAATCGTTACACATTTAAAACGTTTTAGGATTCTTTAAGTAGGTTTAACGCCATAGCGTGATAGTGCAGAAGTCCATTTTAAATGATCATGCCTGTTCAGCAATTAAGACAACATATTTTAAAAAAAAAAAATCGATTTGTCGACTCTTTTTTAATAAGCACCATGCTTTAGAGCATAAACAAATCTCGGTTCACATGTACGAGCGGTACACTCCTGTTTTTTTGTTTTTTTCAGCAGATTATTATCAAAATGAACACTAGTCTGTTAGATTATCAAAAAAAAAAAAAATGAAAAAGTCAATGTTTAAATATTTGCAAGGGTACTCAATTTCTAATGTAACGTTTTAGTAAATCGATCACCCATTTTAGAACCACTGAACAGTTTTAGGTCAAATTTTGTGAATTTAGCTATTTTAGGATTATTTTTATACATATTCATGGTTATCTTCAAGTTTCGTCATTCAAAATTTACAAAGGGTTTTGTCCAGACAAATTTTTTCTTTTTTTTTTTATGTTTTTCTTTCTTTCTTTTTTTTTCAGATGTTTTCCTTTTTTTTCTCAAACTATTTTTTATTTTGTAATACGCAATCTTCAAGCTTCGTCACCTGACATTTAACATTTTTTAAATTAATAGGAAAACTCTTTTGTATACTTATGTGTGTGCACAGTTTCTAATACAATAAATCGATCCCTCATATTGGAACCACTTAAGAACATGCACAGCATTTTCACAAAGGATTTTTCATTTATCAATCTAAGCACAAAAATTAAATGCATGCGCACAAAAACAAACATGGCGACCAGTAAAAACAATATGGAATACAAACCCGAACACTCCTAAAAATCAGCTTTAGCCTTTAATAGTTACTCTAGTGCACATTAATTATTGCCCTTAGATTTATAAATGAGAATTTAGATATGACACTAATTTTTGACATCCATAACAAACAAGAAAAAAACTAGTAAAATTAAATTAATTCATCATAATTTTACTCTATATTGAAGAGGAAGAATCAAGGTTTAAATCACATACAAACATTCTTTATTAACAGATACAAAATCTGATTTGAACGTCACAAAATAACCAAAACATAAAAAAATGAGAAATTAACATGGTGTCGCAGATATACAAAGTACAGGTCTTATAAAATATTAAAAATATAGCGGGGAAAAAAAAACTTTGTACAAATATATAAATTATATCTGTTTAAAGTTTTTGTTCAATCATTATTCAAGTGAAATATAACAATAACTTTGGCTTGAAATATGAAAAAGACATATAGATAGGACGAATTTAGGAAAACTGGTCCCTTATTGAATAAATATCGATTGAAAACACATTTTATGACCGTTCTTGAAGAAGATATTGTCTTTAAAAGAGAATACACATCCCATAATATTTTTTTTTTTAATATTTTTACTTGTTTACTGTTGTTTCCTACCTAGCTTTGAAAGTTTTTGGTCTTTCAACTTATTTTAAAGAGTTTATTTAGTAAAAAAAAAAAACAACAACAAGTAATGTCGAGTATCACTTATGAACAAAAAATGTCCGACATAAGAGGATCACGTTTTAGGAGGATAATTGCTCAAAAATAGAAAATTAAAGAAAATATTAAGGTAGATATAGTTTTAAAACGAACCCCCCCACCTCCAAAAGAAAATAAATTTCTATATTTTTAGGTAATAATGCACATACCATAATATTTTAAAAAATATTTTTACATGTTTATTGTTTTGAAAAAATTAAATTGATTTTTCTAAGTTTTCGTTTTCTACCTAGCTTTATAAGTTTTTGGTATTTAAACTTATTTTAAAGAGTTTATTTAGTTAAAAAGAAATAACAACTAATGTCGCACTCGACATTACTTAGTAAATAATTTTTAACAAAAAATGTCCGAAAATTAAAGAAAATACTGAGGTAGATATAGTTTTAAAACGAGCCTCCCCCACCTCCCAAAAAAATAAATTTGTATATTTTTAAGTACTGCACAAGTGCCCGCGAAATGACTTTTAAACGATACCCTCCCTCCTGGCTTTCGAAATAATAATGTTATTATTTCAGCGCGGTACCAAAATTACATAAGACCGTGTTTTCTTTTTTGTTGTTTTGTAATAACACAAGAATTATTTAAACTGAATTAATTCTTCTAAATAAAATAATTGCTTTATTTGATAATATGTGTTTTCTTTCTTTGTTTGTTTCGTAATGACACAAAAAGTGTTAAAACTAGAGTATTTTTTTAAATAAATATTTGGTTTCGTTTTTCGTATCTTGACTCCGTGATCAAGTTTATTTTTTTTAAGCAAGAGTTAAAAATAATTTTAAAAAATATTACGGGGGTGCATAGTCTCTTTTTAAAACAATACCTCCTTCAAGAACGGTAATAAAATGTGTTTTCAATCGATATTTCTTCAATAAGGGACCAGTTTTCCTACCAAGCAAAAAGATTTTTCCGGGTACGAGTTTTCTGGGTACGGGTTTTCTGGAGACGAGTTTTCCCGGGACGAGTTTTCCGGGCACAACCCAGAAAAAAGATCATATCTTAAACAATTAACTTCTGGTTTGATATGGAACCTGGTAACTGACAGAATTTCCTTTAATATTAATTTTCAATATCGTAATTTGTAGCCCTCCAAAAATAATATTTAGATTAGTTTTATTAAATTCTTCTTTTTCCTAGGAAATAGCAATTTTTAATTCCTAAAATAAAGCTTTTTTTTTTAAATCTTAACTAAATTAACTTTATTGGAAAATTATTTTTGTATGAGCTAAAAGTCACATTTTTATTTGATACTAGCAGGGCTACCAGGCGTTGCTCGGGGCACGTATAAACAATGAGAAAATTTAAGTTGATTTTGAATATAATTGTTATTGTTATTCTTTGGAGAGAGGAATTTTTAATGTCTATATATCATTTGCTATTTTGAGCAAAAGAATATTTTACCTACCCTAGGACAACTATTACATGTATGAAATAATTGTACATTTCCTAAGACAGGTAATTTGCAGAATGTATATGAAATAATGTTATTTTTTTGGGACGGGTAATTTATAACACATATTTAAAATATGTTTACCTACCTTCGGACGGGTAATTTATATACATATATGAAACAATTTAACATACTCTCAACAGATATTGTACAGCATATATGAAATAATTTCTCTTTCCACCAAGGCTACCATGATTTTAAAAAAATTGAAATCATTTTTAGAAGATGGATCATTAGGATTTCCAAATTAATACATAAATACATTGTGTTGGTTAATGAGTTCGCAACCCTTGCTTCATCATAAATTTCAACATTACTGTATTTCTTTCCTCCCTCACTATCGGCACTATTATTGTAAGAAAAATTATGTCATTTTTGGAAGAAGTCTCAGCAGAAGTTTAAAATTAATGCATAAATACATTGACACAGTTAAGTGATTAGACAACCCTTGCTTCATTATCAAATTCCACATTACTCTGTTTTATTTTTTCACCACTACCGACAACAAACTTTTTTGGAAAAAAAACGTGATTTTCAGAAGGCTTTACGAACAAATAAACTCAGCAGGCTTTACAAACAAATATGTTGAAAAGCTTGGTGATTAGGCAACCCTTGCTTCATTACAAAATTCTACATTACTGTGTTCTTTCCCTCCCTACTACTGAGACCATCATTTGAAGTGAAATGATACCATTTCTTGACCATAACTCAGCAGGTTTTCCAAATAATTACATAAATGTATTGGTGCGAATGATGATTAAGCAACTTTTACTTTACCACAATTTTCAATATTAATGTAGTTCTCCCCGCTCCTACCACAACCACCAACAACGCATTAGTAAGAGAAACGATTATTTCATTACAAAGGGACCAATCAATTAACTCACATTTAATCATTTTTCATAATTCTTGGATATGTTACTAATTTCTACAATGATATTTGATAATTTTAACTTACATTAGGAAAATAATAACTTTGTAATATTGTCTGGGTTGTTTTTTTATTACAAACACACCAATCAATTAACTCAGATTTCATTAGTTTTAATAATTCTTGGATATGATACTAATTTCGACAACCATTTTTCATATTTTAATTTACATTCTCCCCCACCCCCACCCCTCATTACGAAAACAAACATTTCGCTTTACTGTCTGGGCTTATTCATTACAAACACACAAATCAATTAACTTCCATTTCATAATTATTTTCATAATTCTTGGATATGTTACTATTTCGACAATCATTTTTCATAATTTAAACTCAAATTAACGCCCCCAACCCCTCTTACAAAAATGATAACTTTGATACAATGTCTGGGTTGATTATTTCATTACAAACATACCAATCAATTAACTCACATTTCATCATTTTTCATAATTCCTGGATATGTTACTAATTTCGACAATCATTTTTCATAATTTAAACCTGCATTATCCCACCCTCTTACGAAAATAACTAATCAATTAACTCACATTTCATAATTCTTGAACATGTTCGATTTTCAACAATCATTTTTATGAAAAATGATTGTAGAAAATCCACATTATCTCCCCCCCCCCACCCTTACGAAAATAATAACTTTGATATATTGTATGGCCTTATTATTTCATTGCAAACACTAATGGATTTATTGACATGTCATCATTTTTCATAATTCTTGGATGTGTTACTAATTTCGACAATCATTTTTTATATTTGTAACCCACATTATCGCCTCCTCCCTTACTAACATAATAACTTTGATATATTGTCTGGGCCGATTATTTCATTACAAACAGACCAATCAATTAACTCACTTTTCATTTTTCGTAATTCTTGGATATGTTACTAATTTCGAAATTCATTTTTATAATTTTAATCCACATTACCCCTCCCCCTTACGAAAATAATAACTTTGTAATATTGTATGGTTTGATTTTTTGATTACAAACACACCAATCAATTAACTCACATTTCATTTTTTTTTTCATAATTCTTTGTATATGTTAAACATTTTGACAATCATTTTTCATAATTTAATCTACATTCTCCTCGTCCCACCTCTTTACAAACATAATGACTTTGATATACTGTCTGGGCTTATTATTTCATTACAAACACACCAATTAATTAACTCACATTTCATCATTTTTAATAATTCTTGGATATGTTATTAATATCAGCAACACAGATTCCAGCAACTTACTCATGACGCACAGGAGACTTATTGGCCTGTACTGTGAGGGAGATGACCGATCACCTGAATTCTTAAATACGGGGCATACTGATGAGTTTTTCCAGGGTGACGGGAAGCAATTCTCCTTAAGACGACGTTTAAACAGTTTTGTAAGGATGGGCGCAAGTTCTGGTTGAAGTCTTTTGAGTACTATAATTGGAATAACGTCAGGGCCGGTTGCTTTACTGAAATCAAGGTTTTTGACTAGCTTGGCAACATCACGTACAGATATTTGTATATCACATAGCATGGTTTCTGATACAGGAGGAAATATTGGAGGTTGGCAGCCTTGGTCGCAAAGATTAGAATTAGCTGCAAAGTTCTTGGCAAAGAGTTTGGTTTTGTCTGATGCTGACGAGATTACCTCTGGTCAATTTATGAGAGTTGGGATAGAGCACACGTTTCTGTTCAGGATTCTGTTTGCTATTTGCCAAACTGGTGGGAACCAAGCCGCTGCTCAGCTACTTTGGACTTGACGGACTGAGCATACAACACTCTTGCATTCTTTATTACTTTTTTACAATCGTTGCTGGCAGTTTTGAAAGCGGCTTTAGTCTCAGTACATCTATTACGTTGGAAGCAATGGAAAAATGGTTACTTTTAATGCATCTAAAATCAAGCTTTTATCTTTACATCATCAACGCTCTGATCCCCTTTTGGCATCAATTGAAATGAATGGCTCTCGTCTTGAGGAGGCCTCGTTTTGACAAGCTTCTGGGCTTGATCTTTACTCCTGATCTTAAATGGAACATATACATAAAATCCGTTGCCAAGGCCACTGGAAAAATGGTGGGATCCTTCTATCGATCCAGTAGATATCTCACTGCTGATGCAATTCTCTATCTATATGAGAGCCAGGTACGTTCAAGGATGGAGTACTGTTGCCACATCTGGGAAGGAGCTGCTAGAAAGGACTTATCCGTCCTTGATAGAGTTCAAAATAGACTTCGTAGCCTTGTGGGGGATGTCCTTTTCTCTTCCCTGCAACCTCTTTCTCACAGAAGAGATGTTGTGAGTTTGTTTCTGCTTTATCATTATTTTCATGGCAGGTGCCATAAAATTTAATTAATTTTTTTTTTTTTACATAGGCATCACTGCTTATCAAGCCCAAGAGGCCACTTGAGGATAAGGATTAAAGAGTGTACCATAGAAACTGGAGAATATAGTAACCGTTAGTAATGGAGATTCGGTAAATTTGTTAACTTATATGGAACGGCTCATCAAAAACTTGTTTACGTTAGACTTGAAGACAAGCATATTGTAGTCAGCTGGAAAGCAGAAAAACGGAAGACAATTCCATAGGTGTGCAGTTCTAAGAAAGAAGCTTTGCTCATGGAATCTATGCTTAGGTTTAGGCACAGATAAAGAGTGGGGGAAATTAGTGATAGTGTTTTCTGCTAGACGGGTGTTTCTTGTGAAAGTTTGGCGAGGGGGGGACCATGTTAATTAAATTTTAAATATTTGTGAGAGAATACATGTGAAAATTAAGAGATTGTCCCCCAGGAGCTCAAGTTCTTCTATAAACTGAACTAGACGGGGTTGAGAAGGTCCTACTAACCACTTTTGTATCCCCCCTTCCCGTCCCCGGACACAAATGAACTATTGTATCATTATTGTTATCTTTTTTGTTTTTACAGGTCAATAAAAAATGTTTTAAACAATTGGGTTCTAAGTAGGACATCCCCAAGTATGAAAGGGCGAATACGGTAATATGGTGGAAAAAGATTCTAGCTGAGAGAAACTTTTGTTTAGTTCCAGAGTGACAAGTATGACCAACGAGCCCCCTCTATTTCCCTCCTTTTGAGTTGGCCTTGTGCCTAAGATTTTTATTCATGTTGAACTTTTTAAACCTGAATAAAAGATTTAATATCTTAATATTAAACGCGCATAATCTCTTGCAATTAATTAATTCTGTTTCAAATTAAAATTTTATTAATTTTCATGTAATATTTCTTAAAAGTATTTTAAATTTAATTACAAGTATTTTAAAGTGGGACCCATTAGATTGACAACTCTTTTGGACTTTATCTAAAAGGGAGAGACTAGTGGCAGATACACCAGCCCAGATGTGGCAACAATACTCTATGCATGGACGAATAGTGGCCTCATAAAGGTACAGGATGTTTTATATAATTTTAGAAAAGGAATATCTTTGTTAATGATAAACAATATTCTGAGTTGGAGCCGCTGCTCTGCAAGCTGAGACATGGGAGGCCAATTTGGCCCTGCATGGAATAGCTCTACCTGGCAGCTCAGCCACCAGAGTATTCGTGTTCACCGATGATGTCATGGTCTTTGTGTCAAGCTTCTGAGACATTGAGATCATTTCAGAGGTGATTGCTCAGTACTAAAGATAAAACGCAGAAAGTTGGTTGGACTGTGGTTGGATACCTGGAGTGGCAACGCAAACCTCGATTGGATCCTCGGCGTGTGATTCGGACCAGGTCTCCAGCTTCAAAAGAATTAGAAGTACGGTCAAAGGTAGAGGCTGCGGTCAACTCGTGGGTTCCTACGAAACTTTCCTTTAAGGGTAGAGCCAAGGCGTATGCCACATAAGTCTTTCCTCTTATCCTTTACTGACTGGCCGTGCATACGCAACACTTAAAAGCTCTCGTTGAACTATGTCCTTGCTTCTTTAGGACAAAGGAAGACACTAGGTGAGCAGATAGGTCTGTAATCAACGTCCATATGAGAGAGATTTGGGAATGCCAGACTTGAAGTGTCATCGAGACGCGGAGAGGCTGGCCTTCCTGAACCACTATGTGCAAGATCACCGTGACACCTCACAATTAGTCGCCTTTTCTGACCTTGTTCTCGACCCCTCTGTTAAGAACCGTTGCAGGCCGCGGGTAGAATCTGCCTTCCTAAAAGAGTGCTGAGCCGCGCTAAAACAACTACCAAGGTCCAGCGACCTTGTGACTATTACCTGTAGAAAACTCCAGAGGCATATAATGAGGGGGGAGGGGGAGATGAGGCGCTATTAATAAAATTTAAAATACTTGTGAGAGAATACACATAAAAATTAATAAAATTTTAAATACTCGTGAGAGAATACACGTAAAAATTAATAAAATTTTAAATACTTGTGAGAGAATACTTGTGAAAATTAATAAAATTTTAAATACTTGTGAGAGAATACACGTAAAAATTAATAAAATTTTAAATACTTGTGAGAGAATACTTGTGAAAATTAAATAAAATTTAAAAACTCGTGAAAAAATACACGTGAGAATAATAAAATTCAAAATACTTCTGAGAGAACACACATGAAAATTAATAAAATTTTAACTAGTTGTGAGAGAATACATGTGAAGATTAATAAATTTTAAATACATGGTAAAGATTTCATGTGAAAATTAATTGAATTTTAAATACTTGTGAGAGAAAACATGTGAAAATTAGATAAATTTTAAATACTTGTAAGACAACTCACGTGAAAATTAGATACGTTTTAAATACTTGTAAGACAACTCACGTGAAAATTTATAAAATTGTAAATACTTGTAAGAAAATACATGTCAAGATTAATAAAATATTTTACATACTTGTAAGAGAATACACGTGAAGTTTAATTAAATTTTAAATACTTGTGAGAAAATACACATAAAAATTAAAAATTTTTTAAATACTTGTGAGAGAATATATGTGAAAATTAATAAAATTTTTACAAATTGTAAGAGGATACATGTGAAAATTAATAAAATTTTAAATACGTGTAAAAAAATACATGTGCAGATTAATAAATGTTAAATACTTGTGAGAGAATACATGTGGAGATTAATTCAATTTAAAATACTTGTGAGAGAATACACGTGAAAATTAATACAATTTTAACTACTTGTGAAAGAAAAATGTGAAAATTAATAAAATTTTACATACTTGTAAGAGAATACACGTAAAAATTAATGAAATTTTAAATACTTGTGAGAGAATACATGCGAAACTTAGCAAAATTTAAAATACTTGTGAGGAAATACATATGAAAACATATGTAATTTTACATACTTGTGAGAGAATACACGTGAAAATTAATACAATTTTATATACTTGTGAGAGAATACACGTGAAAATTAATAAAATTTTAAATACTTGTGAGAGAATACATGTGAAAATTAATAAAATTATAAATACTTGTGAGAGAATACATGTGAAAATTAATAAAATTTTAAATACTTGTGAGAGAATACACGTGAAAATTAATAAAATTTTAAATACTTGTGAGAGAATACACGTGAAAATTAATAAAATTTTAAATACTTGTGAGAGAATACACGTGAAAATTAATAAAATTTTAAATACTTGTGAGAGAATACACGTGAAAATTAATAAAATTTTAAATACTTGTGAGAGAATACATGTGAAAATTAATAAAATTTTAAATACTTGTGAGAGAATACATGTGAAAATTAATAAAATTGTAAATACTTGTGAGAGAATACATGTGAAAATTAATAAAATTTTAAATACTTGTGAGAGAATACATGTAAAAATTAATAAAATTTTAAATACTTGTGAGAGAATACACGTGAAAATTAAAATGTTTTGAATACTTGTGAGAGAATACACGTGAAAATTAATAAAATTGTAAATACTTGTGAGAGAATACATGTGAAAATTAATAAAATTTTAAATACTTGTGAGAGAATACACGTAAAAATTAATACAATTTTATATACTTGTCAGAGAATACACGTGAAAATTAATAAAATTTTACATACTTGTGAGAGAATACATGTGAAAATTAATAAAATTTTAAATACTTGTGAGAGAATACACGTAAAAATTAATACAATTTTAAATACTTGTGAGAGAATACATGCGAAAATTAATAAAATTTTAAATACTTGTGAGAGAATACATGTGAAAATTAATAAAATTTTAAATACTTGTGAGAGAATACATGTTAAAATTAATAAAATTGTAAATACTTGTGAGAGAATACATGTGAAAATTAATAAAATTTTAAATACTTGTGAGAGAATACACGTGAAAATTAATAAAATTGTAAATACTTGTGAGAGAATACACGTGAAAATTAATAAAATTTTAAATACTTGTGAGAGAATACATGTGAAAATTAATAAAATTATAAATACTTGTGAGAGAATACATGTGAAAATTAATAAAATTGTAAATACTTGTGAGAGAATACATGTGAAAATTAATAAATTTTAAATACTTGTGAGAGAATACATGTGAAAATTAATAAAATTTTAAATACTTGTGAGAGAATACATGTGAAAATTAATAAAATTTTAAATACTTGTGAGAGAATACACGTAAAATTAATACAATTTTAAATACTTGTGAGAGAATACACGTGAAAATTAATAAAATTTTAAATACTTGTGAGAGAATACATGTGAAAATTAATAAAATTTTAAATACTTGTGAGAGAATACATGTTAAAATTAATAAAATTGTAAATACTTGTGAGAGAATACATGTTAAAATTAATAAAATTTTAAATACTTGTGAGAGAATACACGTGAAAATTAATAAAATTGTAAATACTTGTGAGAGAATACACGTGAAAATTAATAAAATTTTAAATACTTGTGAGAGAATACATGTGAAAATTAATAAAATTTTAAATACTTGTGAGAGAATACATGTGAAAATTAATAAAATTGTAAATACTTGTGAGAGAATACATGTGAAAATTAATAAATTTTAAATACTTGTGAGAGAATACATGTGAAAATTAATAAAATTTAAAATACTTGTGAGAGAATACATGTGAAAATTAATAAAATTTAAAATACTTGTGAGAGAATACATGTGAAAATTAATAAAATTTTAAATACTTGTGAGAGAATACATGTGAAAATTAATAAAATTTTAAATACTTGTGAGAGAATACATGTGAAAATTAATAAAATTTTAAATACTTGTGAGAGAATACATGTGAAAATTAATAAAATTTTAAATACTTGTGAGAGAATACATGTGAAAATTAATAAATTTTAAATACTTGTGAGAGAATACATGTGAAAATTAATAAAATTGTAAATACTTGTGAGAGAATACATGTAAAAATTAATAAAATTTTAAATACTTGTGAGAGAATACATGTGAAAATTAATAAAATTTTAAATACTTGTGAGAGAATACACGTGAAAATTAAAATTTTTTGAATACTTGTGAGAGAATACACGTAAAAATTAATAAAATCATAAATACTTGTGAGAGAATACATGTGAAAATTAATAAAATTTTAAATACTTGTGAGAGAATACACGTAAAAATTAATACAATTTTATATACTTGTGAGAGAATACACGTGAAAATTAATAAAATTTTACATACTTGTGAGAGAATACACGTGAAAATTAATAAAATTTTACATACTTGTGAGAGAATACACGTGAAAATTAATAAAATTTTAAATACTTGTGAGAGAATACACGTGAAAATTAATAAAATTTTACATACTTGCAAGAGAATACACGTGAAACTTAATAAAATTTTAAATACTTGTGAGAGAATACACGTGAAAATTAATAAAATTTTAAATACTTGTGAGAGAATACACGTGAAAATTAAAAAAAACTTTAAATACTTGTGAGAGAATACACGTGAAAATTAATAAAATTTTAAATACTTGTGAGAGAATACATGTGAAAATTAATAAAATTTTAAATACTTGTGAGAGAATACATGTGAAAATTAATAAAATTTTAAATACTTGTGAGAGAATACATGTGAAAATTAATAAAATTTTAAATACTTGTGAGAGAATACATGTGACAATTCATAACATTTTAAATACTTGTGGGAGAATACCCGTGAAAGTTAATAAAATTTTAAATACTTGTGAGAGAATACGCGTGAAAATTAATAAAATTGTAAATACTTGTGAGAGAATACACGTGAAAATTAATAAATTTTAAATACTTGTGAGAGAATACATGTGAAAATTAATAAAATTGAAAATACTTGTGAGAGAATACGCGTGGAAATTAATAAATTTTAAATACTTGTGAGACAATATATGTGAAAATTAATAAAAGTTTAAATACTTGTGAGAGAATACACGTGAAAATTAAAAATTTTTTAAATACTTGTGAGAGAATACACGTGAAAATTAATAAAATTTAAAATACTTGTAAGAGAATACACGTGAAAATTAATAAAATTTTAAATACTTGTGAGAGAATACACGTGAAAATTAAAAAAAACTTTAAATACTTGTGAGAGAATACACGTGAAAATTAATAAAATTTTAAATACTTGTGAGAGAATACACGTGAAAATTAATAAAATTTTAAATACTTGTGAGAGAATACACGTGAAAATTAATAAAACTTTAAATACTTGTGAGAGAATACACGTGAAAATTAAAAAAACTTTAAATACTTGTGAGAGAATACACGTGAAAATTAATAAAATTTTAAATACTTGTGAGAGAATACATGTGAAAATTAATAAAATTTTAAATACTTGTGAGAGAATACACGTGAAATAATATTTTAAATACTTGTGAGAGAATGCACGTGAAATAAAATTTTAAATACTTGTGAGAGAATACCTGTTAAAAAAAATTTTTTAAATACTTGTGAGAGAATACACGTGAAATAATATTTTAAATACTTGTGAGAGAATACACGTGAAATAAAATTTTAAATACTTGTGAGAGAATGCACGTGAAATAAAATTTAAAATACTTGTAAGAGAATACACGTGAAATAAAATTTTAAATACTTGTGAGAGAATACACGTGAAATAAAATTTTAAATACTTGTGAGAGAATACACGTGAAATAAAATTTTAAATACTTGTGAGAGAATGTACGTGAAATAAAATTGTAAATACTTGTGAGAGAATACACGTGAAAATTAATAAATTTTTAAATACTTGTGATAGAAAAATGTGTAGATTAATAAATTTTAAATAGTTGTACGAGAATAAATATTTTTTTAAAGAAATATGTCATGAAAATTAATAAAATTTTAATTTGAAACAGAGAATTAATTTATTGCAGGAGATTATGCGCGTTTAATATTAAGATATTAAATCTTTTATTCAGGCTTAAAAAGTTCTACATGAACAAAAAACTTAGGCACCAGGCCAACTCACAGGGAGGGAAATGGGGGGTGGGTCGTTGGTCATACTTCTCACTCTAGAACTAAACAAAAGTTTCTCTTAGCTAGAATTTTTTTCCACCATAATACCGCATTCGCCCTTTCGTGCTTGGGGATGTCCTACTTAGAACCCAATTATTTAAAACATTTTTCATTGACCTGTAAAAACAAAAAAGATAATAATGATACAATAGTTCATTTGTGTCGGGGACAGGAGGGGGGGGAATACAAAAGTGGTTAGTAGAACCTTCTCAACCCCCCCCCTCCATCTAGATCAGTTTGTAGAAGAACTTGAGCTCCTGCGGGACAATCTCTAAGTGGGGATGATTTCTAGATGAGAGGAAATGGAGAAAAGAAAAATTATTTATTATTTATTTTTTCTCTCCAAGGTAGATGAAATTTAGAGGGAGGGGTGAAAAAAAAAATTGCAGTTAGAGGGGGTGGGGATGCTGGAGGTTTCCTAGTTGGGGAGGGATAGAACACTCACTTAAGCTAAAGATTAAGTTACACAATGGAACTGCGCATTCCACACCTCGGAGGGAAACACATATTCAAATTTGGCTCTTTTTCGTACACACAGACTAGCTACATGTATCCATCATCTGTCAAATACTGCACGATGCAGCCTCTTTCTATCACATCTGATCTTCACCCGTAGTTGGCGTTTAAAGAAAGCGAACAAATCCTGATCAGAAAAAGACAACAGGACCTGGCCACTTTGTAGTCGCGACATCCAAATCACAATTCTTGCTACCGCCAAAATCGTAATGTAGACCATTTGTCTTTCTTTGTCCCATGATGGCCTCACGTTGTCAACAACATTGGATATGGTAATCGGAAAGGATGCTCGGGATTGATGCAAGCTGTTACCTTGCTTACATTTGATAAGTACCGGCAGAGTTTGCGGCAATCGGAGAAAGTGTGATCAGTCATTTCTACGGCCGTTGTTCTGCAAAGAAGCAAGGACATAGTTCAACAAGAGCTTTTAAGTGTTGTGTATGCACGGCCAGTCAGTAAAGGATAAGAGGAAAAACTTACGTGGCATACGCCTTGGCTCTACCCTTAAAGGAAAGTTTCGTAGGAACCCACGAGTTGACCGCAGCCTCTACCTTTGACCGTACTTCCGATTAATTCTTTTGAAGCTGGAGACCTGGTCCGAACCACACGCCAAGGATCCAATCGAGGTTTGCGTTGTCACTCCAGGTATCCAACCACAGTCCAACCAACTTTCTGCGGTTTATCTTTAGTACTGAGCGATCACCTCTGACATGATCTCAATGTCTCAGAAGCTTGACACAAAGACCATGACATCATCGGTGAACACGAATACTCTGGTGGCCGAGCCGCCAGGTAGAGCTATTCCATGCAGGGCCGAATTGGCCTCCCATGTCTCAGCTTGCAGAGCAGCGGCTCCAACGCAGAATATTGTTTAGCATTAACAAAGATATTCCTTTTCTAAAATTATATAAAACATCCTGTACCTTTACGAGGCCACTATTCGTCCATGCATGGAGTATTGTTACCACATCTGGGCTGGTGCATCTACGACTAGTCTCTCCCTTTTAGATAAAGTCCAAAAGAGTTGTCAATCTAATGGGTCCCACTTTATCAACTGAGCTCCAGCCCCTGTCTCATTGCCTCATTGCTGTGCCTATTTTACAAGTATTTAAATGGAATGTGTTCTGATGAACTCGTTTCACTTGTAACCCCTCGACGTACATGTCCCCAACAAACTCGCTAAGCAATAAGATCTTATGCCTTGACTGTTCTTGTTCCTAAATGCCAGAAAGCTTTCTATTCTCATAGTTTCTTCCCCCAAACAGCTAGATTTTGGAATTCCCTTCTCTGCTGCCTGCTCCCCCTGCCTGTACTTATGTTTAAATGTAGCATAAACAAATATCTTGTTAATTTTTCCTAGACATGGACCCAAATAGTAGCCCTCACGTCCAATTGGCAATATGCTTTGTAAGGGGTGAACATGAGTAAAAAAATAAAAAAAATTATTTACATTATTTCCATGGTTACATACCGGTGGCTACAGGAAATTATTCCCTTTGGTATTATTTTACTTTAAGGCCCGTCTCATGTTCGTATATAACAAAATACTTTTTTTGTAGATTTCGGTGTGCTGAAAACGAATCTGAAAACCGTTTCCATCGCAAAAAATAGTTTTCATATGAAAAAATTACTTTTTCGAAAAGTAGATGATCACTTTTCCATGTAAATTTAACTTAAAATGAGCACCCATTTTCTGGCCACCTTAGAGAGGGGTATTTTTAGTGTGTTTATTGGCCAAAATTTTTTTGGATTTTTTTTTGCATAGTATTAGCCCCTAAACTCTGGGACTATTTCCCATTTCACAGCCTAGCCTTTGCTTATGCTACGCGCAAGCATGATCAAAGGCTGTTAAATGTGCACTTGCGTACCAAACTGCCTTGTCATGGTGTAGTATTGGCGAAAAATTAAAATTAGACAAAAAACAAGTAGTTTTCCAAATATTAAACCATGTAATTCTATATGTTATCATAGGTAGCCATTTTGTACGCGCAAGCGTGCGCATATGGTTGACGCGTGCGCATGACGCATGCATCGACCATATGCGCGGACAAAATGGCCACCCATGATAACATAGAATTACATGGTTCAATATTTGGAAAACTACTTCTTTTTCATCTAATTTTAATTTTTCGCCAATACTACACTAGGAGTGTCAGAAGTCGCCATTAAAAAGGAGTGATTAATTAGACTTGCTATCTTTCAAAGCTTATAACAACATCAATAATGTAATTCAAACCCTAATTTTTTTTTCAATAAAATGAGCAAAGACCAAATTTTAAAATAATAAAAGGTTTAATTGAAAAATATACAATATTTTTTTAATCGGTTTTCTTTAAAAAAGATTTCACGAAATTTAACGAATTTTAACTTAATCTAAATATAATAAATATATATAAATTAAAAAAAATCACTTACCTATATAAAATACTAATCAATGGGTACTTCCATTCTTCATTTATAAGAATTTGTCCATATTTATATTTTATAAGTATTTTTTAAGCAACAATTCGAAAAGACCGCCATTTTGTAAGTGTTAGCAAAGCGGTGTTTCCTTACTTTCTTGCAGTTGTCAGATATGGATGCCTAAAACGGCCATGATTAATTATTTCAAAAACGTAAAAACAACACATATGTGTAAGCCGTCGTGCCTTGTGCGTGAAAATATGGGTCACCGTACTTGGAAAATGATCATATTTCACTCATCAGTTTTTGTTGTTTAAACACAATCCACCTGACCAATTTTTTTTTATTCTCTTAAAAAAATACATGAGTTTTTGATTTAATATATTTTATTTCTTCTTTATGCAGTGATTTCTTTTTAAATCTAAAAAAATCATTGAATGAAATAAAAAAAATTGTTGTAGGTGTCCAATTTTTTCAGGACAATATTTTAAAAATGTGGTTTCACTTTAAAAAAATCAACGTGGTTTTTTTAAAAAAAAGTTTTAATTTTTTGACTTTACAGGTAAATTTGCACAAAACTATTCTTTTTTTATTTTAAATTAGATTATTTTATTTATTGATCTTTTATCTTTAATTTGTGATATATAAATCTGAGATGAGAAAATTAATTATTTTCATTTTAATAGACATTTTAAAATGGGGGGGAGGATGAATTAAAAAAAAAAAGAAAACGTTTGTCTAGAATATTATATTCTGTTTATTGGAAAGAGCATAAAATTCCATATTAAACCTGAAAATATCTTTAAAATTGAACCCAAAAATTTTGATAGATTTTTAAATTGAAAAAAAATCTAACTCGTAAAATTCAATTAATTTCATTATGTAGAAAAAATGACTGCATGAGCGTGCGCAGGCACTTTGTAAACACTTTTATTTTTTTAAATAAAAAATAATATTTCTATTATTTTTCAAAAAACTAATAGTTTATTTTGGAAGTATATTCCATAAAGAAATTAAACAAACCACTTTAAAAAGAGAAATTACGAGTTTTTTATATTTTATTTGAAGTTTTGTGTTAAGGGTGTCAAAAATTCCCCCAAAATTCTGACACACCTAATACTACACTGTGACAAGGCAGTTTGGTACACGAGTACACATTTAACAGTCTGCGTTTATGCTCACGCGTAGCATAAACGAAGACTAGGCTGTGAAATGGAAAATAGTCCCAGAGTTAAGGGGTTAATATGCTTGCGCATACAAAAATGGCCTGCTGTGATAACATAGAATTATATGGCTTCATATTTGGAAAACTACTTGTTTTTCGTCTAATTTTAAATTTTCGCCAATACTACACTGTGATAAGGCAGTTGGTACGCGAGTGCACATTTAACAGCCTTTTTTATGCTCGTGCGTAGCGTAAATAGAAGCTGGGCTGTAAAATGGAAAATAGTCCCAGAGTTAAGGGGTTAATACCATACAAACTGTAAATTTGCGACGGAAACGGTCACCATATTCTTTTAAAGCACACCGAAAACTACAAAAGACTTTTTTTTTTTTCTATACGAATGTGTGACGAGCTTTAAAGTAAAATAATACCGATTTTTCTTTATTTTTTCATTTCCTCGTGTCTTTATTGAAAGATGAAAACAGAAAAAGAAATCGAAAAAACATTTTAGCCAATAAGCCCCCACCCCACCCCAAATAACCCCTCTCCCAGGGGGCCAGAAAGTGGGTGCTCATTTTAAGTTGAAAAATGATTACCTACTTTTCGAAAGTAATTTCTTCATATCATGAAAAATTATTTTTTTGCGACGGAAACGGTTTGCAGATTCGTTTTTAGCACACCGAAATCTACAAAAAAATATTTTGTTATATACGAACGTGAGGCGGGCCTTAATGTAAAATTTTACCGTCCCTTTTATGTGATAATATGTTCGAGATTTTTTTTCACCTAACCTCGAGTATTGCCGACAGTCGCAGGCGGCAGGCCTGTCTATTTGTCTACGAAACTTTCGGCGCCTTTCACCACAATACCGCATTCACACGGTGGAGTTAATCCTACTTAAATAATCTTACACAAAAAAAAAAAAAAAATAATGATTATGTATATGTATTTGTTTTTATTTATTTATTCGATAATATATAGGATATGAAAGATTTCATTCTGTAAAGAAAAAGTCTTAAATTCAAATAACCTTCGCGATGAAAATATGTCCAACGACTGATGGGAGAAACAACCCATTAAATAAATAAACGATTGTTATTAGCGGACACCGTAATAAATACAATACATAGAACTCTAACTTTTCTTCTAAATTCGGGCGCCGTGCTATAAATGAGCTCCAGCTGCCACTGTTTAGAAAAATATATCCTCGGAATTTCTGGAGCAGTAAAAAGTACTACTGAGTGCCATTTACGGCAAGGGCAAGACAAGGTCATTTTGTTACACTGAACATTTTCCAATGAACGCTCGCAATATATAGAAATTAGCCATAACCACACTTATAGTTTTATTTACATATTTGTATAGCGAATCTATAATAATTAATTATCGTTACAATTAGTTATGTGATTATTTCGTTAAAATCGACATTTATATTATTTAAAAATGTATGTGTCCAGATTTTGTGATCAGCTTGTTTTATTTGTTAATAATTCAATTTAATTTGGCAAGAACGAAATGTTTTTGATGTCAACAAGGGAAATAATTCTGTAAAACTTCCGATTGACGATCTTTTCATAAACAAATTCTCTTTCGTCGTTGCGTTTTACCACGGCCATCTTAAGAAATGGCCTATAAGCTGAAAAATGACGTCATCGCCGACTTAGACTCTTGATAATGGGCAGAAATTTTTACAGAAAACTTCAAAATTGGATTGAAAAAAAAAAAAACTATAAAGAACACGATGATTTTTACTGAAACTTATCCAATATTAGTAAAAAAAAAAAAAAAAAAAAAAAAAGAAAAGAGAAAAGAATTGAAAGGGGGGTTATGCGTTAAAAGCAATTGAACATTTCGTTGAATTATGGATTTTAAAGATTAGAATACGTTCTTTATTTACTTATAAATTACATTCAAAAAGAAAAGGAAGAAACACGACTTGATTTGTAGTGAAACTGAAGTTTATTCAATATAAATAAATAAAAATTATGCATGTGGGATCATGTATGTTTGAAACAGAAGACAATCAAATATTGCAAAACATGAAATATGAATAAGGCAATAAACAAATATTAAAATTTAACGATTTTTTTTTTTTAAATCGAAGCGAACAACAATATTTTTAAAAATCAAAATTGAAAAACCAACGATAAATTAGTTTAACTGAAAAACGCATTGCAGAAATATATCGAACATTAAATATTAAAACATTACAAAAATCTGTTGTTTTTTTTTTTTTACTAACATTGGCATTCTCTTTGCGACAAAATTTGTGGTAAATGTGTAGTTTAGCGGCGTAAATTATTTGACATTATTAGACCAAAAAGCTGAAATAAAACCAGAAAAAAAATCATTTTTATTATTTTTTCATCATTTTTTTTTTTTAATTTATTATTATTACGATATTCGAAGCCGCTGTATTGCTTTTAAAATTTGGCCTTTCTAAGGTTTGACAGATTGGCCTTTTTAAGGCCAAATTTGTCCTTTTTTAAATACTTTTTTTTATTACAAAAAAAAAATGGCTGCCAAAAACAGTTCGTGAAAGAGCGTAAAAAAAAAGTGGGGGTCAAATTTGGCCTTAAAAACGCCAACCTATCAAACCTTAGAAAGGCCAAATTAAAAAAAATTGTCGTACATTTACTCTAATAAAAAATGTTGAAAAAAATAATAAAAATGAAATTTTTTTTCGGGTTTTATTGCAGCCTTAGGGTCTAATAATGTGTTTTATATAAAAATAAATAGTTTTTATAATTTTTTGTTTGATTTCTCCCTTGCATTTAAACTGCAGGTGCGTGAAATGAAATGGCGTCTCCAGTTTTGGCGATAAAGTGTATACGTACCATTTTTTTTGTCCATCAAATAATTTACGCCGTTAAACTACACATTTGCCTTTGCCAAAATTGTTTATAAGGGAATTCAATGAACTCCATATCAGCATTTTTAGAATTATTTAATCAAGAAATTCAAGTTTTACGATATCGCTTTTATTAAATTGTTAGATGAAAGTACAGAATATTTACAACACACTGTCTATGTTAAATAATAAGTTTCTAAGTAATCATTTATTATTTCAGTACATAACATAAATAACATGCAAGATCATTTTTTAATATCTATAATTTCATTTTTTTTATTTTATTATTTTTTTTTTTTTTTGTAAATATGGTCTGGAAAAAAACCCCAAAAAACAAAACTATGAATAAGAAAGAGATAAACATTTGAAATAACGCGCATTTAAATTTTTTTTTTTTTTTTTTTTGTTTAGTCTCAAACATTTCATAACCTCACTTTGCTGTATGGAGATGTAATGTAATTCCTTGTCTTTCGGAAATGAAAAAACAGTAAATTCGGCCCGTTTTCGCAGTTTCTTGGCAATTTGGATTGTGAAGCCATGTTAAAAATTTAACCACAATTATATATATATATATTTGTTTTTTGTTTTTTTTCAAACGATGAATATGGTTAATATTGGCTTCGCCTCGAAGCTCATATTTATTTAGAAAACCCCCCATTGTTTGTTTGGACATATATATATAATATTTTTATTTATCTATTATTGTTTTAAAAATAATAATAATAATATATATATATATATATATATATATATATATATATACCTACTTCCGGTTAAGCCGTTGGACACGTGACCAGATTTCACAGGACTAAGGCTCATGACGTCAGCAGACTAAATTGCGTTAATTAATAGGTCAACTATTACGATAGTCGTGACCCAACCCAGGCACCACTGTTATTTTTGCCCCCCGGACTTCTCCCACTCGAAGGTCACCTTTCACCCCCACTTTCCCCTCCACCTTATTTTCTTACCCCACTGCTTGTTTTCGGTTACTGGAAAATAGTGGATGATCTATTACTTAGACCAGGGTCGACAGGGACCATACCAAAATACCCCACTAGGCATTTGGATTGTTTTAAATTTTTCTTTTTTATGGACATTTTATTTAGCTTTGCACCACTCCCCACCATGAACTGCCCTCTTGGCAGATTTGCCGTTTAGTTAGATAAATATCCTCAAACCAGGTAATCACTTAAGGTACTCTTAAAAGTCGACACCGGTATCGAGCAGAAGAGTTGTTTTTTTTACATGTTTCACAAACTTTAAATGGGAAAAATATAATCACATAATTATTGAAAATGTGATCATCGTTATTAAAATTTAATTTAAATTAAGCACGTTGTTTAACAAATTAAAAAAAAAAATGCAAGTTGAAGTTTTAAAATGATTACATATGTCTTATTTTATAATTTAACATTAAAAACATTGAACAATAAAAATAAATGGCGGACGTTGTCCAGAGTGTCCCCCTCTAAATTCTACAATTTTCACTTTTTTTTTTTATTTAATTTAAAAAAAATTTTTTTTTTACTTTTTCCTGTTAATATCATCGATTACAGACTGTAAGAAATTTCTTCCCTACACGCCCAATTTCCTCCCTGCAGATAGCAAATGAAACTCTACAAACAAAGCCATACCTTTAACTCAAATTTTATTCAAGATGTATCAGAAATGAAAGTCCTTTGGTTCACGGTAAGTCCCTTGCAAAAACAGTGGCTGAATTTGCTATCCATACGCATGGAGCCTTTAGTTTGATTCCTCTGTGGGAATGTTAGTTCTGGTTTCCTTTTAGAAGGATCCATGTTGTACATGGTGAACACGGCGTGAATTGTTGTCACCCAATATGGCATATTTTAGGACCTCGTGGTCTCTGGAAGATATAGGAATACTTTCCCATAATCAAATATATCAAGCCGAACACTGTAGAATATCCTCATTGGGTAAAATAAGTTCAGCAATTATGTTGTCTCTGAATTTAGAGAAATGTCCTTCGTCCACCCACTGCATGGTGTCCAATGAAGGTAAAATCCTGGCACTCTATAACAGAGCACCGCTGTGTGAGTCTTTTACTGTTCCATGTTCATTATTATACTGAAAATAAACGCACATGTATACAAAATTAGTGCCAAATTGGCGCATTCAAATTGAACCAATCAAAGACCTTCTAGCAAATCATGTTAGGTGTGCAAACAATATGGCGTTGTTATGGAATTTCTCACAAGACTTAAGTTTCAGATCATAAAAAAAAAAAAAAAAAAAAAAAACAATTTTTTTCATATCTTTTCACGTGGGGGTTTAGTTTTCATTATAACGTTGTACTAAATTGAACACAAAATTTTTTACCACGATGAAGAAAAAAGATGGCAACTCTCTCCGGTGTGACTGGAATGTAGGGGTTAGAACGGAGGGGGTTAAAAAAAGGGAAGATTTCTTCACACTCCTTCCTCTCTCAGCTATGCATCTACCCCCCTCTCTTTCTCTTATATATGTATGTATCTATCTATTCATCGTGGTCACAAATTTCGTGTTCAACTTAGTACAATGTTATAACTGAAAAGTGAACCCCCCCCACGTGAAAAGTTATAATTTTTCTTTTTTTTTTTTTCAATTTTTTTTATAATCTGTAATCGATGATATTAACAGGGAAAAAGCAAAAAAAAAAAAAAAAAAAAGTGAAAATTGTGGAATTTAGAGGGGGCACTCTCGACAACGTACACCAAATAAAATTTTGGGTACTTATGTATTTTTTGTTACTGTGCTGGAATAATAATGTTATTATTTTGAAAGCCATTCTTAACATGGAGAGGATGTTTTGTAACTATTCTATGCTTACACCTTACAAAAAAAGCTATCGTGAAACTTTAACCTGAAAGGCTTAAACTGTTTAAAAATAGCGTGGTATCAAAAATGCATAAGCACCAAATTTTGGTTTAATTTTACGGTAGATATTATTCTCGGATGTATACGATGGCAGATGGCGCTATTTTTATAAAGTTTTTTTTTTTTTTTTTGTTTTTTAAATTGTAAGGTGGAAGCACAGAATAGCTAAAAACACTATCAATAATTCCCCACCCCCACTCTTTATCTGTGCCTAAACCTAAACGTAGATTCCATGAACAAAGATTCTTTTTTAGAACTGCACGCCTGTGGAATTGTCTTCCGTTTTCCTGCTTTTCAGCTGACTACAATATGGTTGTCTTCAAGTCCAACGTAAACAAGTTCTTGATGAGCCATTCCACTTAAGTTAACAAATTTAGCAAATTTCCATTACTAACGATTACTGTATTGTCCAATTGACTACGGTACACTCTTAACCCTTATCCTCTAGTAGTCTCTGGGCCTTGATACGTGGTTATGTCTAAGTAAAAAAAACAAAAAAAAAACAACAACAGAAAAAAACCCTCACCTCCTCATTAAGAATGGTTTTCAAAATGATAACGTTATTATTTCAGCACGGCACCAAAAATATATAAGTACACAAAATTTCATTTTTATTGGTCAATGTTTTTAATTTTAAATAAACTAAAACACATTTAATCATTTTAAAACTTCATCTTGCATTATATTTTTTTAATGTGTTAAACAACATGGTTAATTTAAATTAAATTTTAATCACATGATCACATTTTCAACAATTATGTGATCATATTTTATCCATTTAAAGTTTGTAAAACATGTAAACAAACTTTTGCTCGATAACGGTGTCGACCTTTAAGAGTCCCTTTTAGTGATTACCTGGTTTGAGGATATTTGTACAACTAAACGGCACATCTGCCAATATTTTTTCTGTACATTTATAATAAGAAAATGCTTACGCAACTATTTGAGTGGACAAAGGACTTTGATTCTTCCTATAATTTCCTCAAGAACGAAAAATACTTGCATCTACGATACAATGTAGTGTTTGTCATCTCATAAAGTATCGTGACACGCAGATTTTTCGGTGCAAAATTCATAAGAGTCAGAAGACATCCATTAAAAAAGGATGTTGCTTCATCTGTCACAACTGTACATTGTATGAAATAAATATTGTTTTTTTTTTTTATTATTATTATTATTATTATTACTTACTCTAAGTTTTGTCATTTAGTACGTGTAACAATTTGGAGTTTAAAATCAATTTGGCATTTTCTTTGGCTTTTTTATTTATTTATTTTTTATTTTTTGGGGCCTGAAAAACCTTTTCATGGCTAAATAGGCCACTGAAAACCTTCTGCGCATGTCCCGTAAGGGAGGCGTCCTTGGAAAGCAAACGTTTGCGCAGGGTCCACACTCCTCATCAAGTACCAACTTTTTGTATATAATTATTGAAAAATATTGTAAAGTGTTTACATATGTGGTTCTTTGGGATAATAGAGGCACCTCAACCCCTACCTTCCAAAAAAGACAACAAACTGAAAAAGCTATATATAATATAAACAATAAAATAGAAATAATAGAAAATAATTTCTTAATTTTAAATAAAAATTGATTTTAAACACAAAAAACTTTTTTTTATATAATTATTGAAAAATATTGTACTGTTTACATACCTAGACCCCCCCCCTTCCAAAAATGACAACAAACTGAAAAAAGCTTTAGTGTTTTTTATTATTTTAAAGCGCTTTTTTAAAAGTTTGAAACAAGTAGTGTCCAGTTGTTAACTTACAACAAGGGCGCATGGCGGAAATTCTTCAAGGTTTAAATGTATTGTAATGCTTTTATGGTGGTCGAAAAACGTTTTCCAGCCACCATATTTCTTCCTATTTACTTGCCTCCCCACGAGGGCAGAGTTAGACACAATGTCGGGTTTTAATGTGGAGAAATCCAGCCCCCCAAAAAGGGGAACTCTGAATGGGAACAAAAATAAAAATTGCCTTGGCACTTCTACAGAATTGGGATGAGATTTTCAGAAATCGCAAAAGTGAAATTGATAAGGTAGAAAATATTTTATTAAAGAAAATAGAATTTGATAAAAACAATCGTAAAAACTGGAGAGTTCAACAGGGAGGTAATTTTCCGTTTGGATTAAGCAAAGATGCTGGCAATTTTTCACCAATTAACACGAGTTTTTTTTTTTTTTTAATAATTCAGTAATATTCAGGTAATTTCGACTGCATAATTTAGAAGCTACCATTAGAATTGACAAAAAATAAATAAATTGAAACCATTGTTTTTTATTTGAAAACTTCATTTATCGACTACAAAACCATGTCCCAATAATGTAGATGCACCATTGCCTTAGTCTAGAAGGATTTATTCTCCATTTACTGAGGACCGAAAAGGTGAACTGTAGCATAACACTTTGCTCCTAGCCAAGCTGAACGACACGAGCATTTATTACTTAAAAACGAAATGGTGAAATACACAATATAAAAGCAAGTTAAGCTAAAAGTTAAAAAAAAAAAAAAAAAAAAAAAAATTCAAAAGAAAGAAAAAGTTCAAAGAAATTTCGAACATCCATAACGAAAAAGTGAAACATAACGAAAAATTCATTCAAAGTCAATAATGGTAGGAGCACCAACACCAGTATCTCATATCATGGACCTAACTGTTCAGATTTTTCAGAACGAGGCTCATCTGTGGGACCTACATCCTTAATTTGCACCTGCACCGATAACTTTTGTTTTTTTGGAGGCACAATAAAAAGAAAAAAAAATGAAAACGGAATGCAGTTTAAATTTCCGTTCCATTTTTACAACAACTGTAAAACAGTGCATTCCCCGCAAGTTTTACCCATATAAAAAAAATCAAATGAAACGGGGAAATGTGAAGTTTTGGTGAGAGTTTATTTGGTGCTTTTTTACAATAGCACGTCGTCCTCAGGGTTGCCAGACCATAAAAACTATTTGGCGGATCTGGACGGGATTCCCCCCCCCCCCCTGCTGTAAAATTATAACAGCTTTCATATTAACTGGAAAATTTTTTTTTTAAAAGTTTATTTAATGACTTTTAACGTGAGAGATCACTTTTAAATAATAACGTTCTATTAAATTTTTCTTTTACATCACAAAAATAGCTTAAGAGGGAGAGTTTTGCTAGAAGTGTCAGAAGTCGCTATTAAAAAGGAGTGATTAATTAGACTCGCTATCTTTCGAAGTTTATAACAACATAAATAATGTAATTTTAACCCTAATTTTTTTTTCAATAAAAGGAGCTGTTGTTGCAAAGAAAAAAGAGTACATAAAAACCTCAGCTCATTGCAGCAGCGTCGTCCATCAGTACTTTCCGTAGACTCGTTTTCACGTCTGTCCCCTAGGTGTATCAGGATCAGCCATTAAAAATGCCGTATATGAACTTGAATAAATAAACTTACTATCTTTCGAAGCTTATAATTACTTGAAAAATGTAATTCAAACCCTAATTTTTTTTTTCAATTAAAGGAGCAAAGACCAAATTTATAAAAAACAAGTTTAATATAGCAAATTATGCAATATTTGTTTTTTTTTAAATCGGTTTTCTTTAAAAAAGATTTAAAGAAAATCAACAAAATTTTACTTAGTTCGATTATAAGAAAAATATATATAAATTCCAAAAAATCAATTACCTATAAAAAATTCTATTCAATGTGTATTCCATTGTTCATTGTTAAGAATTTAGCCATATTTATACTTATATTCCATGTCCTTTTTAAATAAAATACTTTTTTAAACAAGGATTCAAAAAAAAAAAAAACGCGAACTCAGATTTATTGACTGTTCAAATAAAGGCAGAGACATCTGATTTTTTTTTTTTTTGCGATTATCTTACGGTAACTTATAAACGCCATAATTAATATCTCTTTTTATTGGATGCTGTTAACCAAAATTAGTATTTTTGGGCTTCCGTGCGTGAAAAAAAGCACACATTCACTTATAAGTTTTTGCTGTTAAACAAAAATTCCAGTCGACTGATTTTTTTTTTTTTTTTTTTTTTAATTCTCTTAATGAAATACAAGTTTTTGATTATTATATCTTACTTCTACTTTCTCGAGTGAATTTTTTTTTTAATATCTAAAAAAAGAAAACATTGAATGAAATAGAAAAAATTGGCGTCAGCGTCCGGTTTTTTATTTAACGATATAAGCATAACATGAGCTTTCATTTGAAAAAAAAAAAAAAAAAAATCAACGTGTTTTTTTAAAAAAAAAAAAAAAAAAAAAAAAAAAAAGGTTTTACACTTTGGATTTTACAGGTAAATTGCACTTCTTTTTTTTTTTGTTTTAAATTAGAATATTTTATTTATTGATCTTTTATCTTCAATTTGTGATATATAAAAACTTTGGTGAGTAAATTATTTAAATTTTAATAGACATTTCAAAATGGGGGGGATTTAAAAAAAACATTTATCTAAAATATTATATTCGGTTTATTGGAAAGAGCATAAAATCTCACATTGATCCTGAAAATATTGTAAAAATTGAACGAATAGAAATATTTTGATAGATTTTTAAAGTTTAAATATTGAAAAAAAATAAAACTTTCATTCGTAAAATTCAATTGATTTCATACATAAAAAAAAATGGCTAGTCGAACGCGCACCGGCACTTTGTAAACACTGTTTTTCAAAAAATAATATTTTTTATTATTTTTCAAACAACTTTAATAGTTTATTTTGGAAGTATATTCCATACAGAAAATAAACAACCCACTTTAAAAACGAGAAATTACGAGTTTTTTTATATTTTATTCGCAGTTTTCTGTAAGGGGTGTCAAAAATTCCCCAAAAATTCTGATACACCTATCTGTCCCCATCTGCTCCAGTAGCCTGTTTTTATTAATTGTTTTATTTTTTTTAATCGCATATCTTTTTAAATAACTATGTTGATTTAAGTTTAAAAATAATAAAATAAAATAAACATGCAATATAATTGAAAATTGTATTGATTCTGTGCTTCCATACCTAAATTGAGAGACATGTGTGCCAACTTTCGGTGTGTTTAAAAGTTCCCGTCTCCTTTTATGCACCATTACCTGTAATATTTTTCTGTTGTCACCATAAGCAAGTAAAAACAAAACAAAAAACTGCGGGTACGTGCTTTAACAATTGAAATGTTCGATCTGGCTTTTTTGTTTGTGACAATTTGACAACAATTATCAATTTGGCCTTTTTTTTTTTCTGAACGATTTGGCGATTATGGTCTGGCAACCCTGAGGACAACACGCTATTGTCGTTTATTTTACTAAATTTAAACAAATATAAATAATTATTATTTTGGTGCAAATAGCGCAGAGGGATCTGAAATTCGAGATTCATTTTCAGTTTGAGAAAAGTAAGATCACGTGGTACTCGGTCAACGATGTCAGAGCTAATAACATAGCTTCCTCTGTTTTGAACCACCCCCATCTATATATATAAAAGGCAAAATGTGTGACCATTTCGTGTATGTCTTCAAAAGGATTTTCTCGCACACACTCCCGGGTTCATTACGATCGCTTACAACTGTTTATATAGGTCCTAGATAATAATATATAGGATTTGGGAAAGTGCGTCGCATGTAGATTTATTTACATCGACTTTTACAAAATTATTGCTATTTTGGCTTCTCAGGTGTTGATTCGGCTTTTTCGTATAAAAAGCGAAACTAATTCAAAGCTAAGTAAGGTTTCTCGGCATCACGCCGGGAAACGTCCAGAAGCAATCAGCTTTGATCAATCTTGTATATCATACAATTGCTATTCAATCTGGACAATTGGGAGCTGCTTTCCCCCTCCCCAACATCTGTTGGGGGGGGGGGGAACAGTCAAATTTGGGTAAACAAACCCAAACGCTGCGTGATTTCTATTTAACCTTCTTAATTAGGTCAAATGGAAGCAGCAGAGTTAACTTTTATTGCGCACACCTGTTTTTATAGTTAAATAAATTCAAACCTGTCTACGTTGTATGTCGCGGTGGCCCAATGGTTAACGTCACATTTTTTTTTTTTTTTTTTTCCACACATTAATTTCCAACTTAAGGGTACGGGGTTTGACCCTCATACTCACCTACCGAAACATTTTTTTTTATTATTATTTAACCCCCTCTCCCCCAGAGTTTTGATTTACCTCAAGACACCCTGGCATCGCCGGGTACCCCCCCCCCCGCTAGTTTATTTATAAAACTCAACGGTACTCTTGCATAATTTGACCCGAATTCTCGTGAATTCCCGTCAAGCATGGATCGGGCGAGACCAGCAATGATCGATGTCAGCCGAGCGTTGTTCAAATGTTGAAACGCTAACTCGACTTTTTATTTTATTTTATTTAATTTTTTTTTTCTGTTATGTTTTTAGTAATTTTTAAGGTGATATTAAGAGGGAGGGGGTGACTTTTTATTTTCTTTACTTATTTACTTATTTATTTATTTTTTTTTTTTATTGAAATTTTGGGAGTTTGATTAGCCAATGAAAAAACGCTATCTATTCTTTAGAAAAAATAATTCATGAGTACGCCAAACACAATTTTATCAAACCAAATCACTTTCGTTTAAGAAAAAAAAAGGAAGTCAACTTTATACCCGATGTATAATTTGGATTTTTTTTTTAATAATAAACGCGGTTTTACCTATATACGTTATGCTTATTTGCTAGGTAAATGTCTGAACATTCTTGTAAAAATAAACTTTATTCAATTTTATTCTTTAAAAAAGATAAATTCATGAGTACGCCAAACAGAGGTTTATCAAAAAAATTAGTTTTGTTTTAAAATCGGAATTATTGACTTCAACTCCGTTGTTGCATATTAAAAATAATAAACGCGGTTTTCAATATATAATTTCATGTTTATTCGTGAGATAAAGGTGTAAAAATAAGGGGTTTTTTCTGTATAAAGTTGTTTTTATGACGGAAAGAAATTTGGCCCGTGCAGTACTTTTTGGCGAGCTGGCATCCTGGCGACCCAGAAAAGAACCACCGTAATTTTACTTTAAACAAGAAAAAATTCAAATTTATTTACTTTTTATGTTATTTTTTAGAAGTGCAAGATATCGCCAAACGAAACTTATTACTGTTTAGAGACATAAGTTACTTTAACGAAATAATTACATTTCAGATTCAACGAAACAGAAAAAATATTTATCATTAATCTGTTCAAATTAAGAAAAAAAAAATTCTGCTCGTCTTAAATCAAGAATTTACAAATGTATTTATATCTTACTAGGGTTTGCATTAAATTCTAGATGTTTTGCATTAAATAATGATTCTAGATGTTTTGCATTAAATAATGATTCTAGATGTTTTGCATTAAATAATGATTCTAGATGTTTTGCATTAAATAATGATTCTAGATGTTTTGCATTAAATAATGATTCTAAATGTTTTGCATTAAATAATGATTCTAAATGTTTTGCATTAAATAATGATTCTAGATGTTTTGCATTAAATAATGATTCTAGATGTTTTGCATTAAATAATGATTCTAAATGTTTTGCATTAAATAATGATTCTAGATGTTTTGCATTAAATAATGATTCTAGATGTTTTGCATTAAATAATGATTCTAAATGTTTTGCATTAAATAATGATTCTAAATGTTTTGCATTAAATAATGATTCTAGATGTTTTGCATTAAATAATGATTCTAGATGTTTTGCATTAAATAATGATTCTAAATGTTTCGCATTAAATAATGATTCTAGATGTTTTGCATTAAATAATGATTCTAGATGTTTTGCATTAAATAATGATTCTAAATGTTTTGCATTAAATAATGATTCTAGATGTTTTGCATTAAATAATGATTCTAGATGTTTTGCATTAAATAATGATTCTAAATGTTTTGCATTAAATAATGATTCTAAATGTTTTGCATTAAATAATGATTCTAAATGTTTTGCATTAAATAATGATTCTAGACGTTTTGCATTAAATAATGATTCTAGATGTTTTGCATTAAATAATGATTCTAGATGTTTTGCATTAAATAATGATTCTAGATGTTTTGCATTAAATGATTATTCTAAATGTTTTGCATTAAATAATGATTCTAGATGTTTTGCATTAAATGATTATTCTAAATGTTTTGCATTAAATAATGATTCTAGATGTTTTGCATTAAATAATGATTCTAGATGTTTTGCATTAAATAATGATTCGAAATGTTTTGCATTAAATAATGATTCTAAATGTTTTGCATTAAATAATGATTCTAAATGTTTTGCATTAAATAATGATTCTAGATGTTTTGCATTAAATGATTATTCTAAATGTTTTGCATTAAATAATGATTCTAGATGTTTTGCATTAAATAATGATTCTAGATGTTTTGCATTAAATAATGATTCTAAATGTTTTGCATTAAATAATGATTCTAGATGTTTTGCATTAAATAATGATTCTAGATGTTTTGCATTAAATAATGATTCTAGATGTTTTGCATTAAATGATTATTCTAAATGTTTTGCATTAAATAATGATTCTAGATGTTTTGCATTAAATAATGATTCTAGATGTTTTGCATTAAATAATGATTCTAAATGTTTTGCATTAAATAATGATTCTAAATGTTTTGCATTAAATAATGATTCTAGATGTTTTGCATTAAATAATGATTCTAGATGTTTTGCATTAAATAATGATTCTAGATGTTTTGCATTAAATAATGATTCTAAATGTTTTGCATTAAATAATGATTCTAGATGTTTTGCATTAAATAATGATTCTAGATGTTTTGCATTAAATAATGATTCTAAATGTTTTGCATTAAATGATGATTCTAAATGTTTTGCATTAAATAATGATTCTAGATGTTTTGCATTAAATAATGATTCTAGATATTTTGCATTAAATAATGATTCTAAATGTTTTGCATTAAATAATGATTCTAAATGTTTTGCATTAAATAATGATTCTAAATGTTTTGCATTAAATAATGATTCTAGACGTTTTGCATTAAATAATGATTCTAGATGTTTTGCATTAAATAATGATTCTAAATGTTTTGCATTAAATAATGATTCTAAATGTTTTGCATTAAATAATGATTCTAAATGTTTTGCATTAAATAATGATTCTAAATGTTTTGCATTAAATGATTATTCTAAATGTTTTGCATTAAATAATGATTCTAGATGTTTTGCATTAAATGATGATTCTAAATGTTTTGCATTAAATAATGATTCTAAATATTTTGCATTAAATAATGATTCTAAATGTTTTGCATTAAATAATGATTCTAGATGTTTTGCATTAAATAATGATTCTAGATGTTTTGCATTAAGTAATAATTCTAGATGTTTTGCATTAAATAATGATTCTAGATGTTTTGCATTAAATAATGATTCTAAATGTTTTGCATTAAATAATAATTCTAGATGTTTTGCATTAAATAATGATTCTAGATGTTTTGCATTAAATAATGATTCTAGATGTTTTGCATTAAATAATGATTCTAGATGTTTTGCATTAAATAATGATTCTAAATGTTTTGCATTAAATAATGATTCTAAATGTTTTGCATTAAATGATTATTCTAAATGTTTTGCATTAAATAATGATTCTAGATGTTTTGCATTAAATGATGATTCTAGATGTTTTGCATTAAATAATGATTCTAGATGTTTTGCATTAAATAATGATTCTAAATGTTTTGCATTAAATAATGATTCTAGATGTTTTGCATTAAATAATGATTCTAAATGTTTTGCATTAAATAATGATTCTAGATGTTTTGCATTAAATAATGATTCTAGATGTTTTGCATTAAATAATAATTCTAGATGTTTTGCATTAAATAATGATTCTAGATGTTTTGCATTAAATAATGATTCTAAATGTTTTGCATTAAATAATAATTCTAGATGTTTTGCATTAAATAATGATTCTAGATGTTTTGCATTAAATAATGATTCTAGATGTTTTGCATTAAATAATGATTCTAGATGTTTTGCATTAAATAATGATTCTAGATGTTTTGCATTAAATAATGATTCTAAATGTTTTGCATTAAATAATGATTCTAAATGTTTTGCATTAAATAATGATTCCAAATGTTTAGCATTAAATAATGATTCTAAATGTTTTGCATTAAATAATGATTCTAAATGTTTTGCATTAAATAATGATTCTAAATGTTTTGCATTAAATGATTATTCTAAATGTTTTGCATTAAATAATGATTCTAGATGTTTTGCATTAAATAATGATTCTAGATGTTTTGCATTAAATAATGATTCTAGATGTTTTGCATTAAATAATGATTCTAAATGTTTCGCATTAAATAATGATTCTAGATGTTTTGCATTAAATAATGATTCTAGATGTTTTGCATTAAATAATGATTCTAAATGTTTTGCATTAAATAATGATTCTAGATGTTTTGCATTAAATAATGATTCTAGATGTTTTGCATTAAATAATGATTCTAAATGTTTTGCATTAAATAATGATTCTAAATGTTTTGCATTAAATAATGATTCTAAATGTTTTGCATTAAATAATGATTCTAGACGTTTTGCATTAAATAATGATTCTAGATGTTTTGCATTAAATAATGATTCTAGATGTTTTGCATTAAATAATGATTCTAGATGTTTTGCATTAAATGATTATTCTAAATGTTTTGCATTAAATAATGATTCTAGATGTTTTGCATTAAATGATTATTCTAAATGTTTTGCATTAAATAATGATTCTAGATGTTTTGCATTAAATAATGATTCTAGATGTTTTGCATTAAATAATGATTCGAAATGTTTTGCATTAAATAATGATTCTAAATGTTTTGCATTAAATAATGATTCTAAATGTTTTGCATTAAATAATGATTCTAGATGTTTTGCATTAAATGATTATTCTAAATGTTTTGCATTAAATAATGATTCTAGATGTTTTGCATTAAATAATGATTCTAGATGTTTTGCATTAAATAATGATTCTAAATGTTTTGCATTAAATAATGATTCTAGATGTTTTGCATTAAATAATGATTCTAGATGTTTTGCATTAAATAATGATTCTAGATGTTTTGCATTAAATGATTATTCTAAATGTTTTGCATTAAATAATGATTCTAGATGTTTTGCATTAAATAATGATTCTAGATGTTTTGCATTAAATAATGATTCTAAATGTTTTGCATTAAATAATGATTCTAAATGTTTTGCATTAAATAATGATTCTAGATGTTTTGCATTAAATAATGATTCTAGATGTTTTGCATTAAATAATGATTCTAGATGTTTTGCATTAAATAATGATTCTAAATGTTTTGCATTAAATAATGATTCTAGATGTTTTGCATTAAATAATGATTCTAGATGTTTTGCATTAAATAATGATTCTAAATGTTTTGCATTAAATGATGATTCTAAATGTTTTGCATTAAATAATGATTCTAGATGTTTTGCATTAAATAATGATTCTAGATATTTTGCATTAAATAATGATTCTAAATGTTTTGCATTAAATAATGATTCTAAATGTTTTGCATTAAATAATGATTCTAAATGTT
Organism: Euprymna scolopes; assembly: GCF_053919585.1. Classification (NCBI taxonomy): domain Eukaryota; kingdom Metazoa; phylum Mollusca; class Cephalopoda; order Sepiida; family Sepiolidae; genus Euprymna; species Euprymna scolopes. Next base: position 107,161,971 of record NC_136491.1, read on the forward strand.
TTGCATTAAATAATGATTCTAGACGTTTTGCATTAAATAATGATTCTAGATGTTTTGCATTAAATAATGATTCTAAATGTTTTGCATTAAATAATGATTCTAAATGTTTTGCATTAAATAATGATTCTAAATGTTTTGCATTAAATAATGATTCTAAATGTTTTGCATTAAATGATTATTCTAAATGTTTTGCATTAAATAATGATTCTAGATGTTTTGCATTAAATGATGATTCTAAATGTTTTGCATTAAATAATGATTCTAAATATTTTGCATTAAATAATAATTCTAAATGTTTTGCATTAAATAATGATTCTAGATGTTTTGCATTAAATAATGATTCTAGATGTTTTGCATTAAGTAATAATTCTAGATGTTTTGCATTAAATAATGATTCTAGATGTTTTGCATTAAATAATGATTCTAAATGTTTTGCATTAAATAATAATTCTAGATGTTTTGCATTAAATAATGATTCTAGATGTTTTGCATTAAATAATGATTCTAGATGTTTTGCATTAAATAATGATTCTAGATGTTTTGCATTAAATAATGATTCTAAATGTTTTGCATTAAATAATGATTCTAAATGTTTTGCATTAAATGATTATTCTAAATGTTTTGCATTAAATAATGATTCTAGATGTTTTGCATTAAATGATGATTCTAGATGTTTTGCATTAAATAATGATTCTAGATGTTTTGCATTAAATAATGATTCTAAATGTTTTGCATTAAATAATGATTCTAGATGTTTTGCATTAAATAATGATTCTAAATGTTTTGCATTAAATAATGATTCTAGATGTTTTGCATTAAATAATGATTCTAGATGTTTTGCATTAAATAATAATTCTAGATGTTTTGCATTAAATAATGATTCTAGATGTTTTGCATTAAATAATGATTCTAAATGTTTTGCATTAAATAATAATTCTAGATGTTTTGCATTAAATAATGATTCTAGATGTTTTGCATTAAATAATGATTCTAGATGTTTTGCATTAAATAATGATTCTAGATGTTTTGCATTAAATAATGATTCTAGATGTTTTGCATTAAATAATGATTCTAAATGTTTTGCATTAAATAATGATTCTAAATGTTTTGCATTAAATAATGATTCCAAATGTTTAGCATTAAATAATGATTCTAAATGTTTTGCATTAAATAATGATTCTAAATGTTTTGCATTAAATAATGATTCTAAATGTTTTGCATTAAATGATTATTCTAAATGTTTTGCATTAAATAATGATTCTAGATGTTTTGCATTAAATAATGATTCTAGATGTTTTGCATTAAATAATAATTCTAGATGTTTTGCATTAAATAATGATTCTAGATGTTTTGCATTAAATAATGATTCTAAATGTTTTGCATTAAATAATAATTCTAGATGTTTTGCATTAAATAATGATTCTAGATGTTTTGCATTAAATAATGATTCTAGATGTTTTGCATTAAATAATGATTCTAGATGTTTTGCATTAAATAATGATTCTAAATGTTTTGCATTAAATAATGATTCTAAATGTTTTGCATTAAATAATGATTCTAAATGTTTTGCATTAAATAATGATTCTAAATGTTTTGCATTAAATGATTATTCTAAATGTTTTGCATTAAATAATGATTCTAGATGTTTTGCATTAAATGATGATTCTAGATGTTTTGCATTAAATAATGATTCTAGATGTTTTGCATTAAATAATGATTCTAAATGTTTTGCATTAAATAATGATTCTAAATGTTTTGCATTAAATAATGATTCTAAATGTTTTGCATTAAATGATTATTCTAAATGTTTTGCATTAAATAATGATTCTAGATGTTTTGCATTAAATGATGATTCTAGATGTTTTGCATTAAATAATGATTCTAGATGTTTTGCATTAAATAATGATTCTAAATGTTTTGCATTAAATAATGATTCTAAATGTTTAGCATTAAAAATGAGATTTTTTTGCAAAACGAAACTCTTAATCTATTGTTTGCAACAAAACGAGAATAACTTGTTTTTTGCGATAAAACTAAGAATTCTGCTGTTTTTGCAATAAAAATGAGAGTGTAAGAAATTTCTTTCCCACACACCCAATTCCTCCCTGTAGAAAGCAAATGAAATTCCACAAACAAAGCCATGACTTTAAAACTCAAATTTTATTCACAATGTATCAGAAATGAAAGTTCTTTGGTCACGGTAAGTCCTTTGCAAAAACAGTGGCTGAATTTGCTATCCATACGCATGGAGCCTTTAGTTTGATTCCTCTGTGGGAATGTTAGTTCGGGTTTCTTTTTTAGAAGGATCCATGTTGTACATGGTGAACACTGTGAATGTTGGCACCCAATACGGCATATTTTAGGACCTTGTGGTCTCTGGAAGATATAGGAATAAATTCCTATAATCAAATATATCATGCCGAACACAGTAGAATATCCTCATTGGGTAGAATAAGTTCAGCAATTATGTTGTCTCTGTATTTAGAGAAATGTCATTCGTTCACCCACTGTTTGGTGTCCAAGAAGGTAAAATCCTGGCACTCTAGACAGAGCGCCGCTGTTGTGAGTCTGCTGGTTCCTGTGTTCATTCTCAGACTGAAAAAATAATACATGAATACAAATTGGCGCCAAGACAAGATTTGGCGCATTCAAATTAAATCAATGACAGACTGGCTTACAAAGCATGTAGGTGGCCAAAAACAATATGGTGGTTGTACATGGAAAATTTCTCACAATATATGATAGATAGCTCTACCTACGTATTGAGCATTTTTTAAGTAAATACTTAAAGTTTACGCATATGTTTATACTTTCGTATATTAATATGTGAGTAAATTAAGTAGTTATATATATATATATATATATATATATATATATATATATATATATATATATATATATATACACTCGTGTGTGTGTATATATATATATATTTTTTTTCTATTTATTTTCGGATATATATATGAAGATAGATTGATAGATAGATAGATTGATAGCTAGCATTCTTTTGATGCGTGCTTACAGATAAGCTATGCAAAGTAATTAAACAAAAACTGGTTTTTATTTTCGTTTTTGTTCTGAAAACGGAGTTTTCTCGTTGATATTAATTATTTTGGAAGTTTAAACGACTGTCTAAAGTTAACGGTTTTAAATCACGCAGTAAAACTAAAATGAAATTGATTTTTTCTTTTCAAACTCCATGCAGGGATGCGTTTTCTATTTTATCGGAAGTAAAAACTAAGGAATTTGATCATGCAATCAACATGCATTGGAGATTTTTTTCTGTGATGCATCATTATTTATTCAGAAAAAAATACATAATAATACAAATTCAATCGTTATCAAGGTTGATTTCGATTCATTGTCCTTATTTCTTTCTTTCTTTATCTCTCTCTACCTATCTATTTATTTATGTTTATCTGTTCATATTTATTTTTCTACCAATCCACACCTATTTACCGGTAATATCTATCTATCTATCTATCTATCTATCTATCTATCTATATCTCATATATATATGTATATATATATATACTAGCAAAAGTACCCGTGATTTACTGGGTTCAAAAACAGCCTACAGAAAATGGACTCTGATTTATGAAAGTACTAGCGGGGGTATCCGGCGTTGCCCGGGTGTTTGGAGGTGTGTGTGTGTTAAATAAAAAAGAAACCGGGGGAGGGGGGGGGTAAAGTTGGTAGGATCGAACCTGAAGCTCTGAGGTGGAGTTTGAAAATAAAATCGGCCAGCCAAAATGAGTTACTGAAAGATGTTTGAATTTATTTAAGTAAGAACCAAATTGACAGGTGCGCGCACGGAAGTTGTCAAGCGTTATGACGACGACGACGTAAGCAATAGCTATTCAGCAAATGAGGTCAATGACTAGGTTTGTTATAAGCGAAGTAAAAAAAGAAAACAACGTTAAAACTTAAGGGGGGGTAATCAAAACATCGAAAAAAAACACAAAAAAATTAACGTAAGGCAAACAAACGATGTTAAATGTAAAAATCGAAAAAAGAAAACAGAAAAACGAACACGTGAAAAATGGCTTAAATAAGCCTGTTTCGATATTAAAATTTAAAAAGTCGGGTATGCGGGTGTTTTTGGGTGTGTGGTCGGGGGTGGATAAACGAAGTAAAAAAAAAAAAAACAGAAAAACGAACGTTACATGAAAAAAGGCTTAAATAGCACTGGTTCAATATTTAAATTTAAAAAATCGAAAAAAATAAAGAAAAAAAGACATCTCACACCACGATTCGAACCCAAAACGTTTAGATAATGAACCAACGCGCTAACCAACTGAGCTAACATGAAATTTGTTCAGTTTTTCAATTATTTAAAGTAAATCAGGTCATGACGTCATCTGGCGCATGTGTAGAACCGGTCGTCATCACGAGAGGACCATTATTTTTTAATTTTTCATTTCCATACTTTGTGGTCCAGGCATGAACGCAGACCCCACAATTTTAATGAACCACCGTTCTGCCAGATCAAACATACCCATTCCTGTGTCTCGATATATCTTCTATCAGCTGTAATCAGTTTTTTAAAATAGTCAACCAGAGGGGAGAACTTGAATGCCTACTAGGCACTGTCCTCAAGTGTCTAAAGTCTCTCTGTACAGGGGTTTGTCAGAACAATCTGGCATGAGGATACTTTTTCCATAGAAGTAAACCCTGACTAAATATTCAAAATCACGTTTCGTATTCGCAGCCCAAATAAGATCTCCTCACTATGGCTACTCCACAGCTTTTCTGAGGAATGGTGCACCTTCTCCAAGTGATATTACCTCAAGTAAGAGCACGAAGCTGGATACTCCACCAGACTAGATAAATTCTTGTCCTGGAATCCAGTAATACCAAGAGACCAACATGAAAGATATACTACAACGTATAAAAATGGTTAATTGGGGAGAGAAAAATTATGTTCTCAATTTCTTTACTTACTCAGTATTTGAGAGATAAAGAACTTAAATGGAACATTCGAATATCTATGTGTCTCATATAGAGTTCAAGTGTTAGCCCCTGGTTGTGGGCCCCTTGATTTCTGAGAACTTCGACTGAAGTAAAATAAAACCAGACACACACACACACAGACATTCAGCTTTATATAATATATATATATATTCGTTTCTCATTCCATCTGTGCATCTATTAAACTATCGATATCCCCCAGTTCATGTATGTATGTATGTATGTATAAATATATATATATCTGTCTATGTTCATAATTTATACATATAAGTCTATCTACCTCTGACCGTTTACGTATCTGCCCATCTCAAGACAAAACTCTAATATTACTTCTATTGTACAGTCTATTAACACTCAATTCAGTTGACTCTGTTTCAGCCGAATGCTTAATTCATATGCACCCTTGAACGGATATATATATATATATATATATATATAGTCATCCACATACAGTACTGTTTCACTGTATCACAGCTCATCAGTGCAGCTAGACAGGCAAGCCAGGATCAAAAACCGACTGCCCGTACAACAGTCAAGGCTCCTAACAATTATGCTAAAAAGCTGCCGCTGTGCAAGTAGTGAATTAACGATATTTTGCCATCATCTGAAATACCTAACCTCGATTTGTTTACACAAAGAGCACCGCTTAATAAGCTAATGGTAATTCATGTATCACTTCCCAATATGCTCAACTCAAGATGAGGAGCATTATAGTCATCCACATACAGTATTGTTTCGCTGTATCACAGCTCATCAGTGCGGCTAAAGGCAACTACCTCAAGCCAGGATTCAAACCCGACCGCTTGTACGATAGTCAAGGTTCCTAACCATTACGCTAAATGTCATATATATATATATATATATATATATATATATATATATATCATTCGTAGACATTTATGCTGATGACACTACCATCTATGACAACACATCAAAGGCTATAAATGGACAAGTTTTCTCTGATTCTCTCTCCTCTGATCTTGGGCATGTGGTACAATGGGGAAAGAAGTAGCTGGTTACTTTTAATGCATTTAAAACCAAACTTCTGTCTTTGCATCAGTAACGTTTTGATACCCATCTGGCATCAATTGAAATGAATGGCTCTCATCTTGAGGAGGCTCCATGTTTTGACAAGCTCCAGGGCTTGACGGTTACTCCTGATTTGAAATGGAACACGTACATCTATCTGCTGCCAAGTTCGCTGGGAAAATAGTGGGATCCTTCTATCGATCCAGTAGATATCTCACTGCTGATACAATTCTCTACCTGTATCAGAGCCAGGTACGTCCAAGAGTGGGCTACTGTTGTTACATCTGGGCAGGAGCTGCTAGAAAGGACTTATCCTGCCTTGACAGAGTTCAAAACAGACTTCGTAGCCTTGTGAGGGAATCCCTTTGTTTTCTCTGCAACATCTTTCTCACAGAAGAAATGTTCAAGCCTATCTCTGCTTTATTGTTATTTTCATGGCAAGTGCTCGTCTGAGCTCCAGTTTATGATCCCCCCTCGCCAAACTTTTACAAGAAACACTCGTCTAGCTGAAAACACAATCAATAATTTCCCTCACTCTTTATCTGTGAAACTCTCTTCCATTTGCCTGCTTTCCAGCTGACTATAATATGGTCGTCTTCAAGTCCAAAGTAAACAAGTTCTTGATGAGCCGTTCCCCTTAAGTAATTTAATTTACCAAATGTCCACAACTAACAATTATTACAACATTGTTCCATTGACCACTATACACATATTAACCCTTATCCTCGAGTGGCGACCCCTTTGTAAAAAAAAATTTTAAAAATATAGTAGTCAGCAGATAAAAAAAACATTAGTTGCCATCAGCTAATCAAAAGATTTAACACTCCAAGTTTACTCGTTAAAGTTTAAACTATCGTCAGATGGATAAGAAAATTTAACCAACTTTAACATATAAATGTATATTTGCACAAGTGTAAAAGAGCATTTTAAGCCGATTTACACTTGCAGGATTTGATGGCACAGCTTCTATGGCTGGCAGTAAAAATACAGTGTGGTCATGAATTAAGTCTGAATCACAAGGTTGTATTCAGATAATATACTTCTGTTATTCTTTAAGTCTTTGCATCGAACATGCATTCTCAAAGTTGCCTGCTAATGTTGATTTTCTTTTAACTGAAGTGCCATTATGATTCAGTAATAGTGCCCTTAGATGAGAAGAATTCAAAAGTGTATTTCAAATAATGAACTGTGTAGATGAAGAAAACGACCAAGGGAGAAATATTCCTCTTCCATTTTAAAATTTATATAAAACAAGATGGCTAGTAAGAGGAAACATTTTATATAATATTTTGATGAACTGGGAAGAATTATAAAGTTATTTGAGCACTTGTAGAGCAAAATTAAGTATTAGTGCAAAATACAAATGTCTGGCAGATAGGATTAATTATTTTTAGTTTTTTTTTTTTTTTTGTAACGGTTTTTGGGACTAGCCTCGGGTTAGGAATTTCAAGGGGAAATTCTCCTCCCAAACGCACATTGTAAGACAAAAGAAGATATGCAGTATGCCGGTTGCAATGATATCACAACCAAATGGCACTTGCCGAGGTTCGAACCAGCATTATCGTCATGAAACACCTTAATGACATTCACAGTTAATAATTAGAATAAGGCAATAAGAATGACAATGACACAATCGGGTATGAATGTACTAAAAATACATTAATTCATTCACATCAGTGTAATACAGGTGAATGCAAAAAAAAAGATAAAACAACAATAATGCAAATGGGGGTGCAGACAACATTACGGGTTGAGACGAGGAAGGTGGGGCGAGCGATAATAAGGTTTATTCATGGAGACGTATTGTCTCCCCCCCCCCCGCCTTTTTATTTTGGAACGTAGACTCTTGATGTTGGAGAAGGAGACATGGTAGTAGGGGTCTACGTTGGAAGATGGGGTTTTTCGTGTCTTCCGTTCAGTTTCGTTACATAATCAACTGTATCCACTTCTGGTAGCTTGATTTTTTTCTGAGCAGTGATCTTGGACATTACCTAAAAAATATACAAATTTATTTTCTTTTGGAGTAGGGGGGGGGGGTGGCTCGTTTTAAAACTATATTTACCTCAGTATTTTCTTTAATTTTCGGACATTTTTTTGTTCAAAATTATTTACTAAGTAATGTCGAGTGCGACATTACTTGTTATTTTTTTTTTTTAACTAAATAAACTTTAAAATAAGTTTAAATCCCAAAAACTTACAGAGCTAGGTAGAAAACGAAAACTTAGAAAAATCAATTTTTTAAAACAGTAAACAAGTAAAAATATTTAAATATTATGGGATGTGCATTACCTAAAAATATACAAATTTATTTTCTTTTGGAGGGGGGGGGGCTCGTTTAAAAACTATATCTACCTCAGTATTTTCTTTAATTTTCTATTTTTGAGCAATTATCGAGACTCCTAAGACGTGATCCTCTTATATCGGGCATTTCATGTTCAAAAGTAACACTCGACATTACTTTTTTTTTTTTAACTAAATAAATAAACTCTTTAAAATAAGTTGAAACACAAAAACTTTCAAAGCTAGGTAGAAAACGAAAATTAGAAAAATTAATTTAATTTTTTTAAAACACCAGTAAACAAATAATTTTTTTTTTTTTGTTTAATATTATGGGATGTGTATTCTCTTTTAAAAGCAATATCTCATTCCAGAACGGTCATAAAATGTGTTTTCAATCGAAATTTATTCAATACGGGACCAGTTTTCCTACCTAGCAAAAAGGGACGAGTTTTCCCAAATTCTTTTACTCAGTATCATAAATTGTTTTTTCGCTGTAAAAAAAAAAAAAAAAAAAAAAATACTTGATGAAATTAAGTGAAATTTTTTTTCGGAGAACTTCATTCCATAATGGATACGTACAATTTAAACTTTTTTTTTTTTTTTCGATATTTTCATTTTTTTAATGTCTTGATTAAACTGTACAAGTCCCTTTTTTGCCGTCTGTTACATCTTTTATGAAATTCTCGTGATTATCATAAATAAAACTCGATGCGTGAAAAATCAACAGAGATTAGACCATTCCTGTAAGGATCCGGTCACTGTTTATTTTGCGGTGGGAATTTAGTTCTGTGCAATTCTAGGAGGTCCACCCTCCTAGGCTTTGCCTTCTCTCTTCTAAAAGGGGTTAGTTTATTACTAATCGCCTAAGGCGCGCTTACCGAGGAATACCGACGAGACTGTCCAGGCACTTTTTGCCGGTCAGAGTGCACTTCTTTGGGGACCCTGATTTCTCAATCTCACTTTCCGACCCTGGTGTCTATGTTCCTGCAGAGGTAGAGAACTGAAGCACAATATTAAGACATATATTACGAAGTTCTACCAGTCTAAATGACTGTTCATTTTTTTTATCCAATCAGAGAAAAGAATTGTCTTTACCGCGGAATTTGAACGAAACAACGACCTGTTTCCTTCGTTGTTCAAAGTTAAGTCAAGATAAAAAAAAAAAAAACTTTATTCAAACGGTATTTAATAGCCAATATATTTATTTTGTCATAAAAGTTAAAGAAAATTAGTTTTAAAAAATTTGGCTGCTTATTTAAATTGGCACTTCTGGCGACAATTAAAAAAAAAAAAAATACGCAAAAGTCTGTATTATGTACGTCATAGGTGTATCAGAATTTTTGTAGGAATTTTTGACACCCCTAACACGAAACTGCGAATAAAATATAAAAATCTCGTAATTTCTCAGTTAAAAGTGGGTTGTTTATTTTCTTTATGGATTATACTTCCAAAATAACCTATTAAAGTTGTTTTAAAAGTAATAGAAATATTTTTTTAAACAGTAATGAATTTTCCGAACTCAATATTTTTCAATTTTTAAACTTTAAAAATCTATCAAAATTTTTCTATTGATTCTATTTTTACGATATTTTCAGGGTCAATGTGAAATTTTATGTTCTTTCCAATAAACCGAATATAATATTTTAGACAAACGTTTTTTTTTTTTTAATTCACGCCCCTCCCCCCATTTTCAAGTGTCTATTAAAAAGTAAATAATTAATTTACTCCCAAATTGAAGAGAAAAGGTCAATAAATAATATATTCAAATTTAAAACAAAAAAAAACGTAGTGTTTTTAGAATTTTACCTGTAAAGTTTAAAGTTTAAAACCTTTTTTTTAACCACGTTATTTGTTTTTTCTTTTTTTTTTTTTTTAATGGAACCTTGGTCCTTGCTCCTTTAATTGAAAAAAGAAATTAGGGCTTGAATTACATTTTTCGAGGAGTTATAAGCTTGGAAAGACAGGGGGTCGAATAATTCACGCCTCCCATTTTGAAATGTCTATTAAAAAGTAAATAATTAATTTATGTATCAAAATCTTATATATCACAAATTGAAGAGAAAAGGTCAATAAATAATATATTCAAATTTAAAACAAAAAAAAAAGAACGGTTTTTTAGAAATTTACCTGTAAAGTCTGAAGTTTAAATCCTTTAAAAAAAAAACAAAAAAAACACGGTTCTTGCTCCTTTAATTGAAAAAAAAATTAGGGCTTGAATTACATTTTTCGAGGAGTTATAAACTTGGAAAGATGGGGTGGAATTATTCAATATTTTCACGAAATTTCTGACACAAGATGTCATATTCGAAAAATTACATAAATTGATCATGTAGTTTATTTAAAACAAAGACAATCAAAATTAACGATTTTTAGCGATTTTACTACTAAATGCAATTGAATGTAAAACTAAGTTGGGGTTATTTTATAGGTACCTCCAATGCGCGCCACAGTTTTACCCCCCCCCCATATGTAACACGGGGTTTGTATTACTGTACACAGATTCGAAAAAGTTGTCACAAAACAAATATAGAACAAATAAATGTTATCAAAGGCAAGATAAGTTACTTTTCTACCTATTTGGATATTTTTTTTAGGTTTTTATTTAATGTAACCATGGCCTCGTGTTTATTCAGCTAAAAAAACAGTGTTTATCGATGTATTGGAAAATTTAAAATGGCGGCCGACTCTCTAAGACGGTAAGTTTGGGAAAATGAATTATAAATAAAAAACCAGTCAAAATACTGTTAAACCCCTGCCGAACATATGCCAGCCTATGTCGCGGTAACATATATTGAGTGAGTTTTTAACAAACCCAACTGCTAATATTTTTTTTAAATTTTTACAGCCTACAAAAATAATGAAAATGCGAGACAAAAATCGTGTTTACATTATCGACGCTTTAAAAACAATGTTCCTATGTAGTGAACACCGACCACTCTTTTTTTTTATAGGAGTAATCGAGGATAAATGAATTTAGGAAAACTCGACCCTGGAAAACTCCTCCCCTTTTACTAGGTAGGAAAACTGGTCCCTTATTGAATAAATATCGATTGAAAACACATTTTATAACCGTTCTTGAAGAAGATATTGTCTTTAAAAGAGAATACACATCCTATAATATTAAAAAAAAATATTTTTACTTGTTTACTGGTGTTTTAAAAAAATTAAATTAAGTTTTCTAAGTTCTCGTTTTCTACCTAGCTTGAAAGTTTTTTGTGTTTCAGCTTATTTTAAAGAGTTTATTTAGTTAAAAAAAAAAAAAAAAAAAAGTAATGTCGAGTGTTACTTATGAACAAAAAATGTTCGACATAAGAGGATCACGTCTTAGGAGTCTCGATAATTGCTCAAAAAGAGAAAATTAAAGAAAATACTGAGGTAGCTATAGTATTAAAACGACCCCCCCCTTCCGAAGAAAATAAATTTGTATATTTTTTAGGTAATAATGCACATCCCATAATATTTGTACAAAATTACTGTTTTAAAAAAATTAAATTGATTTTTCTAAATTTTCGTTTTCTACCTAGCTTTGTAAGTTTTTTGGTGTTTAAACTTATTTTAAAAAGTTTATTTAGTTAAAAAGAATTTTTTTTTTCACCCCAAACAAGGCACATTGCCACTTTGATGTAGGGAGTTACTATTAGAGACACAGGCTACAGGGGTATTAGGTGAGGAGTTGGGCAGCAACATGTCGGTTCACGTTACACTTGAACTTTTGCATGTCAGTACAGTTGGGGAAGCAGGAACCTGGCAGGGAGTTCCAAAGTCTAGCGGTTCTGGGGAAGAAACTACTGGAGTAGAACTTTCTCTTACATCTAGGGATCTCTACTGTGAAGGGGTTGGATTGTACTGTTTGTCGAGGGTATTTACGTAGAGAGGGTACAAGTGCTTGCAGTTCGTCGGAACATACACCATTAAAGTACTTGTAAAACAGGCAGAGGGATAGCTGTATCCGAAATTTCGTGAAAAATATTGAATAATTCCACCCCGTCTTTCCAAGCTTATAACTACTCGAAAAATGTAATTCAAGCCCTAATTTCTTTTCAATTAAAGGAGGAAGGACCAAGGTTTCATTTAAAAAAAAAAAAAAAAAACGTGTTTTTTTAAAAAAAAAAAAAAAGACAAGGTTTTAAACTTCGGACTTTACAGGTAAATTTCTAAAAAAAAAAAAAACACTACTTTTTTTGTTTAAAATTTGAATATATTTATTGCTCTTCTATCTTCAATTTGTGATATATAACACTTTGGTGAGTAAATTAATTATTTACTTTTTAATAGACATTTCAAAATGGGAGGTATGAATTAATTCGACCCCCTGCCTTTCCAAGCTTATAACTACTCGAAAAATGTAATTTAAGCCCTAATTTTTTTTTTCAATTAAAGGAGCAAGGACCAAGGTTTCATTTAAAAAAAAAAAACAAAAAAACAAAAACAAACAACGTGGTTTTTTTTAAAAAAAAAGTTTTAAAATCGGACTTTACAGGTAAATTTCTAAAAAAAAACACTACTTTTTTTTGTTTTAAATTTGAATATATTATTTATTGATCGTTTATCTTCAATTTATGATATATAAAACTTTGAGTAAATTAATGATTTACTTTTTAATAGACACTTGGAAATGAGGGGGGGGGCGTGAATTAAAAAAAAAAACCTTTGTCTAAAATATTATATTCGGTTTATTGGAAAGAGCATAAAATTTCACATTGACCCTGAAAATATCGTAAAAATAGAATCGATAGAAAAATTTTGATAGATTTTTAAAGTTTAAAAATTGAAAAATATTGAACTCGTAAAATTCAATTAATTTCATTACTGTTTTTAAAAAAATAATAATAATATTTCTATTACATTTTATACAACTTTAATAGGTTATTTTGGAAGTATAATCCATAAAGAAAATAAACAACCCACTTTTAGAGAAATTACGAGTTTTTTTATATTTTATTCGCAGTTTCGTGTTAGGGGTGTCAAAAATTCCTACAAAAATTCTGATACACCTAGTCATCTGCTTCAATTTAGATAGCGCTTTTTCATTGGCTAATCAAACTCCCAAAAATTCAATTTAAAAAATAATAATAAATAAATAATAAATAAGTAACTAATCAGAAAATAAAAAGTCCCCCCCCCCTTTAATATCACCTTAAAAATTACTAGAAACATAACAGAAAAAAAATTGAATAAAATAAAAAGTCGAGTTAGCGTGTCAACATTTGAACAACGCTCGGCTCGGCTGACACCGATAATTGCCGGTCTCGCCCGATCCACGCTTGACGGGAATTCACGAGAATTCGGGTCAAATTATGCAAGAGTACCCGTAATTTAATAATAATCACGTTATTCAATTTTGAATTAAAAATTTAAAAAAAAATTGTTTAAATTTAAACTCATAAAAGGTTTTCATAGTTTAAAAAAAGTTCTATTTTATATTTAATTTTTTTTTATATTTCTATTAATATTGTTTATCATTTAAAAAGGTATTCCTTGTTTAAAATTATATATATATATATATATATATATATATATATATATATATATATATATATATATATATATATATATATATATATATATATATATATATATATTGATTCCATGGTAACGTACCGGTGACTGCAAGAAATTAGCCCCTTTTATGTGATAATGGGTTCGAGATTATTTTTCGCCTAACCTCCAGTATTGCCGGCAGTTGGAGGTTTGTCTATTATTAGTCTACGAAACTTTCGGCACCTTTCACCACAATACCGTATTCACATCGTGGAGTTAATCCTACTGAAATAATCGTACACATTAAAAAAAAAAGTAAATAAATAATGTATGTGTATTTGTTTTTATTTATTCGATAGAATATGCGATAATGAAAGATTTGATTGTGTAAAAAAAAAAAAAAGTCCGATATGAATATATGTACTGATGATGAAAAGCATCCAGATAAATAAATAAACGATTGCTATGGGACAACCAAAACTGAAATCTTTTGTTCGAAATTCGGGCGCCGTGCTAAATGAGCCCCAGCTGCCGCTATTTATAAAAATATACCCTCGGAAATTCTTGATGATAATTCCGCCCAGCAGTAAAAAAAGAACTACTGAGTGCCAGTTACGGCAAAGGCCATCATTAGAGACATGCATTATGCAATAGTTTGCAATGAACGTTCGCAGTATATACAAATCAGCCGTAACCACACTGATAGCTCCCATTTATTTGCATATTTGTATAGCGAATCTATAATAATTAATTATCGCTACAATTTGTTATGTTATTATTCCGTTAAAATCGACATTTATATTATTTAAAAACGTATCTTGTACTTAATTTGTTTTATTTGTAAATAATTTTATTTTATTTTGGCAAGAATAAACTGTTCTTGATGTCAACAAGGGAAATAATTCTGTAAAACTTCCGCTTGAAAATTATTTCTCTTTCGTCGGTGCGCTTTGCCCTTTACCACGGCCATCTTAAGAGATGGCCTAGCAGCTGAAAAATGACGTCATAGCCAAGATCCCAACAAATAATATACGTTGAACAGTGGAACACTTAGACTTTTGATAATGAGCAGAAATTTGTACAGAAAACTTCAAAATTGAATTGAAAAAAAATAAAATAAAGAACACGATGATTTATACTGAAACTCATCCAATAATAATAAAAAAAAAGAATTGTAAAGGGAAAAAGTTGTTTGTTTATGCGTTAAAAGCAATTGAACATTTCGTTGAATTATGGGTTTTAAAGATTAGAATACGTTCTTTATTTACTTCTAAATTACATTTAAAAAGAAAAGGAAAGAACACGATTTGATTTGTAATGAAACTAAAGTTTATTGAATATAAATAAATAAAAATTATGCATGTGAGATTACATATGTTTGAAGCAGAAGACAATCAAAATATGAATTAAGGCAATAAACAAATATTAAAGATTAACGATTTTTATAAAATTAAAACGAACAAATATTTTTTAAATCAAAGCGAACAAATATTTTTTAAATCAAAGCGAACAATATTTAAAAAATCAAAATTGAAAAACGAACGATAAATTAGTTTAACTGGAAAACGCAATGCAGAAATATTTCAAACATTAAATATTAAAACATTACAAAAATCTTTTGTAGAATTTAATTAAAAGTTTGATTTTTTTTTTCTTTTTCTGATTTTTTTTTTTTACTAATATTGTCATTCTCTTTGTGGCAAAAATTGTGGTAAATGTGTAGTTTAGCGGCGTAAATTATTTGACAAACAAAACTTTACAAAAAAAAAAATTATTTATTTTTATATAAAACACATTATTAGCCCCAAAGACTGAAATAAAACTAGAAAAAAATTCATTTTTATTATTTTTTCATCATTTTTTTATTAGACTAAAAGTACGACATTCAAGGACGCCATATTGTTTTTAAAATTTGGCCTTTCTAAGGTTTGACAGATTGGCCTTTTTTACACTCTTTCATTAAAAAAAAAAATGGCGGCCAAAAATATAGTTCATGAAAGAGCGTAAGAAAAGGTCAAATTTGCCCTTAAAAAGGCCAATCTCTCAAAGAGAAAGGCCAAATTTTAAAAACAATATGGTGGCCTTGATAGTTTTACATTTAATATAATAAAAAATGCTGAAAAAAATAATTAAAATGAATTTTGTCGGGTTTTATTGCAGTTTTAGGGTCTAATAATGTTTTATGTAAAAATAGTTTTTATAATTTTTTGTCTGTCAAATAATTTACGATAAGGGAATGAACTTCATATCAGCATTTTTAGAATTATTTAATCAAGAAATTCAAGTTTTACGGCATCGCTTTTATAAAATAGTTAGGTGAAAGTACAGAATATTTACAACACACTGTCCATGTTAAATAATAAGTTTCTAAGTAATCATTTATTATTTCAGCACATAACATAAATAACATACAAGATCATTTTTTTATATCCATAATTTCATTTTTTTAATAAATTCTGAAAAAGAATGTACTAATAAGAAAGAGATAAACATTTGAAATAGCGCTTTTTTTTTGTTTGTTTGTTTGTGTGTTCTTTTTGTTTTTTTATTGTTTAGCCTCAAACATTTCATAACCTCACTTTTTTCTTTTTATCGCATTCATCCACATGTAATGTAATTCCTTGTCTTTCGGAAATGAAAAAAAAAAACAGTAAATTTCAGTCCCTTTTCGTAGTTTCTTTGCAATTTGGATTTTGCAGCCATGTTAAAAATTTAACCAAAAAAATGTATACCTACTTCCAGTTAAACCGTTTCAACACATGACCAGATTTCACAGGACTAAGGTTCATGACGTCAGCAGATTAAATTGTGTTAGTTAATAGGCCTCTATTACGATCATCGTGGCCCAACCCAGGCACCATTTTATTTTTGTCCCCTCCCCCCGGACCTCCCCCACTGGGAGGTTACCTTCCATCCCCACTTCCCCTCTACATTATTTTTCTTACCCCAGTCCCAACTAGATATATTCCTGCTTGTTTTTGGTTCCCAGAAAACAGTGAGTGATCTATTACTTAGATCAGGGTCAGGAGGGACCATACCAACATACTCCATTAGGCATTTTGATTGTTTTAAATTTTTATTTTTTATGGACATTTTATTTAGCTTTGCCCCACTCTCCACCACAAACATTTTTTTATATAATACCAAATTTAAGACTTTTTTCTAAATGAATTGAACTTTTTCTTTCACACACACACACACACGCAAATGTACATCTATCTATCTACATAAAATTCAAATGACCTTGTAACAAGTGTTGTAACCCCACATCCGGTTTATGACTTCTGGTTGCGGATGCGTGCATGAATATAAACCCAACAGCATAAACAAACACAAATCACTACTTTTGTAGAATTTGACTTACGCACTATTTTCATTTTTTTTTTTTTTTCAATTTTGTCTTCACGAATCTTTATGCATTTTTTTTTTTACATCGTTCATTTCTGTATTGCATTTAAGTTATTTTAACGCAATTTTCTTACAAATAAATCTACTTTAACCTGTTGACAACCATAAGAGCATTTTACAACGGCGATTTACCCACCGCCTTCCTTTTTTGTTTAATTTATTCTTCAATTTTTAATACACCTTTCTTAAAAAACATTCATACATTTTCTTCTACCCTACCAACATAAATAAATAGCCACGAAAATGTTTTTTTTTATTTGCATTACAAACAAATAATCAATGCGACAATAAAGCATATTGTTTTACTGTGTATGTTTTCAGCATCCCAATTGTTTTTTTGTTTTTTTCGCATTTAAATTATCCAAATAAACAATTGTTAATACTTTCTGCTTTTTTTTTACATCGTTCATTGTCTTAATTAGTTTTATTGACCTTATTATTAACATGTAAATTAAATATTTGACCCAATGGGTCATGAATGTATTTAAAATTTAAAATAAATGAAAAAAAAAGTTATATTTTATTTTCATTTTCTATTTAAAAAGCCATTCTTAACATGGGGAGTGGTTTTAACTATTCTGTACTTTCAACTCACAATTTTATTTTAAAAAGATATATCAAAATTTGAATTTAATTTTAAGTATTATGGTATCTGTTCAGTGCACATTTACCTATAAGTATGGCAAACCACTTATAATTCAATGGTTGTAAGTTTTTTTTTTTCAAAAATAACCAATTATAAACAGAACGACTCATAGAAATCTATCTATATTCTTTTTTCATTTTAATATACTTTCATAGAAATGTTTCTGTTATGTCACAAAAAACTATTTTCTTTACGTCACAAGTGTCACACTCATAGATTAATTCCATAGCTAATATAACATTGACCCAACGGGTCACGGGTAGTCTAGTAATTTTATAAAACCGCGGGGGAATTTATTAAGTAGGTTTAACCTATGGAGTGAATGTGGTATTGTTGTAAACGTTGCAGTCAAGAGTAATCTCCAAAGTTATATAGACAATATCCATCCCCTCTCCAACTTCTTAGAGAGTCTTGTGCCTAAGTTTGTTTTGTTTGTGATTTTTACTTTTAATGATAAAAAATTGATTCTAATTTTTTCAACGAAATAAACTACATATCTAAGTTAATTTTTTTGCTTATATGATTTTGTTTGGACAAAAAAAAATAAATAAAAAAAAAAGTTTAGTTGAAGATTCCTTTACTCAATCTAAAAACTCGATTACTTGTAAAAAAAATCAAATTTAAAAAAAAATTAATTTAAAGTTCACCATTTCGTTTCATTTTTTTTTTTTTTCATTTTTTTTTACGATTTTTTTTGTAAAATGAATCATTTATCTTAAAATTGTATTTTAATTTTGAAATACAATTTTTATTTACTCGAACTCATGAAAATCAAACTTTGATTTGATGTTGTAATCGCTGGCGGCCATTCTTTTTCCTTAGTTTGTTGCACTAAAAATTTTTATGGTCGACATGTATGATGCCGTCCCTTCTATAATTTTTTTTTCTTTTCGTTTGTTTTCAATTTTTTCAGTGGATTAGTATCGATTGCACTCTAATCTAACAAATTATACCCTCCTCCATGCAAAGAATTCAATATTTTAAGATTTTTTAAGGTGTAAGAAATTCTGCAGAAATAAGCAGGCTCCTAATTGGTTGGTTTAACCCACCCACGATTTTTTTGGATGACGTATTGAAGGGAATTAATCGCTCCAGTGGCAGACCAAGGTATTGCACCTTAAGCCCGACTCTGCGTGTGTGCATAACTGAGTGTCAAAAACTCTCAGCGGGAAAGCGCGAGTTTATACCAAGGCTGCCAGTAAGATGCTCATTAGAAAACGATTGAGTACCCTCAAAGAATTAGTGAGGGAATATAAGCTCTCAGTAGATGTGACATTGGTTGCATCAGTGTACAATATAGCCAATCAATTGACGCGCGTACCACAGTGATGGTTAAATGCCATGAAGAAGGATGCGGGACCCGAGCGACAGATCGGTGCAGTTTATGTCGCTGAGTTGGACAGGGCGCATATCATGTCCATTCATAGGAACAGGAACAGTGGACATCCAGGAGTGTGACGCACCGCATATTTCGCCCAGAGAGTTTGCCCTGCAATAACAAAAGCAGCAGTTAGATTGGCAATATGAACGTGCGTTGAATGCCAATCTATAGATCCAGCGCCAGTTCACTGGAAGAAAGGAAAGCTGGAGGTGAGCAGTGATTGGCAACGGTTGGGAGTGGACATTACACACTACGGTGCTTACCATTTTCTAACTATCACTGATTGTGATCGCCACGGTTTTCAGTGTGGAGGCAATTAACATGGCAGGACTCGGCAACTATAATTTGCCACCTGGAAGGGGTCTTTTTTTTAATGTGGCCCACCTCGCGAACTACTGACAGGTAATGACACAGCTTTCTGCAGCAAAGAATTAAAGACGTTTGCAGATGAATGAGGCATGAACTTAAGATTTTGCTGTTCATATGGCCCATCGTGAAATGGCATAGCAGAGCGATGTCATCGCACTGTGAAATGGATCGCAACTAGAATGCGCTGCTCAAAAAATATCAGAGGCAGTCTACTGGTACAAAGTGACTCCAAAAGACAAGGACTCATATTTGACCTCACCAGCCAATGCTATATACTGGTATGAGGTCTGGATAAAAGCAATCAAGATTATGCCACCAGTAGCAGGTCCTGAGCATAGTCTATACCGAATTGGAGACTGTGTGGGTGAAGGCACCAGAGAATTGGTTTACCATGAGGTTTGGCCAGGGTTGGGTAACCAAGATAATCAATCCACAATCCGTTTTGGTGAATGGGATGCCCCAACGCGTAAAGGACTTGTGCCCCTGATACCGTGTACTCGTCAGAAGATTCCGACAGCACAACTTCCTCGGAGAGCATGTCAGAAAGTCTGATATCCGATGACGAAACAGACTCAGAAGATGGTCATGAGGCAGGAGTAGAAGCCGCGCTGGCTCCTGAAGAAGCCCACGGTTCTGAAGAGGCCCCACAATTGCAAAGAAGCACTGGGCAAAGACAACTACTGCCGGGATGTAGCCTATGTGATCATCAGATCATGAGTGTGTGTGGGGGTGGAACTGAACAACACTGACGTTACAAAATGATGTGCACAAGAACCGCCGTCATTCGAACCCGGAATCTGTCCAGTATAAGGAAAAGAGGAGAAGGGAAGAAAGATATGCAAATCGTGGTACTGTAGCAATTAAAAGTCTGTATATAAAGACGATTTTCTTGTTTTTTTTTGCAAGAGGGTTGAAATGTAATCATGATTTTGTCAAGTGGTATTAGGTGTCTGAGCAAATGACATAGACTCAGTTAGCAGAGGTATATCAAGTTAACAAATTTTTTTTAATATCTATGTGAAAAGGGTTGGATAGGAAACAAAAACTTACATTGCTTTCCTACTCCCCCTCCCTCCACCCCCCCTCACCTGATCCCATCAGGCATTTATTTGTAAAGAGTTCAAAAGATAAGGGAAAACAGGGAAAGAAAAAAGAAAGAAACAAAAAGGACTAATTTTTTTCGAATTGAGGACCCAATCCGCACCACACATGGAGGATCCGAACCAGGCCGTCTATCCAGCTGAAGGAAGCAGGAAGGGTGTCAGCACCCCTCCAGGTCCCCAACTACAGACTGATCGACTTGCTATGGTTGATTTTTTTCATACTGTGTGAGAGCCTGTCACCACCTCAATGTCTCGGAAGCATAACACAAAGATGGTGATGTCATAGGCGAATGCCGAGACCCTGGCTTTCAACCCTCCAGGCAATACGCTTCTGTGCAGAACTAGACTTGCCTCCTCACGCCTTTGCTTGCAAAGTAGCGGCTCCAACGCAAGGACGTAAAGCAGGGGAGACAACGAACAGCTTTGACGCATGGATCGGGAGATGGCAAAGGATTTTGAATACTTTCCGTTTGCCTGTATTACTGTTGTCAGTGCACGGTACAGTACGGAGATCCATTTGCGGAAGCTCTGTTTGAGTCCAGTGGTCTCTAGAACAGATGTCAGAAAATGATAGCCCACCCTATTGAAAACTTTGAACTGATCCAAATTGATCAATGTGACTTCTGTGTCGTCTTCTAAGATCATATGCAAGTTGTTTGGAATCGATCTTCTCTTTATGGCATAGTTCGTCTCTAGTTCAATCAAGTTGCCGATAACAACCTGCAGATTGGAGTTATGGACCTGTAGTTGTCTAATTCTTCCCTGCCATGCCTATCCGTTTTCTTCAGCAATGTGATCACTCCCTTGGTGACTTGAACTGGGATCGAACCCTCATCAAACTAATGGTTGAACACATTTGTCAGAATTGGTATCAACATGGGCAACAGACTCAAATACAATCCGTAAGGCAGACCATCGAGTCCAGGCGATTTGTTGCAACCAACCTGTTTCAGCACATCTCCCGCTCTGTTACCCTGCCCTCGCTCGCAACTAGCCACTCTAGCTGCTTCCAGGCGAGGAGAGTTGGCAAAAATTAAAATACATTGCAGTAATGAGTATTTTAAAATACAAACTTAGGCATGAAGCCCTAATGAATGGGAGGGGGGGGGGTCGGAGGTCTTTCTATTTGTCTATAAAACTTTGAAATTACTCTTAGTTGGCATCTTTCACCACAATACTGCATTCATACCGTGTAGTTAATCCTACTTAAGGAATCCCACACATTTATAAAAAAAGGAACATGTATTTTTTTTAATTTATTTATTCGATAAAATATGGGACATAAAAAGAAGTCTAACAATGCCCAGTTTTTGGGGAACCAAATAGAAAAAGAAAGAATAAACAGTCTAATTTTTGTTCTAAATTCGGGTGCCGTGCTAAATGAGCTACAGCTATCGCGAGTTTATAAAAATAGGTCCTTGAAATTTCTTTATGATAGACCCTCCCCACCTCCCCACTTTTTTATTCTTGTTGTACCTTAATTTTGTTAAATATATAAATCAAAATTTTACCTGCTAGATTGCAAATACAATCTTTAGATCTAGTAGGAAAATGGCTAAATTGGCAACACTGTGGCCTATAGATAGACTACGATCAGCTGATAAAATATACATTTAGTTTATTATTCGTCAAATTAAAATACATTCCAGAATGAGTAAGTTACAAAATACAAATTAACAACAAACTTAGGCATTAAACCCTAAGGAATTTTTTTTTGGGGGGGGGGAGTCAGAGGTCTTTCTATTTGTCTATGATACTTTAAGGTTACTGTTAGTCGGCAACTTTCACCAAAATACCGCATTCACACCGTGGGGTTAAACCTACTTAAAGAATCCTAAAACATTTTAAATGTGTAACGATTATGTACATGTGTGCGTGTAAAATAATTAAAACAATTTTTTTTAATTCAAATAAATATGGGATGTAAAAGTTCATTAGGATAAAGAAAAATATATATATTCTTAGAAATTTAGCAATTACATCATGCCTCCCATTGTATTTGTTTTTGAACAAATCAAATCGGTCGATTATAATTACCGCGTAGCGTTTTGCTTTCATGGGTTTTTTGTATTTGCACGTTTCCTTTTTTAGTTTCAACCAGGCAACTGAATTGTACGGATGGGACAGAATTCCGCTCCAGTTTCATTGATGGAACCCGTACGAGAAGGACATTTGAAACTCCCCCCCCCCCTGCATGAGCGATGGAGTCTCCAACTATCATCTCTTGAGACATTTTATTTCAAGCCCAAATAATTAGGCATATTATTATTTGAGTCCATTAGTAACTTCCAATTTGGTCTGAATTGCCGAACTGACATGATCATTTAAAATAGACTTCTGCATTATCCTATCTGTGCGAGGGCTGGATCTTTTTACATCAGAAGGCATCATATTAACCCCTTCAACAGCTGCCACCTCTTCAAAGACAGATGAACCAGCAACTAGTTCCTTTTGGAGATTCAAAGACTATTACCTTTTGAGGTCTGTTTAAGCTCTGTTTACAGAAGCAAAAAGCGGGCATTCCTTTTTTGGCAACCCAGGATCTAGTAAAATTTGTATTGAATTTTAATGTAGGCCTTTGTTGTGTTTGTCTTACTTTGCTACTGTCCTGGAGCAAAAACCAGTTAGATAAAATAACTAATCATACATTGGAATAAAGATATATGTATATTTAAAAAAACATTTTTTATTGCATTTTTACCCCAAACA
Organism: Euprymna scolopes; assembly: GCF_053919585.1. NCBI lineage: Eukaryota > Metazoa > Mollusca > Cephalopoda > Sepiida > Sepiolidae > Euprymna > Euprymna scolopes. The sequence continues at coordinate 107,185,348 of NC_136491.1, forward strand.
AGTTTCATCATCCGATATATACAACAAAAAATAAAGAAAAACCTTTATCGTATACCTTTTAAATAACAGTCGTGTTCTCGTCAAGTAGGGTTTTTTTTATTCAAGAAAATAAAATTTCACTGTTTTTCGATAAGAGAAAAAACAGCGATGACATTGAAATTAAAACTCTATGACAAGTAGGTACACGATAAATGTTTTTGTTTATCGCCACAAGTGTAATCTGGACTTGCACCAATTTTCCTAATAATATAGAAATTATATATGTCGGATGATGAAACTCAACAATTGCTTATTAAAAAAAAAAAATTCCAACTATAATCTCCTTTTTTAGATAAAAAACGTAAGTAAAATGGAACCATGCACACACACACTTTTTGTTTAATGAGCGGTCCCTGCAACGTGTTGCGTTCAACATCGTAGCCGGTGCCTATTTGCCAATGGAAGTCTCACTCCTGTACGTTGGCTGTGGCTATTTCCTTCTTGATATTACTTCTAGCTTCTATATACTTCTGTCTATTTGTACTGTATGTCGGATAAGTTTGCGGTATGTATGCTGCCTTTGAGCAATGGCAGCTGCGCAAGTAGAACCATTGGGGAGAGTGAGGTTTACTATTTATCTCTATATAAATAAAATGAACTCATTTTTTCCCGTCTGATTTTGACATTAATAGGATTAAAAATCAAGATATTTCATGCAAATATAATATGCACAAACGGCAGAACAATATCTGAGGTGTGTTATAGGCTTATTATTTCTCAAATTCCTCGATAATCTTAGATTTCTATACTTTTTCTGCTGAGGAGTCACGGCCAAAATCGGTTAAGATCAATGGAAGTGGTAAAATATTTTCTCTCTAATAAATTCCTCCTCCCCCTGCCACCACTTAACACCGTTTGGGGATCGTTCACAAGGAACAGTTGAGAAGAGAACACCGGTTTGGCTTCGTAGTTCTTTCATGTGAAGTTATTTAAAATCACTAAACTAAGCTGCAGTGCTCTGTGGCGTAGTGGTTAGCGTGCTGGACAATTCACATTATATTTTCACGTTCGCGCCGACCTACCGTAGTCGTTTTTTTTTTGTTTTTTTTTCCTAAACAACTGGAATGGACTTTTCTTGGTGGCCGAACTGTTAACGTTGCAGATGTTTTTTTTTTTGTTTTTTTTCACACTTTATTTTCCTACTTTTACTCATGACTCCGGGTTTGATCCTTCCTACTTACCTACCATAACATTTTTTTAAAACTCCCCCCCCCCGTCCCGGAAACAAACACTCGGGCAACGCCGGGTACCCCCGCTAGCATGTATATATATTAGTGGTGGGATGATTAACCGGAATCGTTAATCGTAAGAATCGTGTATTTTGGGGGTAATCGGAATCGCATTGTTAAAATATACCTTAGATTTACGATTCTTTTATTACGATTCTCTTATATTTTTAAGTTGAACTGTTTGTTTGCTGTCAAAAATTTATGATAAAAACGTCATAGAACATTTCATAACATATTTAATATGATGTACAAGAATTTTATTAACTACTTTAAAGGTAATCTTTATTTATCTTAATGAGTTTCGAAATATCTTTGAAATTTTTTCTTTCTTTAATTCTTTAAATTTAAAAAAAAAAAATTTTTTACTTTCAGCTGAACTTGCCGTTACATTTCGTTTTTTTAGTAATAAATGCTTCTCTACATTAACAACCAACCTTGTGTCTAACTCTGCCCTTGTGGGGAGACAATTAAATAGGAAGTAATAGGGCGGCTGAAAAACGTTTTTCGACCATCATAAAAGCATTACAATACATTTAAACCTAAAGAATTTCTGCCATGTGCACTTGTTCTGAGTTAACTAGCCACTACTTGTGTTTCAAACTTTAAAAAAAAAAAAAAAAGCTTTAAAATAGTAAAAACACTAAAGCTCGTTTTGGCACCCCTATTATCCCAAAGAACCAGTTATGTTAACACTTTGCAATATTTTTCAATAATTATTTTTTAAAAAAAATTTTATAATCAATTTTTATTTAAAATTAAGAAATTATTTTCTAAAATATTTTGTTTATACATGTTTAAATTTTGTTTTTCTTAAATCAAATTAAGAAATTAATTTAAAAAATATTGTTTATATCCATCTTCATTCAAAAGGGTTACTTTTCGGTAGCTTCACCGGTTGTTAACCTAAATTTTCCAAAAGTCAGAACGAGGCTCGTCTGCCGGACCTACTTATCTAAGCTTCGCCGATTTTTGTTATTATAATTTTATCTGTTTTCTTTATGGATATTTTTTTTTTATTTTTTTTTTTTTTTTGCCGGAGTTTATGTAATTATTAACAGGAAAATTCATGAAAGTCAAAATGGAATCCATGCTATTTTTAAATATTTTTATAAAATCACTAGCGGGGCTACCCGGCATTGCTCGGGATCGTATAAACAATGAGAAAATCTAATTGGATTTGGAATATATTTGCTAATATAAGTAGAGAGGAATTTTTAATGGCTATGTAGTATTTATTTGGTATTTCGAGCATTAAGTAGTTGCTATTTTGAGCATTAAGTAGTTACCATCTGATAATGACCTTTGATTTAAAAAAGATCCCATGGAAATATTAAGAGTAGCATTGTAAATAACAATGTTTTCAAATGTTTTTATTTCAGCACAGCCTCCTTTATATCAACAGAAGAAAGTCAGCAAATCCATTCACATTTCGTATGCATTGTTTACATTTTGAAATCGAGTAATTATGAACTTCGTCGATAAATTTATGAAATCAGTCATAGTTTGATTTGTTCTAAATCGATGGTCGTGAAAATTTGATATTTGACATTTCTTAAATGCGATAATCAAGATGGTATAATTATTTTGACCAGAAAATAAATGTTAAACTTGGAAACTGCCCCCCCCCCCCAAAAAAAAACATAAAAGACAATAACGATGCCAAACTTTCCATAACACTCGGAAAAATGTAAACAGAAAAAAGAAAAATTGAACGTAACGAAACGAAATAAAACGGAAATGAATTAGTAAATGGTGCCAAAAAATGAAAAAACTAATGATGTCAAACTTTCCAGAAAGATCGAAAAAATGTAAACAGAAAAAAGAAAAATCTGAGAACGAAACGAAATAAAACGGAAATGATTTAATCTATGGTTTAAAAAAAAAAAATGGAAAGAATCTGTGTCTATATATGTATAGTTCTTAGTGTAATAATGTGAACAACGTAAAGCTAAGCCTGGTTTAGGTGTAAATTTGATATTTTAGATTACGAAATGCGATAATTACGATGGTATAATTATTTGGACCGGAAAAGTAATTTCTAACTGTGGGAGCAGAAATATAAAAAAAAGAAAAAGAAAATAACGATGTCAAACTTACCAGAAAGTTCGTAAAAATGTAAACAGAAAAAAGAAAAGTCAAACTGAACGAAATCAAATGAAACGGAAATAAATATATAAAAATAACGATGTCAAACATTCCAGTAAGATAGGAAAAATGTCAACAGAAAAATATAACGGAACAAAACGAAATATAACGGAAATGATGTAATATATGGTTAAAAAAAAAAATTAAAATGGAAAGAATCTGTTTGCAATTTGTGTGTATTAGTGTAAAAATGTGTAAAACGTGTAAGTAATGCATTTATCTTTCCTAGTGTATAAATGTGAACAACGTATAAGTAAAAGTGGGGCTTTTTCCCCAATAGGAAGCAGTTCAGTTTTTGTAAGCAACTAATAAACCCGTAAATGGTGGGGCATCCGTAAAAATTCCTCGTGAACGATCAAGCAGCGGTGTAAATGGGGAGCGGGAAAAGGAGGAATTTAATAGAGAGAAAAGATTTTACAACTTCCATTAAATCTAACCGATTTTGGCAGTGGACTCTCACCAGAACAAATATAGGAATGGACGATTATTGAGCAAGTGTAGAGGTAATAGGCCTATAGCACACCTCAGATAATGTGCCGCAGTTTGTGCATATCACATTTGCATGAAATCTCCTGATTTTTAATCCTATTACAGTCAAACTCACATGGGAAAAAATGAGTTCATTTTATTTATATAGAGAAGAGAACAAAAATCATGCTCAAATTTCAAGCCAGAATAAATTTTAAAAAAAAATTAGGTCATACACGCAAAAATTCTTTCCTTGTAAAAATAACTTCTCCCTCTGCCGAACAACGTACATCATCGGAGCCTATGCATATTTCGCTACAGGGGTAGCATTCGTGTACGTCTTCCCTTTTTCTTTATATTTTTTAATATATAAAATAACTCCTGAAATTGATTGTTATTAATTTCATGGTTAAAATATTTGTTATGACTTTTATCTTCAATAATAGAAATTTTACAAAAAAAATCAAATCGTTTTCGAAATTCCCTTAATTGTATTTCCACTTTTTCGCTGTACCACATTTTTTCGTTACACAAAAACTTTTGATTATATAATGGTATATTTCAAAACAACATTTTCCTGGAATCAGAATCGGAAAAATTTAGGAATCATCCCAACATTAATATATATATATATATATATATATATATATATATATATATATATATATATATATATATATGTGTGTGTGTGTGTTATTTATTTGTTTGAGATACTTTTTCTTTTCTTTTTTGGGGGGGGATTTGGAATGAATTCAATTATTTATACGAAAGTGCATTTTTACCTAAATGCGAGTTGGGAATAATTTCCCTCTTACCAATTTGGTAACCTCAAATAGGAAATGAGATATATAACTTTTCAGAATGTGAGAGATTATATAATTATTTCCACAGCCAAACTTCGCAGCCTACAAGAGCCATGACAGCCAACAAACCAGAAGTCCAAGACTCCAATTTCGCCCTCATTTGGGCTCATCAGTTAGACATATCCGAACCTGGGATTCAAAACCTGAGCCTCTTCCATGCAAGTTTGGATATGTCTAACTGATGAGCACAAATGAGGGCAAAACTTGAGTCTTGGACTTTTGGTTGTTGGCTGTCATGGTTCTTGTGAGCTGTGATGTTGTTTGACTGTGGAAATAATTATATAATCTCTTATATTCTGAAAAATTCTATTACTAATTGCTCGCTAGGTTAGCATTGTTGGATGGTGTCATCCTAGCGAGTTGAAAATTCTTTCTTGTGAGACATCAGCTTGGGTTATAGCTGGTTGGATGACCACGTCCTTTGTTGAGACGAAATAGGTCCAACTAACTGATGAGCCCAAATGAGGGTGAAACTCGAGTCTTTGACTTCCGGTTTGTTGGCTGTCATGGCTCTTGTAGGCTGCGACATTGTTTGGCTATGGAAATAATCATATCAAATTTAAATCTAGAGAAGATGCACGATTTTACCATAAAGAATCGTTGGATTCAATGTCGTAACCAATACATAAATGTTTAAATACAATAATTATCCGTCAGCTAAATGTTTTGGTTTCGATTCTAGCTTTTGGCACCCAAGTCATATTTCTTTTTAAACTTTTAAAATCAGTACTATATATTGCGTACAATATAATAATCAATAGAGAATTGTCTCTATAATAATAAATACGAAATCTGTATAAATTAAAATATATTTAAGTGTATTATATGACCGGGCAGTGCCAGGCGGCATGCTAGTCAATATATAAATCTTTTTATATATATGCAGTATTGCACCAATTTTATCACTAACTAGAAGATGGACCTGGTATTTCCCGGAATTAAATGTGACGTCAAATCCCTTTAAAAAAAATGAAGGAAGTAAAAAACGGGAAGAAACTGAGAAATGTGCATGCGAGTATTATGTTCACTCTAAACAGATTATAAATACCCTGTATATGTTAAAATATATCCATATATGAGTTATGCTTTAAAAAAATTCTGTTCTTCTAAAAAGAAAAAATATAGTGTTCAACCATAATCGAGAACGATCCTAAAGCTCTCTTTAGCTACAACACCGAGGTGTAAGAGAGGACCTCAGTCTTTCTCCAGAATTGTCCCGCTTACCCTTGATCCCCACATTATATTTATTTACTTCATGAGTCGTAACTCAACTCACTTTTTCTTTTGCAACCACATCATTTATTTGTAGTTAATTTACCAAATAAAACGTGATCTCGAACATGATCATGCTCCTTCTGTCTGTCCACTTGAATGTGATCTCAAACATGCTCTTCTGTTTGTTGCATGCATTCTTTTTCATAGTCTTTTTCTTAATCTTTACGTCATTTTGCATTTCGTATACATTTGTATACTCGCGTCCGCACTCCGTTACAGTGGTTCGAATAGTTCAAATAATAAAAAAACTCAGAATAACTTTAAACATTGCATAAAAGGTAGACTTTAATATTTGTGATTGTCGTTGACTTTGGAATTGTGATTTTCTACGTCTTCATTTTAATCCGCATAATAATTGTCATTTGAGGCCAAGTTTGAATGACAAGCAATTAAGAGAACTAATGAGAAAATGGCAGTCATATTTGCTGAATACAATATGAGACAGATGATGAGAAAACTAATAGTGCAGCGTCTGTCAGAAATTGGCGGAGAAGGCAAAGAACGCAAGTTGGAAGCTTATTAAACAATAACATCCTTCATTAATGCTGGTCGTAATAAATCAAGTTCTGGAGGACGCATGGTGGCTTTTATTAGTTCATAAGAAGGTAACTGTGGTCTAGTGGTTAACAACACGGACTGACGACCTGGGTGTCCTGAGTTCGAATCCAGTTCAATCCACAAAAAATCACTTTCTCTTAGGATGTTGGCAATCTTCTCATGATCCCTTCCATAAGTATCCAATGTTTTTCCTGAAAGAATTTTACAATGCAATATAATTACAATGCAATCATCATCATCATCATCAGGACGGGCTCCTTGCCCGAACCAATGTGACTCTTCCTCTCTAGAGTTTCCTGTCTTCCATCAGCTGCCTCAGATCTTCAGGTTCACAGTTGGCGTCATGTGCTATTTGTTGTATGTACGTGGATCTAGGTCATCCTTTGCTTGCGCGTCCATGTCGTGGAGTCCATAGCAATACATCACTCACCAATTCATGCTTGCTTCTCAGACAGTGACCGGCAAATTGTAGGTGTCTCTCCCTGATGGTATTAGATATGGCAGGTAGGTTGCCATAAAGTTGCTGCTTCGTGGGATGATTTTGCAATACATTATATGGTGAGAAAGAATACAGTCTCTCAGTACACATCTCTATATTTGTAGTCAAAGCGAAGCAGGTGATTCCTTCAATGTTTGTCTAATCTGACTTTGAAGGTATTGAGTGACTCTGCAGATAATGCTGATTCCACACATTGTTAAAGATGTGCTCGAACAGACCTAGCTACCCCCTTCTGATGTTGTTGTTTATCCAAACACAAGGAATGCGCATTGGAAACCAATACCAACAATAAAATCTTTGGATTCATACGATATGATGATGATCCGTTCATATAGCATATAGAGACTTACCGATTCAAGTTTCTTTCCTGGCGTTTTTTGGTAAATTTCTTGGCCATTTTTGAGAACATGGTGGGAATCTAAGGTTTTGTTGATATTTTATCGTAGAATATTCCCTTCCAAACAGAGTCATATTATAATTAGCCGTTTGTTTAATTATTTTGTTTTCGTTCTCTGAAACTGATAACAAGCGAAAACTATTACTAAAATCTAAATCAACCAGAAAATGGCATTTGTCACATTTGTTTCAAGTATTATCCAGTGTTTATATAATGAACTTTCTTCATGTCGTTCGTAAATGGCATTCATATATACATTACACATATATACAGTTCACCCGTGCATAATATTTAACAACAAACATTAACTTAACAACAAAGGGACGTAACATCTGGGGGGAATTATATCTTGTAAAACAGGGAAACATTATCTTCATTAATCAGGGGTCTTGGTTGATGAATCTGCCAAAAGCTGAAATGAACATTTCTTCCAAAGAAACAACAAGGAGTCTACGATTATATTTCAGACAGCTTTTATTTCACTATGTTTCCTCGTTGGGAGATTGCATGCTGGTCTTAGTCTACTCCCCTTGTGCCAGGCCCAAAGGCTTGTCGCTAGGGACTCAACCATCCCACTCTCCCCTCAGCTTCTCCCCTGGATTTCGGTCCCGAACTTCTTTTTTCTCTGTAACTAACTCATATGTATCTAAATCAACAGATCCTCGTATGTCATTTACTTCCATGACCTGACTTGTGATTCCCAAACAAGTTTCTGATACTTGATTTAGTCACGTTTCTAACTCCATGCTGTCTGCTAGGATCTCGTTGTTCTAAGTTAAATATTTTACTAAACATTTCCTTGTTTCAAACATCCTCTCTGCATACCTTTTTCTGCATACTAGTTACAAAGCAATAATAATGTTCATTATCTAAAATTTAATTTTTTTTAATAATAGTCGAGTTCCTAAATCAACTATCAGCAAGGCAACTTGATCTTGCCCCGGCATAATATAATATAAGGTAGACTATTCCTGTAACATCACATGACATCACCTGGATGAAGAAAAGGACTATAAAAAAGAAGAGACATGGATAACGTTCACAATAAGGTGTGAGGCGTGAAGGACGTCATAGTGGTAAAGAAAGAATGAGGAAATAAATGTTGCTACAAAGAACAAGCGAGTTCGAATTATTTCCTATTCTTTGTCTTGAGTCTCCTTTGCGACTGAAACTGAACACGTGCGTTGGTTCCTGGACAGCGTTGCATTCCTCCATATGCAATTCTAGCTGTGACCTACAATTGCCTCTCCACACAGTTTTGAAAAGTCGCTCTTAACAGAAAATAGTGGACACTTCAGTGGAGTCAATTTTTTTTAATAAATTATGAGACAACTTCTCGTATGCGTGTGTGTGTGTGTGCATAATTTACTTGCACATCAAATAATTATTATCTTTTTTAAAAAATTATTTCACCCCCAAAACAAGGCATACAACCACCGAGACGTAAAGAGACTACTTTGATTAAGGACTGGATTTACATAGAGTCCTAAGTGAGGAATTATGCAGAAAAATGTTTGTTCATATTACATTTAAATTTGTGCATGTTGGTGTGGTCAGGAAAGTAGTGTATTAAGGAAAAAAACGCTATTTGAATGGAAAGTTTTGTTTTCTTTTCTTTTTTTGAAGGTGTTGAGAAACTGTCTGCTAGTTGGCTGGAGGGGGGCATTTACCTTGAAGGGATGGAAATGCAGTAAATTTGCCAGAACAGATTTTATGGAAGTACCTGTAAAACAAGTGCAAAGATGCAAATCTGTGGTGACGCGACAGTGGATGGAACTTGATAGAGAATATGGGACCTATTAGGTTATAGACATGTTTTTTGTACTCTGTCCAATAGAAAGAGCGAGAGAGAGGGAGAGACTAGTGATTGCTGCATCAACTGAAATGTGACAACAATAATCCATGGATGAGCAAATAGTGACTTCATAGAGATACGGGATGCTGTTAGGCGTGAAAAGTAAATGGAGTCCATTTTGATTGCAACAGACTTGTCAGTATCTTAGTTCTGAAAATCGAAAATGCAGTAGCATAAAATAAGAAGGAACTCTTCAAAAATCATGTTCCGAGTTTTATCATCCTTTTTCTCACTGTATTGCTGAAATAAAAAAGACAATAGCTTTCACATTAACTGATTATCTGCTCGAGATCAATGTCCTAAGATTTACTAATTTGCATATTATTTGAAAAAAGAACATCTCAGTAATACACTGTTGGTTATTTTTTATTTCTAATCAGTAATTGTTTTCATTTTATTCTTACAACTAGTTTATTTATAATTCCATAGAAACTTAGCATTTTGGTTAAGCAAAATCAGTCTGGAATTCTTACAGTCAATTTACTTTTGGAAATTGCGATCTGATTGTACAATAATCATACCCCCCCCCCCAAAAAAAAAGTACACACACATTGCGTAAGTCTTTAAGTATTACTCCTATCCCAAATATATTTAATTACAAAATTAAATTCCACCATAATGCATTTCGATTCATTAATTGCTAACACGAGTCATCAATTTTATTTTTTTGTTAAATTGTAAATCATCTCCCCTCTTCCAAAGCCAATTAAAAAATCGAAGCCAATTAAAAAATAGTCTAATCTCAATACATTTTAATAATATTTTTGTATCGTAGGTAAAGATTTAGCATTTCCAATGAAAAAAAAATGTCTGTTACATTTTTTCTGGTCAATTTACGTCCAGTATTATGATTATTAGTTACTTCTTATTTTGGTTTGGTAAGACTGGAGATGACTCTTTCTGGTCTCTTATCTCTTCTTCTCTATCTCTTCTCTTCTATCTTCTTCTTTCTTCTTGTTCTTCTTCTATAAATAAAATGAACTCATTTTTTCCCGTTTGACTTTAACCTTAATAGGATTACGAATCTACAGGGTGGTCAAAAAGTCAGGTAACATTTTAAAGAAAAACGATATTAGCAATACACGTATATTTAAGTACCATACATTGAAATATAAAATGAAACAAACATGAAATATGTTTATTTTGTTAATTGTCGTCCATTTCTCTCTATCAATCGCTGTTTTTTATTTCATCTCAAATATTAAATCTTTCTAAGACATTTTAAACTTCGCCAATACAAGATGGCGTCATTCCGTAAGGATAGCGTACATCAGCCTCGTTTTGGTTTGGGAAAAATGGAGGAGACGGTAGCGAATTTTAAACCGCTATAACATTCGAGATGAAATAAAACGCATTTAAAACTACTTAAAAATACCAACGAATTATGCAGGTAAGTTGCAAAGTAACTTTTATTGACAATGTTATCGTTTATTTGTTATATATTTGCTTTTAACTACTTTTTTTCGAGGGTCTGTGTATTGTAAAACGTACCCTGTTTTTTTTCCTGTTTCTTAATCATGATTAAAATGTAAATGTCTCGTGTAAAATAGCTAACGAAAAATTCACTACCGTCTCCTCCATTTTCCCCAAACTCAAACGAGGCTGATATGTGCTTTCATTACAGACTGTCGACATTTTATCATGGCGAAGTTTAAAATGCCATAGAAAGAGTTAATACTTGAAATGTAATAAAAACCATTTAAAACTACGTAAAATACCAACTTTCTTCAAAGAAAACCAATTAAAAAAATATTGCATTTCTATTTTCAATTTAAAAATCTATCAAAATTTTTCTGAAAAAAAATGAAGAATGGAACTGGGGGAATTCAACGTCCGCCGTAGTTTTAAATGCGTGTATTGTAAAACTGTTTATTTTTTTTATTTTTTTTCCTGTTTCTGAATCAAGTTGTTTTTATTGAAAATTGGTGACTGGCTATTAAGTTGAACGTTTCTCTATAGAGAGAAAAAAAATGGCAACTTCCACATGGATTTTTAAGGCGGGTCCAGTAAAAAGGCCGACTTCCGCATGGATTTTTAATGCGGCCGGTCCGGTTTACTACTACGTTGTAATAGAAAACTGAACAAGGCGTGAAAAGTCATAAAAAAATTTTTTTTTTTAATTATCTGATACATAAGTCTCTATTGGATGATATTAACAAGAAAAAAGTTCCAAAAAGTGAAAATTATAGAATTTATAAGGGCAGGCGGTGAAAGCCAACGTCCGCTTAAAAAAGTTTTAAAAAAAACAAAAAAAAAACAACTTTATTTTATTTTACAAAACCCAAAATGAGATTAGAATTTGGGACCCCATCGCTTCAGTAGGACCTTTTGGTGCCATTTTTACCTACTTATTCACTTGTGCCATTTTTACCTACTTATTCACTTGTGCCATTTTTACCGAGCACCACATTTTTGATACTGCGAGAAATACAAACCATGCTGAAATAATGTTATTATTGAAAAAGCTATTCTTTAACTGTTTTGCACTTTCACCTAACAATTTAATGAAAAAACATACCATAAAAATTTAATTCAACTTGGAAATCCCATCTAAAATATAACACAGTATGTACACTGCACAAGCACCAAAGTAAAATCCCAATTCTCGTTGGTTCCAATATGGGATCGGTTTGCTATAACGTTGTAACTAAAAACTAGCACCCCTTTCAAATGTCAAAATACTTTAGCTTGTTTTTTGTGAGAGAATCTGGTAAGTGTCCAATCAATAATAATCCACTGTTCTGTTCGGTTTCTTAGTTTTTCAAAATTGCAAAAAAAAAAAAAAAATATATAGATGGGGTGATGCTCGTTCGGGTATACTCCAAAAATGTATCTAATTGGGTAAAAAAGTAACTTAGTTTGTCTTTAATAACATTTGCTTTTTTGTTTATTTATTATTTCACCCATTTTTTTGGCATTATTATTCTCAATGATTATTCAAAAGAAACGTGAAGGTATTGTGCAATTATTATAAGAAACTATCTTATTTATTCAATAAATATATTTTTATATTTGAAAATTAAAAAGTTATTAGAACTAGAATATAGTTGAAACCACAAAAACAATTTCTTAGTTATTTCATTTCATAATTAGCATATTCATTACAAGCACAGACTAGTTAAAATTAAATTAATTTTCAATTAATGAAACACATTTTGACTGTCTTTAAAATAGTTTAAAAGTATACACTTACATTTTTATCTTGGAAAATTTACACTGTCTTTTGTGTGTCTTGTCGATAGCTGAGAAACGTCAAAACTAAATTGTCAAACGATATGATATGAAAGATACCAATTAGCAGAAATAATTTCTATCTGTAGTTTGGGATTTATGGCTTTATATTTATTGCTTCGTACAGACACATGACGCCAATACGTGTCTTTGCATAAAGGTGTGAAAACTTTTGAATTCACTAATCCCTTTAATGTCCACTTTACTTGCCTCTAACACTTGGAAATTGTTAGATTTTTTCACACTTTGTTACCATTGGCTTGCCAATGCTGGCTAGGTGTCCCCCCCCCCGGATATATATATATATATATATATATATATATATATATATATATATATATCGTTTCTTTCTCATTTTTCCACAGTTAAAAAAATGAAATGTCATCAAATGATTTCAAAAGTACAAAAGTTTTTAATAAAAATCGGCAAAAGATTTTGCAATGACTAATTTTTTTAAGAGTTTATAATATTCTAAAAAAAGATTTTAAATTAAAATTTAAAAATTCCATAATATATAATAAATAAATTCTATTTCCGACTATTTTTGCACCTGAGCTTGGCTGGAAAAAAAAAAATTGGGGGGGGGGGATTGTCACCCCCTACGCTAGTGGGTATGAGCCCTTGAACCCTCAGACTATTTTCGGCCATTTTACAGCTTTAGTTAAGGTATGCTCGAGTGCACACTAAGGCTATTCGTGTGCCATATGTGCACCCACACTCGTATTAAAGTGACATAAGCGTAGTAATCTTTCGTGGACAATTTAAAATTAGATGGAAATTAATTTTTAAAAATTGCGGATAATTTTGGAAAGGCAATTGTTTTTTATTTTTTTTGTAAATGTCGATAATACACTACCACAGGACTTGCCTTTAAAATCTTAATTTTCATATAATTTCGGGTGTGTTATAAACAAATATTACATTCAAAATTGGGGCCGACAAATAGTTTTTAAAATATGGAAGGAAGCATCTAACACGTGTTTTTGTTTGTTTATAAAGTTCGTGGTGTTTTTTTTGGGGGGGGTACAAAAAACATAGGCCCCATATCTTTTTTAGAATAAGGTTTTTTATTTTTTCGGGATAAAAAGAAAATTCGAAATAGATATTTTATAAAGAGTTACTCGAGAATGGGGTGGCGTTTTCAGCACACCTAAATCTACTTTTAAAAAATATATTTTTCTATACGAACGTGAGACGAGCCCTAAAGTAAAATAATACCAAAAATGTTATCTAATCGAAATTAAAACCAATATTTTTTTTGGGGGGGAGGGGGGGTCTGCAAAGAAGTTCCAAAAAATATATCTAATATCTGATTGCTTCATGAGCTAAATATTTTAATAGAATGTAAATTTAAAAAAAAAAATATTTGAAAATTGACTTACCCAGTAGTAGCTTAAATTAAATATAAAGCTGTATTTAAGAGATAGCAAAATAATTGTTTTTGTTTTTTCATTTTCTGAAGACCTTAACCACAAACCACCACTTAGCATGTGTAGTTCTAATGTTATTCCAATGATATTCTTTTTGAAACTTCAAAAGAAGCTGACTACTGTCAAAATTTTGCGAAATAATACAACGTTATCAATTTCATTTTAGAGATATTTCTTTCAAAAGCCTTCTTTTGAAAAAAGAAAAAAGTATATTGTTCTATTAAACCTTTTACTGTTTAAATAATTTGACTTTGCTCGTTTTATTTTAAGAAAATATAAGTTGAAAAAGCATTTTCATTCACTATTAGATTTGTCAGTAAAAAAAAGTTGCCAAAAAGATAAGCGTTTTTTTTTTTTACTTACAATGTAGAGCCCTGCATACTTCTTTTCAAGTTAACTCTTTTGTAGTTTTGATTACAATAGATCTGAATGAATGAACCTTGTAAGGGAAGGGGCACTAAGCATTGCCCTGTTAATAATGAATTTCTTTGGTTTCTTTTTATAACATGCTACATTTCTCTCTTGCGGTTAGAAATATCAGGAAATTTTTTTCTTTTTTTCAACATCAGACTAAAAGAATCGTAATGAAGGAATCAGAAAATTAAGGTATTTTTTAACGATCCGATTCCGATACCTCCCAAAATACACGATTCTTACGATTTCCGATTCCGATTAATCGTCCCACCACTAGTTTTTATGTTTTCTTTTTTTTACTTCACTTATACAACAAACTTGGTCATTGACCTCATTTGCTGAATAGCTTCCGTCATCATCGTAACGCTCTACGACTTCCATGCACGCACCTGTCAATTTGGTTCTTACTTAAATTCAAACATCTTTCAGTAACTCATTCTGGCTGGCTGATTTTATTTTCAAACTTTGCCTCAGGGCTTCAGATTCGATCCTACCCCCCTCCCTTCCCTGGTTTCTTTTTTATTTAACAGCACACACACCTTCAAACACCCGGGCAACGCCAGGTACCCCCGCTAGTCTATATATATAATAGCAAAAATGTGTGTATGTATGTTTGCTTTTTGTGTATGTCCAAGAAAGGTTATTTTCAGAGAAGTGGTTGATCGGCTCACAACTTCTTAAAACTTTTTATATCACATATAAATCATAATATCTCCGTGTTAACAACGGAGGTCGCCTGTCTATTTAATTTGCTAGACTTCGGGAAGATAAATATTCAACAGTTTTTGCTCGCCACATGTGAATTAGGATTTTTTGTATAATAAAAGCGACACTAATTCTGGTGGTATTTTTCCTGTAGCCATCGCCAGAAATGTCCGAAAGCAATTAGCTTTGATCAATGTGGAAATATTTTCCTTATATCAAACAATTGCTATTCAATTTGGACAAGGGGAGCTGGTCCCTCCTCCCACCAACATCTCGGTAAAATAAAAATAAAAAGGCGTTCCCACAGTAAATGAAATACTATCCCACAGTCAAAGTTGACCTCATTAAGTCATTAAAACGTGCACCTGCCAAATCTAAGTAATTAAATAAATTCAAACGTGTTTCTGTTAGTATCTATTGGTGGCCCAATGGTTAACATCGCCCGCTTTTTTTTCACACTTTAATTTCCAACTTCGCCTCAAAGGTTTGGGTTCGATTCTCATACTCACCTACTAAAACTTTTTTTTTATTTTACCCAAAACCACACACATCTCCAAACACCCGGGCAACGCCACACCCGGGCAACGCCGGGTACCCCCGCTAGTATTAAATAAAGTTAAATTCAAGTATAAATTGTGTTCATTATTTTTCTTTATTTTTTTTCAATATATTAAAATAAGTTTTTTCATCCTATTTAAAAAAAAACTGTCACTCATTATCAACAGTCTGACTGCTTGACAGATCTCACTTGTTTTGCCTACTATGTGTGATGTCATTTTTCAGTTAGCAGGCCTTGTCTCTCGGTAGTGATGACATGATACGCCAGCAAATAGCATGATCCAAGATTTTATATTCTGATATATTTGCGATCTGAACTTAGTGAATCATTTATCAAGAGATAAGAACTTGATTTCATCTAAAACTGCCGACATTTGGACCAGTCAAGTCATATAACATTGTGGTCACAAATAGCTATATGTAACATGGTTCAATTAATTTGTTTGTAGGAATTTCTAAATATGAAAGTACCTAAGGTGGTTATACATGATGTTACTTCGTATGGTTATACGCCAGGAAGCGATTATCTTTGTCAAAATTTAATTGTAATGCGTCAAGATTTGATTGTAACTCGTCAAGATATATTACATGAAGCTGAAAATTGATGTTTATTTGGGGTAATCTGCCAATCTGTATAAACTTTATGCATTGAAATATTTCCAATCTTTCTCATCAAACTCACTTCCTAACACGAAATCCAAAGAACACTGACTCTTATAAATAACTTTCAATGAATTATGATTTATACAGATTAGCAGATGATAATGTGTCAAAGGCCTATATAAAAAATTCTTTATTTAATGAAGATGTCACATTCTTCTTCTTCTTATTATTATTAACTAGCAGTACCTGCTAACCGGCGTTGCCCAGTGGAAGCATGTCCCTTTCCTCGAAAAGAAAATTTTTTAAGTACAGTTGTTATTGCTGCTGCTGCTGAAGACACCCTCAACTCCTAATGGTAAGAACGGCTATCAGAATGGATACCTCCAACTCTTCATGGTAAGAACGGACGGCTATCAGAATGGATACCCCTAACCTCCCTTTGTCAAAAATGGGTGAAGAGGTGCTGTAGTAAGGATACTGAGCAAGCCCTAACCATAAATTTGTTGTGTTTTCAATAAAGAAAAACAGGAAATGCTTTATCGAACAATGTGTTTCCGTAAGTAATGCATTGACATTTATGGTATAACATTTATGGTATAACAGTGAAAAAAAAAAATCGAAATGTTTTGTGTTGTCTCATATGTTCCTATCTAATTCGATGTTTTGCTCTTTATCTCTCTATTGCTCGTTTATTACTGTGCTCGACTCTCTCTCTCTCTCTCTCTCTCTCTATATATATATATATATATATATATATACATACATACCTGTCTATCTGTCAGTCTATCTATCTGTCTATGCATCGCTCAGTTTGAATGTAAACAAAACAAATATAAATCTCGCTCTGTCTCTGTGTGTCTCTCTCCCTCTATCTCTCTCTTTCTCTTTCTCTCTCTCTGTCTCGGTAAACACATTTAGAGAGAAAGAGATAAGGAAAGATAGAGAGAAAGAGAGAAGCAATTAACTCCGAGCGGCGAAGTAAACGGTTTATTTAATGTAGAACATTAGCATCCTGTATCTGTAGACGCCACATTGAATAGTCTCCTGCCCATTCAGTTAAGGTCATAAAATTGCAATCTGGAATAAGGGATCGGTCTGATCTAAGCCAATGAGAATAGTTGGAATGTTTTAAGGGAGAATTTATTATTTTTTGAATTGGCAAATGGGAATTTAAGGGTTGTGCTATGAGTTTATGTATCAGTTACAGAGAGTGAAGCCACAGTATCTGTAACGTACATCCAGGAGATAAGCGCCCGCGTGTTTGCGTGTTGTGTGGGTACGTGGGAGAGACAGATGAGGGGAAAAAGACTTACCTCGAGACCAGCTCAGCGTTACCGACCAAAAATAGAAAAGAAAGACCAAGATGGCGACCGCCGTCTTTTGTAAAGTATGATGTCTCGCAAAGTCACACGAATTCTCGGAATATGCAAATTTAGCCGGCCTAGAACGACGATAAAAGCGGGTGAGGGGAAAGACGTGGGGGAGTGACGATTGAGTTGGCTGGGGAATCGTGTGGCTGTTGCTTCTTGTGCCGGGTTGAGGATATCTTACCGTGTTAAAGAGAGAGTCGGGCGCCATCTTGAATTTTTCCTTACACTTTTTCCTTACAAGCTATTCCGGCCATTTGGCCTCTAGGACTATGACCGAGTCGAAATTTGACTTAAAGCTCATACCCGAGTTTGACGGGTCCATGTCCATCGTCGACTGGGTTGAAAGGGTCGAGCTGACGTGCGACCTTTGTGAGGTGAAAAGGGTACACACTGTAATTCCCCTGAGATTGGCTGGGGGTGCCTTGAGTGTATATCAGCAACTCAGTGCTGCCGAAAAGGGAGATGTCACCGCAATTAAAGCTGCGCTGCACAAGGCATTTGCCATGGATCCTTGTACGGCCTATGAAAAATTTGCTTCCCGAAAACTTCTACCGGAGGAAAGCGTGGACGTTTTCTTCGCTGAGTTAAAGAAACTCGTAGTTCTGTTCGGTGGAGGGGTGTCGGAGCGGACGCGTTTGTGGCGGGCCTTCCCATTCGGGTGAAGCAGCTACTGAGAGCCTCAACCAGCGTTTCAACAACGACCATGGAACACTTGATGGAACGTGCTCGAGCCATCATCAAAGATGAGGAGGACCTGGGGGAACCAGTTGTGATGGCGACACAGACAGGCCAGATTGGCGCTCGGGAGATTCCGAATCAGAACCCTGCAAGCAATGGGAAATGTTTTCACTGCGGCCGATGCGGACATTTTGCAAGGAATTGCACCAACAGGGGGCGTGTGCGCTGTTTTAAGTGTGGCGGTTTGGGGCATCTAGCCCAAAACTGTGCGGGAAACGTATCAGGGGAGAGGACGTCAGCGCCGCCCTGCTCCCCGAGCAAAATTTGAACAAGGCGCAACCAGTAATGACCGTCTACGTAAACAGGATACCCTGCTCAGCACTTCTCGACTCCGGCTGTTCGCATACTATAGTGAGCACCAGGCTGTGTCCAAGTTGGACTAAGAGGAAGATCAAAGTCACCACGATAGGAGGCGAGACCCAGACATGCTGTGGAGCTGGAACTGTCAAGATCTACACGGACACCGGTGCAGCCACTAAGATCAATGTGCTCGTGACCCAAGGAAATCTCCTGGGGTTTGACCTGTTGCTCGGATACGATGCCATCAAGGCGCTGGGGGGAGTCGCAATTCATCGGGATGGAAAGGTGCGATTCTTAGAGGCCCCAGTGTGTGCAGCGCTCCATATCGATCGGCCGGATTTTACAGTGGACTACGACTCGCGCAAGAGGGCCTGGATTGCATCTTGGAAGTGGACCGAGGGAATGGCACCGACTAAACTCAAGAATGGGGTTGCAGAGTACCCTATACCCAGTGAGGCCCGAGCAGAATACGAAAGGGAACTAAAGGCGTGGATCCAAGATGGCTGGTTAATCCCCTACCCTGAGGACAAGCTTGGGCCTCCGAAGGGTCTAATACCCTTGATGGCAGTAGTCCAGCATAACAAGTCGAAAGTACGGCCCGTGCTGGACTATAGGGAGCTTAACAAGCATATTGAAGCCTACACTGCCGATGCTGACGTATGCGCCAGTAAGTTGAGGGAATGGCGTCAGAAAGGCACTAATGTCTCAATATTGGATTTGCGAAAAGCCTATTTACAGGTGCGAGTTGATGAGACGTTGTGGCCGTTCCAGACAGTTTGGTTCCAGGGGCAGAGGTACTGCCTTACACGCCTTGGCTTCGGCCTAAATGTGGCACCACAGATCATGAAGACTATTGTCAACACAGTATTGTCCCAAGAAAAGCCCATGAGGGACTCAACGTCAGCTTACATTGATGACGTATACGTCAATGAAGATGTACAGTCTGCGTCGTGTGTCAAAGAAAAGTTGGCTCAGTTTGGTCTGGAATGCAAGAATCCCGAACGTTTAAGGGAAGGAGCACGTGTATTGGGATTGGATGTTTATGAAGAAGATGGCACCCTACAATGGAGGCGTGGCAGTGAAATTCCAAGCATCCCCAACCTCGTTACAAGGCGGACCGTTTTTTCTTGATGTGGAAAACTTGTTGGTCACTTACCGGTCTGTGGCTGGCTCCGCGCAGCTGTTGGTGTGATTAAACGCAGAGCAAATTTAACAACCACGGGTTGGGATGACATATCCGATGATGTCCTACTAACTCTGATGATTAAAGAGACACTGGAGAGAGTGAACAAGAAGGACCCTGCCTGCGGGCGGTGGTGTGTTACCGGAGACAACGTAGGTGTGTGGGTTGATGCCAGTTCTTTGGCGTTGGGAGTATCGTTGGAGCAAGGAGGAAACGTGTTCGAGGATGCGTGTTGGCTGCGGCCCGTAACAGATTCTCAGCATATCAACCTGGCAGAGCTGGACGCTGTTGTAAAGGGGGTAAATCTGGCCCTGCAGTGGCAGTCTAAGAAGTTGACCTTGTACACAGATTCTCTCTGTGTCTACCACTGGGTGTCTGACACACTTTCAGGACGGACACGAATCCGTACCAAGGCAGCAAGCGAAATGTTAATACGGAAAAGGCTAGACACGCTAAAAAACCTGGTATCTGAGTATGGGCTATCACTGAGCGTCACTCTGGTGCCATCACATTGTAATCGTGCTGACCAACTGACCCGTGTACCTCACAAATGGTATGAAGCCGCGAAGATGGGAATGGAGATTACTGCTCGATCTTGTGCAGTTGCAATCGACCCATGTCAAATACAAAAAAATCATGCACAGAGCGGACATCCGGGTATCAAGAGGACCCTTTATTTTGTGAGGCGTGCATACTCAGCAGTGACCAAGATGGATGTCAGACAGATCGTCAGAAATTGTGAGGCTTGCCAGTCTATTGATCCTGCACCAGAGCGATGGCAGAAGGGTCGCTTGGAAGTTGAGAGTGTGTGGCAGCGGCTGGCCATGGATATTACCCATTACAGTGGCAAGCCCTTTCTAACTCTCATTGATTGCGGGCCTACGAGATTTGCGGTGTGGCGGCAGATGACCAGACAGGATTCAGCAAATGTTGTTCGCCACCTATCATCCATTTTTTTTGAGCGAGGTGCGCCGAAGAGCTCCTGACTGACAATGATGCAGCGTTTTGTAGCCAGCAAGTCCGGCAGTTGTTAGATGAGTGGGGCGTCCGACTACGGTTGCGATGTGCGCATGTGCCGTCAGGAAATGGCATTGCTGAAAGAAGCCATCGCAGCATCAAGAGAATTGCTGCCAGGAAGCGATGTACTATTGCGGAAGCAACATATTGGTACAACATTACGCCAAAGGACGGGACGTCCCCTTCAACCGCACCTGCGAATGCTATTTACACGTACCGAGTCGGAGTGAAGGGAATCAACACTACGCAGCCAACCGACAAGGGAACATATAACAGATATGAAGTGGGAGATCCAGTGTGGGTGCGGCCTCCAGGAAATCGGTGCACCGACAAGTTTAAGCGAGGACACATATCTGGAGTGATTAGCCAGCAGTCTGTTTTGGTCGATGGAACCCCACGATATGTGCGAGATCTTCGCCCAGCTACCGAGGTGCGTCATACAACTACAGAAGAAAGCAGTGAAGCGTCTAGCGATGAGCTGCCGATGCACGGATTCAGTGAGCCCCTTCCAGAGACTGATAGCGATACTTCATCTGATGAGGCGGAACCAGATCCAGAGCCCGAATCTGAAACAGTGAATGTACCTCTTCGCAGAAGCACACGCACTAAAAGGCCCCCCCCAGTGCTCTCTATGTGATCATCAGATCAGGGGGGAGTGTAACGTGCATCCAGGAGATAAGCGCCCGCGTGTTGTGTGGGTACGTGGGAGAGACGGATGAGGGGAAAAAGACTTACCTCGAGACCAGCTCAGCGTTACCGACCAAAAATAGAAAAGAGGACCAAGATGGCGACCGCCGTCTTTTGTAAAGTATGATGTCTCGCAAAGTCACACGAATTCTCGGAATATGCAAATTTAGCCGGCCTAGAACGACGATAAAAGCGGGTGAGGGGAAAGACGTGGGGGAGTGACGATTGAGTTGGCTGGGGAATCGTGTGGCTGTTGCTTCTTGTGCCGTGTTGAGGATATCTTACCGTGTTAAAGAGAGAGTCGGGCGCCATCTTGAATTTTTCCTTACACTTTTTCCTTACAGTATCAGTACCATGTGGTGTTTACTGGGTTCGGTGGTAGGAGTTCGGTAATAGGGAGGGACAATTGGGACTACTTTCTCTATATGTTAATGCGATAGTGCTGCTGTAGGTCTTCAGATGTAATCTAGGATTTTATTTAAATGCCTAGATGTATCAGAAAAGTATTTATAAAGTTACATAAGATAGTGGCTAATAGACTAGACGTAATAAATTTGTATGTGGCATATGTTGTTGAAAACTACAGTATTTTAATCAGAGAGGAATTTCTGCAATCAAATTATTATATACAAGATAATAAGATATTACTACTACTACTACTACTACTACTACTACTACTATACTACTTTTACAGTCATCTACAATGCTATTTCAGTATGTGAAGCAATGAATTGATGAGTGATCGTTTAATCTTGAAGCATGGAAACAATGGATACATTTAAGATTAGTGTCGCCATTTTGAATCAGGCAATAAGAATAGATAAATATATATATATAGAGAGAGAGAGGGAGAGAGAGAACGAGAGAGAGAACGAGAGAGAGAGAGAGAGAGATTGAGATATGAGACAAATTAAATTTGTCTCTTCTTACTTTCTTTGTTTAACCCATATTGAATTTCTTTTGTTGCCGTTCCTATCCATGTTGTTTCATTATGTCAAAGTTGAAAGCAAACACAATTTTGAAAGAAACAACGAAAACGAATTTTAAAATGACCCCTCCCCCTAAAAAAAAAAAATAAATAAAAAATAAAACCAAAAAGAATCAGTTGATGATGTGCTTATTAAAATGACACATTTGTTGTCATGGATGTGAATTCTCATGAGACTTTCTGTCTCTTAAAAGAAATGTCTGCCTGTCTTCAGTTTTTATGGTCAACCACCTTATTTAAAACTCTTCTTAAATCATTACTCAATGCTAGCAGGGTCAACCGACGTTGTCCAACGCATGCATAATCTCATATATTGTTAATTTTATGGCAAGTGCTTGTGTGAGCTCCAATCTATAGCTCCCCTTTTCCAGACGTTCACAAAAAAAAACACCTGACTAGCTACAACCATTATCACCCCCCCCCATTTCTATTTGTGCTAAATTGAATGCAGATTCCATGAACAAAGCTTCTTTCCTATGACTGCCCGCTGGACAAATACAATATGGCAACTTTCAAGTCCAATGTAAAAATGTTCTTGTTCAGTTATACCTTAAAATAATCTAATTATGCCCAATGCACACCATTAACGATTACTGCACTTACATTTATCAACCTTTATCCTCGAATGGGCTTCAGGCCTTGATAAGTGGTGACTCCCTTATAATATATATATATTAGTGATGGGACAATTCGAATAGTTTTCACGATTCCGATACAATTACCGATTCCGATTCTTTATAAATCTCTAAATATTTAACAATAGAGTTGTTTTTTATTCCAGACTAGCAGAGGTACCCAACATTTCCTGAGTGTGGAGAGGTTTTATGGTAAGGTTATTGATCAATGGAGCCCTAAAAAAAAGTTAAAAAAAAAAAAAAAATTTTAAACAAAAAATCAACCACCCCCTAAAAAAATGTAAATAGAAGTGAGTACCCTTGCAAGTGAAAAAAAAAAATAGTGAGCAGGTAGGCTCGAACCTGTAATGCTAAGAGTTAAAAATAAATGAAGAAGCAACCGGTTTAGTGGCTCTTACCATCATGACATATGACGTCGCTGCCATTCAAATTAAGCTTAGTCATTGCAAGGCGTATGACTTTGCAACAATGTCGATGAAAAAACTTACCCCTCCTTGTAAAAACATATCCCAGTTGACGGTGAAAGAATGAATGTTTTTGATTAATTTTGGGATATTTGTAGACAGAGAGACTGAGCTTTCAAACGATGTCAATTTTATCAGTGTTGGTTGTGTGTGTCGAAAGTTTTAGCGAGACATACAGACATTTGCGATTTATATTATAGACTAGCGGGGGTATCCGGCGTCGCCCGGGTGTTTGTAGGTGTGTGTGAAGGGGGGGAGGGGTAAAGAATAAGCAAATTAATAACCCTGTTTATACTTTATAAAAAAAATCGAAAAAAAAAACAAAACAAAAAAAACAGCGAATAGACGTAAAACAATCGGATAAACAAAAGCCAAAAAAAGGAGAAAAAAACAAAAACATAAAAATCACAGCAAAAAGCGGAAAAAAATAGAAATAACCTTGTTTCAATATTAAATGCTTAAAAATCAAGAAAAAAAAATTATCTGATAACTGAGATTGAACCTGTAATGACGCTGTCACTTAACCCATCGCGCTATAGACATGCGGGCGAAAGTAGGTCGGTTTTTATAGTATTTAAACAAATTCAAGTACGTATTTTGCGTGTGTCGACGCATGCATAGAAGCCATCTTGTCATGAAGATACAATTTTTTTTTCGACCCCCTCCTGGTAAAAATGGTTCTGGTTGAGGGTAAAGGAATTAATGTTTTGGGTCAATTTTTCGATATTTTTCGGCGAAGGTTCGAGCTTGAAAATGATACCTATCTGGCAAAAATCCGTGGCCTGTGTCGAAAGTTTTTGGTGGACATACAAACACACACACACATTTTGCCTTTTATATATATAGACTAGCTTTGGTGCCCGGGTGTTTGGAGGTGCGTGTGTTGGGGGGGGGGTAGATTAAAACAAAATGGGTGAAGTAATAACCCTGTTGAAATATAAAATAAAACAATAAAAAACGATGTTTAACTTCTTTAAAAAAAAAAAGAAAAAAAAATTTGGAGATATGTAGGACGAACCCGAAACCTTGAGGCGAAGGTGAAAAAAAAAAGTGTGAAAAAATCCTGACATGTTACCGCTAAGCCAACAAGTGAAAAACGTTTCAGTTTAAGGATTAAAAACAATTGCAAGGTGCGTGGATTTAATGAGATCAAATATCACGCCATAGACTAAATGAAATCCCGCAGTGAATTTTAACTGCGAGACAGCTTTTTTGGGTTTGTTTACCCAACTTTGGCTGCGAGGTAGTTTTTCTGGTTTTGTTTCCCCAAGATGTTGGGGGTGGGGGAAGGAGAAACCAGCTCCCCATTTAAAGGATAGTGTCCAATCGAATAGCAATTGTCTGATATAAGTTTCCCCCACATTGATTAAAAGCTAGTTTCACTTTATTTATACTAAAAAGTTAGACACACTCGAGAGAAGCCAAAATAGCAAGAATTTTGTAAAAGTCGATGTAAATAAATCTAGATGCAACGCACGTTCGCAAATCTTAGATATTATTATTTAGATGGTATATAAAAAGTTCTAAGAAATGGTAATCCCCCCCCTCCCTTCAGAGAAGCCCGGCGAAAAAACCTTTGGCGGACATACAGAAAAAAATGCGCATACACACACACACATTTTCGCTTTTATATATATAGTATTATTGTAAAAACACATGTCAAGTATGCAGATAGTTAAATGTGCAGATATTTTTCCAAGCATAAAAATACCCTTGTGGAAGATGATGTATAGATTTTAGTTTTACTAGTAACGTACAATCAATAGATATTTATTATTTTATCATTACTATCAGCAGTGGAAGATTTCTATTTAAACAAAATCAAATAAAAAACACTAAAGAATCGTTTTTGGCTTTGGAAATAGGCACACATTTTTCCAATTCTGATACTCTCCAAAAGTTCTGATTTTTCTGATTTCCAATTCTGGTTAATTGTCCAAACACTAATATATAACTATTTTTTCCTTTCTGCTTTTATTATTGGCATTTCTTTAATGATCCAAATTATTTCATAGTGGTCTATATGTTTTTAAATATTACCTACATATATACTACCCTTCCGATTTACTCTTATATGTTTTACCTACTTTTAATTACTTTTTACCATTTTATCATATTTCTTCATTCTCATTTCATTTCTAAATGCCATTTAGCCAGTTGTTTTTTATATTTGTATTTTGCATAATTCTAGTCTTTCTCCTCTTCTGATGAAAAGATTTTAGCTTTGAAGTGCCATGGCCTAAAGAGGTCTTTTTCTTAATTTCCCCCTTCATTTTCCTTATTTTTCTGATGATTTAATAAATTTATATTTAACTTTTATTCCTCATCTTTCATTTAATATTATTGTTTTTGCTTCCCTTGATAGTGTTGAGCTTTTATTATTATAAGTTTTTTTTTTGTTTTTTTTTTACACAGGCATCACCACATTATCAAGGCCAAGAGGCCACTCAAGGATAAGAGTTAAAGAGTGTACAGTAGAAATTGGACAATATAGTAATCATTAGTAATGAAAATTTGGTAAATCTGATAACTTATATGCAACGGCTCATGAAGAACTTATTTACGTTAGACTTGAACACAACCATATTGTAGTCAGCCGGAAAGAAGGAAAACGGAAGACAATTCCACAGGTGTGCAGTTCTAAGAAAGAAGCTTTGTTCATGGAATCTACGTTTAGATTTAGGCACAGATAAAGAGTGGGGGGAATTATTGATCGTGTTTTCAGCTAGACGAGTGTTTCTTGTGAAAGTTAGGCAAGGGGGGACCATAGACTGAAGCTCAGTCGAACACTTTTCATGAAAATAACAATACATCAGAGACAAACTCGCAACATCTCTTCTGTGAGATAGAGGTTGCAGGGAAGAGAAAAGGACATCTCCTACGAGGCTACGAAGTCTATTTTGAACTCTATCAAGGCAGGACAAGTCCTTTCTAGCAGCTCCTGCCCAGATGTGGCAACAGTATTCCATCCTTGGACGTACCTGGCTCTTATATAGATAGAGAATTGCATCAACAGTGAGATATCTACCGGATCGATAGAAAGCTCACATTGATAGAGTTCAAGGTAGACTTCGTAGCCTTCGTATTATTATTTTCCAAACAGGATTTCAGAAAAGAAATAAAAAGTTTAAGACGTGAAATTTTATTTTTTAAACCAGAAAGTCGGTTGAGAGTATTAATCTGGGAGCTGGTGTGCCATTTTCGAAATTAGTAGAAAAGTTTATTAGGAGAACAAAATCAAAATTTAAATATGACAGAGACGAGAGTTCTTTTTAATCCGAAATGTCCTAAACTTTCACAAAAACATTCGTCCAATAAAAGTTCTTCCTCATTATCTGTGCCTAAATCTAAATGCAAATTCCATGAACAGATCTTCTTACGTAGAACTGCCTGCCTGTTGAAGTCTAACTACAATATGGTCATCTCCAAGCCCAATGTAAATAACTTTTTGTTGAGCCACCCTCACTAAATAATCCATTTCTACCCTATTTCCACCACAAGCCATTAATACACTGTTGTCTTAGTGACTACCGTATACTCATTAACCCTTATCCTTGAGTGACTTCCGGCCCTTGATAAGTGGTGACTTTCATGTAAATAAAAAAAAGGGGGGGTTACACCAAGTAGTTTAGCTAGTTTTATAAATATATTTGTAGAATTATCATTCCAGGATTAGTATAAGCAGCAAATATAGGATTACTTTTCATTTTTTTTTGTATTTATTTGTTTCTCCGCAAGAGAAAAATGTCATACAAGGTAATTTTTAATGAGAAATTACCTTAGTATAGAAGGGTTTACTTTTCATTTTCTAATTTTCTTTCTTTTGGATGTGTGACACAGTTTAGTTTGTTGCATAATCACTGTGGTCGGTTGTTCAAAATACCTTTGTCCAGTCTATATAATGTTTACATGTACTTTTGTTGCTGGCACAAAATATTTACACACACTGACAGTAAAGTAAAAATCACAACACAGTTGATCTACAAAAATATATTATTGTTTTTATTTCACTCCGACAATCAGCTTTCTGCAACAAATTGTTATTCTTGTCTGATGTTTACTGAAAGGCACTGGGAGGTGCGTGGTTAGACGATTGGCTGGTGGCTGGTAAAAAAATGGTGACACATGCTGCAGCTCTCTTTCTCTCTCTCTGACTGAATTTTTCTTTGTGATGATTTTACTTATAATTGCATTCTTTCCCATCGGAATTTTTACTATTTCCTTTGTCTATTGTTTCAACCTTTAACCGATATCTGCTCATTTCTGGGTCAAATTATGCATTCTGTTAGACAATAGATAGAAATACCAAATTCTTAACATTTGAATTCATTTGAGTGTGTGCAAATCATTAAATGTTTTTCTTCCCGTTGGAATCGTCTTAAATTATAAAGTTTATAAAAAATAATAATACACCCATCTTGCACACCCTATTTGTTAGAATATGTATTCCATAATTTATAATAAGTTCAGTGGTTTTGGATTTTACAGACATTTTTTAACAGTCGAATTAATCTAACTAATACACTTTTGAATTTGTTATTTCTTTAAAAGGAAGATAAACTAGTATATATAACTATAGGCAGAGGTAGATATACGTAGAGGAAAAAAGTAAGAAACTGCATTTTTCTTATATATTTATATATCTATAAAAGTGAGAGTGTGTGTGAAGACACTTCTCAACCTATAACCCCTATGAATTTTTTATCTACAGATTTGAAATTTGGTATATAGAGTATTTAGACATGTGGAAAATTTTTTAATCCATTTTTATCTGGAGAAAAGTGTTGCTAAGGGGTCAAAATTGAAAAATTGGTACGTCGGAGGCCATCAGATATCTATTTGTTTTCAACTGTTTCATGACTGCACATGCGCAGTCATGAAATATGATTATTATGTTAAGTATGAGTTGGTTTGAAAACACAATTTAAAAGTAATCTCAAGCTGGTGTAATGGTCATCGTATTTGACTCACAGTCTTTAGGTTTTGGTTTCAATCTCAGCTTGAGTATTTTTTTTTCTTTTTTAATTACAAGAAGTAAACTGTTTAGAAAAAAACACACACATGTCTCAGTTTCTTTCCGTTTTTTTTTACATCATTTTTTATAAGGAATTTAACGTCACGTTTAATACCTACGATATTTCTGTTTATAATAAATAAGAATTCTGCATTAAAATATAATATTTATATATATATTTTATGATCAAGCAATACTGGCCAGCCTACTAGTATATATATATATATATATATATATATATATATATATATATATATAATACTAACAAGGGAATCCGATGTTGCCTGGGATTAAATGATGATCAACAAATTTTTCACACTTCCATATTTTTATTGTCATCGAAATCAGTGAAATCGCCCATTTTTCAATCAAATCGATTGACTGTCTGCTCTAATTTAGACCCATTGTGGTGCAACAGGAGGAAACTTCACATGCTTGCCCGTAGTGACTTAGTCCACAATACATTGTAGTCTACAGTACACTGTAGAGAACTTACTGTTTATAAAATTATTTTTATATATAACTAGCGGGGGGGGGTACCCGGCGTTGCCCGGGTGTTTAGAGGTGTGTGTGCTCGGGTGGGGGAGGGGTGTAATCAAAACATAAGAATAAGCGAAGTAAATATTTTTTTAAAAAATAAATGTTAAAACTTTAAAAAATCGAAAAAAAAAAAAAAAAAACTAACGTAAGGCAAACGAACGATGTTAAATGTAAAAATGGGAAAAACAAAAAAAGAAAACACTAATGTGATGGAAAAATAAAACAGAAAAACGAATGTTAAAGCTTCTTTAAAAAATCTGAAAAATAAAACCCCCCCCAAAAAAAACACTGGCTTAAATAACCCTGTTTCAATATTAAAATGTAAAAAATCGAAAAAAAGACACCTCACACCACGATTCGAACCCAAAACCTTTAGATAATGAGGCCGTGCTCTAAGCAACTGAGCTAAGACGACGTCAACGAAATTGGATCGTTTTTTTTTTTTAAATTTAAACTAAATCATGTTCCGACGTCATTTGCGCATGCGTAGAAGTGAACTTGTCATGAGAGGACGGTTTTTGCTGGCCCCTACCTGTAGAAAACTGATGATTTTAGGGTGAAGAAATTAATGATTTTGGCCAATTTTTCGATATTTGTCGGGCGAAGGTTGGAACTTTAAAATGATACCAATCTCGTGAACCTATGTTGAAAGTTTTTGCAAGACATACAAACACACATGCAAACATACACACATTTTCGCTTTTATATATATATAGATAGTTTGCATGAAAGTTAAAAATGCAAAAGTCAAGTATCATGCTTCACTTGTGCTCTAAAGAGAAACATTCATTTCGAACACGTCCCTGTCATATCAAAGAACCTACAGTTGATCTTATATGCTTGGTCCTATTGCTGGTGAGGTGATAATTTTTTATCTTATTTACAACTAGCAAGGGATACCCGGCGTTGCCCGGGTGTTTGTAGGTATATGTGAAAAAAAACAGGTGCCCGTGAAAAAAAAAGCCTTGACGACGCGCAGTTGGAAAATAGTAAAGTGTGAAAAAAAAACAGGTGCGCATTTTTGATTGACGTGACGGCGATAGCTATTCAGCAGTTAGCATTTTGTGCGGGACAGTTTTTAATGAGGTCAATAAATCGGTTTGTTTGTTTTTAAAAACCCGCTCCCTCGTCTCGAAATGAAAGCTACTGTCTGATATGACGAAGTCGACATTGACCAAATGTTACTTAGCTCTCTAGAGACCACTGGCTCTGGGCCTGTGATTAGAGTCGAGTTTCGCTTTTTGTTTATACCGCAAACCGAATGTAACGCGTGCCGATGCGGGAAATGTGGAATAATTAACGTTTGAAAGTCAATAAAATTAAATAGACAGGCGAGCTCCGTGGTTAACTGTGAGATATTACAATTTATAGATGATATAAAAAGTTTTAAGAAGTTGTGAAGCGAGTGAGCGCTTCTCTGAAAGAAGCCTTTTGTGGACATCGAGGAAAAGCGTACATACATACATACATACATTTTCGCTTTTATATATATAGATAAGTGAAATGTTTAAAAAAAAAAAAAAAACATAATATTCTCATGCACATATCTCCATTTCTTTACGTTTTTTTTTAACTAAATTTTTTTTTTTTTTTTTTACGGAATTAAACATTACGTTTTGTTTTTACCGATAACAAAATTTTTTTGAAAAAAGACGTGATTTTCGGAAGATTATCAGCCGGCTTTACAAACAAATAAACAAATATGTTGAGAAGCTTTGTGATTAAGCAACCCTTGCTTCACTACAAAATTCCACATTACTGTGTTCTTTCCCTCCCTACTACTGACAGCATCATTTGAAGTGAAATGATACCATTTCTTGACCATAACTCATCAGGTTTTCCAAATAATTACATAAATGCATTGACACAAATGATGATCAGGAAACTTTTACTTTACCACAATTTTCAATATTAATGTAGTTCTTCCTGCTTCCTACCACAACTGCCAACAACACATTAGTAAGAGAAACGATGTCATTTCCGGAACATGATTCCATAGTTATTCCATAGTTTTGGAATATGATATTGTGGGAGATTGCATAGTGAACCCAAAATGGACATTACTCCCTCCAGCCTCACCCCAAAAGTGAGGGTTTGTTAATTGCTAGAGAACTCCAGAGCACGTTAAAAAGCAGCATAATAATCTGTCTTTCTACTCACCACTACAACTGTGACATCATTCCCTGAAGTTAACATTGAAAATTAAGAAAAATATTATTAACCACCTGCACAAACTGATAAATTGTCTGGGTCGATTATTTCATTACAAACAAACCAATAAATTAACTCACATTTCATCATTTTTCATAATTCTTGGATATGTTACTAATTTCGACAACCATTTTTCATAATTTTAAACACATTTTGGCCCCCTTCCTTTACGAAAATAAACACTTTCATATATTGTCTGGGCTTATTATTTCATTACAAACACACCAATCCATTAACTCACATTTCATCATATTTCATAATTCCCGGATATGTTACTAATTTCGACAATCATTTATCATAATTTTAACCCACATTATCGCCACTCCACCCTTATAAAAATAATAACTTTGATATATTGTCTGGGATGATTATCTTTTTACAAACACACCAATCAATTAACTCACATTTCATCATTTTTCATAATTCTTAGATATGTTACTAATTTTGATAATCACTTTTTATAATTTTAACTCACATTATACTCTCCTTACGAAAATAATAACTTTGATATATTGTCCGGGATATTATTTCATTACAAACACACTAATCAATTAACTCATATTTCATCATTTTTCATAATTCTTGGATATGTTACTAATTTCGACAATCATTTTTCAAAATTTGAATCTAAATTCTTGCCACCCTCCCTTACGAAAATAATAACTTTGATATATTGTCTGGGTTGATTATTTCATGACTAAAACACCAATCAATTAATTCACATTTCATCATTTTTCATAATTCTTGGATATGTTACTAATTTCAACAATTATTTTTCATAATTTTAATCCACATTATGGCCACCCCTTATGATAATAATGACTTTTATATATTGTCTGAGCCGATTATTTCATTACAAGCACACCAATCAATTAATTCAGATTCCATCATTTTTCATAATTTTTGGATATGTTACTAATTTCGACAATCATTTTTCATAATTTTAACCCACATTATAACGCCCCCCCTTACGAAAATAATACTTTTATTTTTTATTTTTTTACAAGGAAGTCACCACTAGTCAAGGCCCGGAGGCCACTCGGGAATAAGGGTTATTGTGTGTACAGTAATCAATGGGATAATATATAATATCATAGTAATCGTTAGTAATGGAGATTTGATGAAGAGTCTTACTTAAGGGGGCAGTTCATCAGGAACTTTATGTTGGCCTTAAAGACATCCATGTTATAGTCAGGTGGGAAACAGGCAAACGGAAGAGATTTCCACAGGCGTGCGCTTCTAAGAAAGTAGCTTTGTTCATGGAATCTACGTTTTGATTTAGGCACAGATAAAGAATGGGGAAAATTTTTGACAGTGGTTTCAGCTAGACGGTTGTTTTTCGTGAAAGATTGGAAAGTGGAAGGGCCAGAGATTGGAGCTCAGACGAGCACTTGCCATGGAAATAACGATAAAACAATGACAGGCTTGCAACGTCCCTTCTGTGGGAGAGAGGTTGCAGGAAAGAGAAAAGGGCAGCACCCACTAGGCCACAAAGTCTATTTTGTACTCTGTCAAGGCAAGATAGGCTGTTTTTAGCAGCTCCTGGCCAAATATGGCAGCAGTACTCCATCCTCGGACGTACTTGGCTTTTATATAGATAGAGAATTGCATCAGCAGTGAGATATCTACTGGAGCGGTAGAAGGATCCCACCATTTTTCCAGCGACCTTGGCAACAGATTTGATGTATGTGTTCCATTTCAGATCAGGAGTAAAGTTCAATCCCAGAAGCTTGTCAAAACATGGAGCCTTCCCAAGACGAGAGCCATCCATTTTAATTGATGCCAGGTGGGTATCAGAGCGTTGATGATGCAAGGATAGAATCTTGGTTTCAGATGCATTAAAAGTAACCAACCACCTCTTCCCCCATTTTACCACACGCTCAAGCTCAGAGGAGAGAGAACTTTGTCATTTACGACCTTTGATGTGTTGTCATAGATGGTCGTGTCATCAGCATAGATGTCAACGAATGATTTAAGTATGTGTTTTGGGAGATCATTGATGTAGATCAGAAAGAGAGTTGGGCCCTGGATGGACCCCTGAGGGACTCAAGCAATACTCTGGGCTTCTGATTTCTGCCCATCAACCACTACTCTTCTGAACCTATCAAAGAGAAATGATTTTAATAATTGAGAAAACATTTCCAGTTATACCATAGCTGGAAATCTTGTGAAGTAAGCCTTTATGCCATACCTTATCAAAGGCCTTTGATATGTCAAGAGTAATTGCCCTAGAAAGGAAGCCTTTGTCAAGAGATTCACTAATCCTATGAGATATAACCGTTAGCACATCTGCTGTAGATCTAGCAGAATGGAAACATTGCATATCACTCAAGGTTATTTCTGCTGAGGTGGTTGACTACTTCTTTATTTAATATGGATTCCAGCAACTTACTCATGAAACACAAGAGACTTATTGGTCTGTACTGAGAAGGAGTTTAAAAGCTTAGTAGACTTATATGCCTGTTTTTTTTTTGTTTTTGTGAATTTAACTTTTGTTCAAATCTACTGTAATTTTTCATATAAATTCTAACTTTCGTTGTAAATTTGGGCGCCGTGCTAAATGAGCTACAGCTGCCGCGAGTTTATAAAAATAATCTTCGGAATCTCTTGATTATAATTCCGCTCAGAATACCGAGTGCCAGTGACGGCAAAGCGCGATATCAATGAGCAATACTACACGCCCACAATATGTAATAATCTGACATGACCACATTTAATGCTTCTGTTTGTTTGCATATTTGTATAACGAATCTATAATAATTAATTATTTCTACAATTAATAATGTCATTATCTCCTGCAAATCGACATTTTATATTATTTAAAAACATAAATTATATGTAAATTTCATACTTAATTTGTTTTATTTGTAAATAATTCAACTTTATTTGACAAGAACGAAATGTTTTTGATGTCAACAAGGGAAGTAATTCTGTATTTACAAATAAAATAATTTCTCTTTCGTTGTTGCGTTTTAACTGTTATTTTTTATGATTTTGTTTAAACAAAAAAAAAAAAAAAAAAAAAAAGCCGATGAAGCATATTTACTTATCCTAATCAATTCCGGGGTAAAACTTGCGGAGAATGCTGTTTTACGATGGTTGTAAAAATGGAACGGAAATTTAAATTTCGTTCCGTTTTAAAGTCGGTACATTTTTACATTACATCCAATTCCAACTCATCGTTGAGGTTTTCGGGTATACTTACAAGGTTGGGGTGTCTAATCCGATAGCCGTTCTTAACATGGGGATATTCTCAGATTGGGGTGTTTATTCGTTGTAAGCATACCCGAAAACCTCCAAAAGTCGACATTTCCAATGTGAATGTGTGGACTTATGTAATAAAAAAAAAAGTATACCAAATTGACTTTTCGTTTAAAAATGAAATTATTTAATTTTTGTTAATAAATTAGGTGCAACTTAAAGTAGCAGGTACCGCAGACGAGACTCGTTCTGAAATTCGGAAAATTTAGGTTAAAAAAAATATATATTCAGGTAATTTCGACTGCATAATTTAAAAGCTATCATTAGAATTGACAACAAAAAAATCAATTGAAACCATTGTCTTTTATTTGAAAACTCAATTTATCGACTACAAAACCATGTTCTAATAATGTAGAAACACCATTGTCTTAGTCTAGAAGGATTTCTCCTCCATTTACTGAGGACCGGAAAGGTGAATTGTAGCAATAACACTTTGCTCCTAGCCAAGCTGAACGACACGAGCACACGAGCATTTGACTTAAAAACGAAATGGTGAACTATACAATATAAAAGCAAGTTAAGCTACAAGCTAAAAAACAAAAATAAATTCAAAGAATTTTTTTTAAAAAAGTTCAAAGAAATTTCGAACATTTATTACTATAAACATAACGAACAATTCGATTCTCCTTACTCTTTGCACTCCCGATGTTTCATCTGCTAAAATTTTAATCACGTGATTACGGTGTAGCATCAATAAAATAAACCATTAATTCTAGTGCCGTTTGTTATGGATTTACGATATTAAAAATCACTTTATTGGTACTTATGCACTTATGTAACCGGGCTGACGGGTGCATTGTAACTATTTTGTACTTTCACCTAACAATTTAATAAACAAAAAGATACCGTAAAACTTGAAGGGCCGTTTGAATACATGGAAAGTGTTGTGTAATTATTTTTTTTAAATTCAGTTGCGCTTTGTCATTTATTTTTTCAATTTTGAATAATTTCACAATCATCAATGAATTCGAGTGTACTTTTTAAAAAGGTAGTATTTTAATCAGATTATTATTTGGTTTGTCTTATTATTTGAATTGAATCGATATATTGCAAAGAAGCCAGCAAAGGAACAAAAGTGTAAAATAAATAAATAAATAAATGTTACCATGACTAATAAAAGTTACTTTTCTACCTACATTGCTTATGTTTTAGTACTTATTTTTTTTTTGAGAAATAATTACACAATATTGTATTCAAACGATCATTTGGAAAAGAAATATGTAAAATAAAGCGGTGCACGATGTTACCGTCCTATTTTTTTAACCCGTATTTTCAAGTTAAATTCAAATTTTACGATATCTTTTTATTTTATTAAATTGTTATGTGAAAGTACAGAATAGTTATAATACACCCGCCAGACAGACCGGTAGCATAAGTGCATAAGTACCAATAAAATGATATTAAAATATCGTATTCAGCTAAATCCATGATTTTAGATCAATTAAAAAGCATCAAAAACTACGTAACACAGAGAAATAATAAACCACATTTTGTTATTTTTGAAAACTTGTTATTTCAAATGTCTGCTTAAAAATTCTTCCGCGATGTGACAAGTCACCTTACTACGCGCGTCCATCATGCGCGAACGCATCATGTAAGAATAGCATAAACGATGGCGGTGAGTTGGCACAAAATAGTGCGAGGGTTCAGGGGTTAATACCATGCAGAATGTGCGACGGGTTTGAATATCAGATTCGTTGTCACCGACCCCGAAAACCTTTAAAAAAAAAAAAAAAAAATTATTGGTTGGTGTTCTGTTGTAGTTAAAGTAAACATTTACAAAAAAAAAAAGTACACACACACACACACACACACACAAACGAAAAAATAAACAAACAAAACTAATAAATGTTTTGGTTTTCAAATGGCACTCGCCCAGTTTAGACTATTATGAATATGTAATTTCAATTTTCTGTTTTTAATTAAAAAAAAAAAATGTTCCATGAAAAACTTTTCCGTTCTCATTAATTAAATCGAAACATTTCCAATTAAACAATTACGCATATATGTTCTCTTTCACTTTCTTTATTTACTTTTAAAGCAACATTGGACTTTTATAAAATAATTTTGGGGGGGGGGAGGGGGTCCGAACAAATAAATAATTTAAAACATTTTTTGAATTGTCAAGATTCATTTTCTCCAGTAATATCGGTTTACCAAGTTTCTGGAAGTAATAAATGATAATTATAGTTTAATTTAACTTTTCCGGAAGTAATAAATGATAATTTTGGTAAATTTATTCTTTCGGCCATAATGATGTCTCCCCCTAGATTTGTATAGCAAGTGCGTGAAAACAAATGGCGTCTCCAATTTCGGCAATAAAGTGTAGAAGCACCGGGATTACATTAGCTTTTACATTGGATATCATGTTTTTATATCTGGTAAACGACTTAGCAGACTCCAATTTTAAACAAAAACTAAACAATTTAAGCACAAGGCAAAAAAAAAAAAATGTGGAGGGAGGGGGGTATGTAGTCATCCTTGTCACTGTTCTCTTTAACTTGTCTAAAGGTATTCCTAGCTAACGTTTTCAGTCCAGGGGCT
Organism: Euprymna scolopes; assembly: GCF_053919585.1. Taxonomy (NCBI): domain Eukaryota; kingdom Metazoa; phylum Mollusca; class Cephalopoda; order Sepiida; family Sepiolidae; genus Euprymna; species Euprymna scolopes. The sequence goes on from NC_136491.1 coordinate 107,222,569, forward strand.
GCCGCTGCCCTAGTGACTGTTCCCAAATCAATTCGATTTCTAAGAAAATTTTTATTAATTAGTAAATATCATTTCCGCTAGTTTATAAAATAAAATCTCCCGATTGAGCAGGAGAAAGAAGGAAGAAAAGTCTAATATTTGTTTTGGTTTTGGGCGCCGTGCTAAATGAGCTACAGCTGCCGCGAGTTTATAAAAATAGGTCCTCGGAACCTCTTGATGATAATTCCGCCCAGCAGCGCAAAGCACTACTGAGTGCCAATACGGCAGAGGTGTCTTAAAAGTAACACAGCGAGTCCTCCGCGCGTTCGCAATCTATATACATCAGCAATAACTACACTTATCGCTTCCGTTTGTTTGCATATTTGTATAACAACACTCTATTAATTAATTATCCATGTAATTAATAATGTCATTATCTCATTTAAATTAACAATTTATATCATTTAAAAACTTATAATGTGTGTAGATTTTGTCATTGATTTGCGCTATTTGTAAATAATTCAACTTTATTTGGCAAGAACGAAATGTTTTGATGTCAACAAGGGAAGTAATTCTGTATTTACAAAGGTTACAAATAAAATAATTTCTCTTTCTTTGTTGCCTTTTGCTGTTATTTTTTATGATTTTGTTTAGACAAAAAAAAAAAAAAAGCCGATGAAGCATATTTACTTATCCCAATCAATTCCGGAGTAAAACTTGCGGAGAATGCTCCGCTTTACGGTTGTTGTAAAAATGGAACGGAAATTTAAATTTCGTTCCGTTTTAAAGTCGGTACATTTTTACATTACATCCGACTCATCGTTTATATTCAACATGGCAAAAAAAAAAAAAAGTATACCAAATTGACTTTTCGTTTAAAAATGAAATTATTTAATTTTTGTTAATAAATTAGGTGCAACTTAAAGTAGCAGGTACCGCAGACGAGACTCGTTCTGAAATTCGGAAAATTTAGGTAAAAAAACAAACAAACCCGGTAACCCTTTTGAATAAAGATGGATATAAACATTATTTTTAAAATTAATTTTATTTTACTTCAAAACAAAACGTAAACATATATAAACAATAAAATAGAAATAATAGAAAATAATTTCTTAATTTTAATTAAAAATTGATTTTAAACACAAAGAAAACTTTTTTATATAATTATTGAAAAATATTGGGTACTAGTCGCGATTTGAGTTCCCTGCCGAACACCATAAAAAAACACTGACTTCTCCCTACGTATGAGCAAAGGACATGTTTTAGTTGCCATAGTAACTAAACGATCATGAATTTTTATCGACTTTTTATAAGTTTTACTGTTTATGAATATTGAAATAAAAGAAATTACTACACATTTATTAATAATATCTCACTTTTATCGATTTTTGTTTTTTACTGTTTATGTGTCACTTTTATCGACTTTTTCTTTTCTTTTTTAAATAGCATTTTCTTTTTAAATGACGTTTTTACTGTTTATGATTATTAAAAGAAAAATGATCACTAAACATTTATTAATAAAAAAAATGGGTGCTAGTGCAGTGCACTTATTGATCCGTGCTGAAATAACGTTATTATTTAAAAAACCATTCTTAACATGGGGAGGGTGTTTTGTACCCATTCTCTACTTTAACCTTATAATTGAATAAAAAAAACATTAAACTTTAATTAAACTTAGAAATACGATTTAAAATATAGCGCGGATCATAAGTGCACTAGCACCCATTTTTTTATTAATAAATGTTTAGTAATTATTTTTCTTTTAATATTCATAAATAGTAAAAACGTCGTCATTTAAAAAGAAAATGTTATTTAAAAAAAAAAAGAAAAAGTCGATAAAAGTGATAAAAAACAAAGGCGATAAAAGTGAGATATTATTAATGTGTAGTCATTTCTTTTATTTCAATATTCATAAACAGTAAAAAAAAAAAAAAAGTCATAAAAATTCATTTAGGAAAATGTGTTATAAATAATAAACTAGACAAAATACTATTTATTAAAAAAACACCGAATATGTCAAGTTATGTCACGGTAACATATATTGAGCTAATTTCTAACAGTATTTTGTCTAGTTTATTATTTATAACACTTTTTCCCAAACTTATCGTGTTAAAGAAAGATTCGGGCGCCATTTTGAATTTTCCAATACATCGGTAAACACTGTATGCTTTTCGAGCTGAATAAACATGTTTAACTGAATAAAAACACGAAAATTATATCCAGTTTGGTAGAAAAGTAACTTATCTTGCCTGTGATAACATTTATTTGTTATATATTTATTTTTTGACAACTTTTTCGAATCTATGTGTACAGTAATACAAACCCGGAAAAGCTTTAGTGTTTTTACCATTTTAAAGCGCTTTTTTAAAAGTTTGAAACAAGTGGTGTCCAGTTGTTAACTTACAACAACGAGGGCGCATGGCGAAAATTCTTCAAGGTTTAAATGCTTTTATTGGGGTTGAAAAACGTTTTCAGTCCCTATATTTCTTCTTATTTGCCTCCTCACGAAGGCAGAGGCAGACACAATGTCGGTTTTTAATATGGATAAATCCAGCTCCCCAAAAAGGGGAACTCTGAGAACAAAAATAAAAATTGCCTTGACGCTTCTACAGAATTGGGACGAGATTTTCGGAAATCGTAAAAGTGAAATTGATGAGGTAGAAAAATTTTTATTAAAGAAAATAGAATTTGATAAAAACGATCGTAAAAAACTGGAGTTCAACAGGGAGATAATTTTTCGACGATTAAAGTTTTTTTTTTTTTTTTTTAATAATTTAGTAATATTCAGGTAATTTCGACTGTATAATTTAAAAGCAACCATTAGAATTGACAACAAAAAAATCAATTGAAACCATTGTCTTTTATTTGAAAACCCAATTTATCGACTGCAAAACCATGTTCCAATAATGTAGAAGCACCATTGCCTTAGTCTAGAAGGATTTCTCCTCCATTTACTGAGGATCGAAAAGGTGAAGTGTATTTGCTGCGTGCGCTGCTGCAATAGCAATAACACTTTGCTCCTAGCCAAGCTGAACGACACAAACATTTATGACTTAAAAACGAAATGGTGAACTATACAATATAAAAGCAAGTTAAGCTACAAGTTAAAAATAAATAAATTCAAAGAATTTTTTTTTTTTTAAAGTTCAAAGAAATTTCGAACATTTATTACTATAAACATAACGAACAATTCGATTCTCCTTACTCTTTTCACTCCCGATGTTTCGTCTGCTAAAATTTTAATCACGTGATTACGGTGTAGCAACTGTAGCATCAATAAAACTTGGTAAACCGATATTACTGGAGAAAATGAATTTTAATTCAAAAAATATATTTAAAATTATTTATTTGTTCGAAACACACACACACACACAAACGAAAAAAATAAACAAACAAAACTAATAAATGTTTTGGTTTTCAAATGGCGCTCGCTCGCCCAGTTTAGACTATTATGAATATGTAATTTCAATTTTCTGTTTTTAATTTAAAAAAAAAATGTTCCATGAAAAACTTTCCCGTTCTCATTAATTAAATCGAAACATTTCCAATTAAACAATTACGGATATATGTTCTCTTTCACTTTCTTTATTTACTTTTAAAGCAACATTAGACTTTTATAAAATAATTTTTGGGGGGGGGGCGGTCCGAACAAATAAATAATTTTAAACATTTTTTGAATTGTCAAGATTCATTTTCTCCAGTAATATCGGTTTACCAAGTTTCTGGAAGTAATAAATGATAATTATAGTTTAATTTAACTTTTCCGGAAGTAATAAATGTTAATTTTGGTAAATTTATTCTTTCGGCCATAATGGTGTCTCCCCCTAGATTTGTATAGCAAGTGCGTGAAAACAAATGGTGTCTCCAATTTCGGCAATAAAGTGTAGAAGCACCGAGATTACATTAGCTTTCACATTGGATATCATGTTTTTATATCTGGTAAACGACTTAGCAGACTCCAATTTAACTGATCAAAAACTAAACAATTAAGCACAAGGTAAACTAAAAAAAAAAAAAAAAAATGTGGAGGGAGGGGAGTATGTAGTCTGAGTCATCCTTGAGCTAACGTTTTCACTTGCAACAATCACTTCAGGGGCTGTCCACAAATCAATTCGATTTTTAAAAAATATTTATTAGTTAATAAATATCATTTCACTTTACTTAAAAAAAAAAATCTATCATAATTTCACCCGCTAGTTTGTAAAATAAAATCTCCGATTTGAAAGACAATGAAAAGTCTATTTGTTTTGGTTTTGGGCGCCGTGCTAAATGAGCTACAGCTGCCGCGAGATTATAAAAATAGGTCCTCAGAATTTCTTGATAATAATTCAGCCCAGCAGCGCAAAGCACTACTGAATTCCGCACTAGCAGCGCAAAGCACTACTGAGTGCCAATGAGGCAAGGTGAAAATTGTGAACTAGCGAGCCCTCTGCACGCTCGTAATCTATATGAATCACCAATAACTACACTTATCGCTTCCGTTTGTTTGCATATTTGTATAACAACACTCTATTACTTAATTATCCATGTAATTAATAATGTCATTGTCTCATTTAAATTAACATTTTATATCATTTAAAAACTTATAATGTGTGTAGATTTTGTCATTGATTTGTGCTATTGATAAATAATTCAACTTTATTTGGCAAGAACGAAATGTTTTTGATGTCAACGTTTTGCTTTTGTGATTTTGTTTAGTGAAAGTCGCCGAAAGTAAACGATGTTAGTTAATTTGGAGATCCTTTACTCAATCTGAAACCCTCCGAACATTTATTGGGTTTGTATTACTGTACACATAGATTCGAAAAAGTTGTCAAAAAAAAACAAATATATAACAAATAAATATTATCACAGGCAAGATAAGTTACTTTTCTACCTAACTGGATATATTTTTCGTGTTTTTATTCAATGTAACATGTTTCTTCAGCTCGAAAAACATGCAGTGTTTACCGATGTATTGGAAAATTCAAAATAGCGCCCGACACTCTCTTTAACATGGTAAGTTTGGGAAAAGGTGTTATAAATAATAAACTAGACAAAATACTATTGAAAAAACACCGAATATATGTCAAGTTATGTCACGGTAACATATAATGAGCGAATTTCTAACAGTATTTTGTCTAGTTTATTATTTATAACATCTTTTCCTGAACTTACCGTGTTAAAGAGAGTGTCGGGTGCCATTTTAAATTTTCCAATACATCGGTAAACACTGTATGCTTTTCGAGCTGAATAAGTATGTTACATTGAATAAAAACACAAAAAATATCTCCAGTTAGGTAGAAAAGTAACTTATCTTGCCTTTGATAACATTTATTTGTTATATATTTGTTTTTTGACAACTTTTTCCAATCTATGTGTACAGTAATACAAACCCCATTTATTTCTTCTTCTTTTCTTTCTCTTTTTCTTTTTTTTTTTTGTTTTTGCGCCAATAGAAAAAACAAAATCGCGGAGGTTGAGAATCCTGCCACTTTCCCAAAATTGCTAAAAACATGGCCGACGACGTACGCGCACGTCACTGAAAGTAATTAACACTCCCTCTGACACGTGACCGGAAGTTTGGAGCATATGTCTATTTGTTTTGATTTTACATACGTGAATGAATGAACAATAATGAATAATAAATTAGAAAAAAAAAAGAAAGAAAACCCAACTTTTTGGTACTTGTGCAGTTTTGCTACCGCGAGTGTACGAACTATTTTTCACTTTCACCTAACAATTTAAAGAAATATATATATATATATATATATGGTGCCCGGAAAACTCGTCCGGGGAAAACTCGTCTCGGGAAAACTCGTTCCCTTTCGCTAGGTAGGAAAACTGGTCCCTTATTGAATAAATATCGATTGAAAACACATTTTATGATCGTTCTTGAAGGAGATATTGTTTTTTAAAATAAACTATAGCCCCCCCCCATAATATTTAAAAAAAAATATTTTTACTTGTTTAATGTTTTTTTTTGTGTTTTTAATAAAAGCGTTTATTATGTTCATAAACGAGACCGCATATTTTTTTTTATATTAATATAAAAAGAATTTACTTATATACTGTTGTTTATAAAAGGGTAAAATCGATTTTTCTACCTCGCCGACTATGTTGTTTAGTTATTTGGAATCGTTTATTTGGTAAAGAAAAAAAAACAGAAAACAAACAAAAAACATGTCGGTCGAGTGTTACGGGAGAACGAGAAATAATGCTTAGGGGGTCTTGATAATCGCTAAAAAATAGAAAATTAAAGAAATTACTGAGGGAGATTTGGTTTTAAAAAGAAAATAATAAATTTTAATATTTTTTAAAATATAATTTAGAGAGAGGGGGGGGATAAAACCTATATCTCCCTTCGAAAAGCAACCAACAAAAAATGAAATTAAAAAGATTCTTGATAACCGATAGCGGAGTTTTCAATAAAATTGATTAATAAATTTATTTAGTGATTACTTTCTCTCTTAATGATTGATTTTAGAATTTTGAAGTAAAAATTTAAAAAATTAAAAATGAGTTAACGAGAGATTGTTAGCACATGGCATCTCTCGTGCCAAGAAATATTTCGCTTTTAATTTATTAGTTAATTTTTGCAAAATTTGACAGGACGACAATAAATGTTGATAATTGATAAAATCATAATTTTAAATAACGCATGAGTGCATTTGGTATGACAGAAAACAAAAACATAACAACAAAAAACTATCTAAATTAAAAAACAAAACCAAAGGCGTAACGTCAACGAAGAATCGAACCGCTCCCTGTTTTTTAATTTTTGGGTTTTTTTTTTTTATTTATTGTTTTTATGACTCCAAAAAACATTCGTTAAAATAAGAACAAAAAAAAAAATTGTAATTAACTTTGTATGAACATAATAAACGCTTTAAAATAAGTTAAACCACTAAGAACTTAGCCAGTTAGGTAGAAAACGGACACTTAGAAAATCGATTTTATTAAAAAAAAAAAATAAAAAAAAAAAAAAAAAACATTAAACAAGTAAAAATATTTTTTTTTAAATATTATGGGGGGGGGGGCTATAGTTTATTTTAAAAACAATATCGGTAAATTTATACAAATACCGTGACAGCGAATTAGTAGAAAAAAATGTACCCTAACCCTAACCCAGTTTTCAGATTCGTGTTCAGCACACCGAAACGTAACAGAATACTACGTAAAAGATTTTACTAATTCGCTGTCACGGTGTTTGTATAATAATACCACAATATAATATCTCCTTCAAGAACGATCATAAAATGTGTTTTCAATCGATATTTATTCAATTAGGGACCAGTTTTCCTACCTAGCGAAAGGGGACGAGTTTTCCGGAGACGAGTTTTCCCGGGACGAGTTTTCCTAAATTATATATATATATATATATATATATATATATATATATATATATATATATATATATATATTAATTATATGCGTAACTGCAAGCACTTGTGCCCCCCACGACGTGAGCACCCTCGACAAACACGACAGGCTGCTAAATCCCACCCCCACACTGTAAAGATCCCTAGATGTAAAAGATCTGAATTTAGGAAAACTCGTCTCCGGAAAACTCGTCCCCTTTCGCTAGGTAGGAAAACTGGTCCCTTATTGAATAAATATCGATTGAAAACACATTTTATGATCGTTTTTGAAGGAGATATGGTTTTTTAAAATAGACTATAGCCCCCCCCCCCCATAATATTTAAAAAAAAAAAACATTTTTATTTATTTATTTATTTATTTTTTTTTTTTAAATAAAATCGATTGTCCGTTTTCTACCTAACTGGCTAAGTTCTTAGTGGTTTCGGTACTGGTCGCGGTAAGAGTTCCCTGCCGAACACCCTCCAAAAACAACGATGTCTCCCGTTTGTCGCGCAGCCGCAAAGGACATGTTTTAGTTGCCATAGTAACAACACTTTTTTTTTTTACTCTTTTTAAATGACAACGTTAATGTTTATGAATATTGAAATAAAACATTATGTTTATGAATATTGAAATAAAACATTACTACACATTTATTAATATCTTTTTTTTTTTTTTTTTTACTGTTTTACTGTTTGTGTCACTTTTATCGACTTTTTCTTTTATGAAACTTATCGGCGGTTCTTGAAATTTACTTACCACAAAACTTGTCGGCGGTTCTTGAAATTTTCTTTTTAAATGACGACGTTTTTACTGTTTATGAATATTAAAAGAAAAATAATTACTAAACGTTTATTAATAAGAAAATGGGTGCTAGTGCACTTAACTTTTTTTTTTTACTCTTTTTAAATGACAACGTTAATGTTTATGAATATTGAAATAAAACATTATGTTTATGAATATTGAAATAAAACATTACTACACATTTATTAATTGTTTTGTACCTTCTCTACTTTAACCTTACAATTGAATAAAAAAACATTAAACTTTAAGCTTAGAAATACGATTTAAAATATAGCGCGGATCATAAGTGCACTAGCACCCATTTTCTTATTAATAAATGTTTAGTAATTATTTTTCTTTTAATATTCATAAACAGTAAAAACGTCGTCATTTAAAAAGAAAATTTCAAGAACCGCCGACAAGTTTTGTGGTAAGTACATTTCAAGAACCGCCGATAAGTTTCATAAAAGAAAAAGTCGATAAAAGTGACACAAACAGTAAAACAGTAAAAAAAAAAAAAAAAAAAAAGATATTATTAATAAATGTGTAGTAATGTTTTATTTCAATATTCATAAACATAATGTTTTATTTCAATATTCATAAACATTAACGTTGTCATTTAAAAAGAGTAAAAAAAAAGTGTTGTTACTATGGCAACTAAAACGAATTTAGGAAAACTCGTCCCGGGAAAACTCGTCTCGGGAAAACTCGTCTCGGGAAAACTCGTCTCCGGAAAACTCGTCTCGGGAAAACTCGTCCCCTTTCGCTAGGTAGGAAAACTGGTCCCGTATTGAATAAATATCGATTGAAAACACATTTTATGATCGTTCTTGAAGGAGATATTGCTTTTTAAAATAGACTATAGCCCCCCCATAATATTTTTAAAAAATATTTTTATTTGTTTAATGTTTTTTTTTGTTTTTTTTCTACCTAACTGGCTAAGTTCTTAGTGGTTTCACTTATTTTAAAGCGTTTATTATGTTCATACAAAGTTAATTAAACAAATTTTTGGTTCTTATTTTAACGATGTGTTTGGAGACATAAAAACAATAATAAAAAAAAACAAAACAAAAAAATTAAAAATTGGGAGCGTTACTTTTTTGTTTTGGTTTTTTAATTATGATAGTTTTTTGTTGTTTATGTTTTCGTTTTCTCTCATACCAAATGCACTCATGCGTTATTTAAAATTATAATTCTATCAATTATCAACATTTATTGTCGTCCTGTCAAATTTTGCAAAAATTAACTAATAAATCAAAAGCGAAATATTTTTTGGCGCGAGAGATGCCATGTGCTAACAATCTCTCGTTAACTCATTTTTAATTTTTTTAATTTTTACTTCAAAATTCTAAAATCAATCATTCAGAGAAAAAGTAATCACTAAATAAATTTATTAATCAATTTTATTGAAAACTCCGCTATCGTTTATCAAGAATCTTTTTAATTTCATTTTTTGTTGGTTGTTTTTCCGAGGGAGATATAACCCCCCCCCTCTCTAAATTATATTTCAAAAAATATTAAAATTTTGGTTTGTATTACTGTACACATAGATTCGAAAAATAATAAACTAGACAAAATACTGTTAGAAATTCGCTCAATATATATTACCGTGACATAGGTTGACATATATTCGGTGTTTTTTTTAATAGTATTTTGTCTAGTTTATTATTTATAACACCTATTCCCGAACTTACCGTAGTAAAGAGAGAGTCGGCCGCTAGCAGTATCAGAATTTTTGTAGGAATTTTTGACACCCCTAACACGAAACTGCGAATACAATATAAAAATCTCGTAATTTCTCTGTTAAAAGTGGATTATTTATTTTCTTTATGGATTATACTTCCAAAATAAACTATTACAGTTGTTTTAAAAGTAATAAAAATATTTTTTTTTTTTTTTAAACAGTAATGAATTTTCCGAACTCAATATTTTTAAATTTTTAAACTCAATATTTTTAAATTTTTAAATTTTAAAAATCTATCAAAATTTTTCTATTGATTCTATTTTTACGATATTTTCAGGGTCAATGTGAAATTTTATGTTCTTTCCAATAAACCGAATATAATATTTTAGACAAACGTTTTTTTTAAATTCACGCCCCCCCATTTTCACGCCCCCCATTTTCACGCCCCTCCCATTTTGAAATGTCTATTAAAAAGTAAATAATTAATTTATGTTTAATAGGTTTATATATCACAAATTGAAGAGAAAAGGTCAATAAATAATATATTCAAATTTAAAACAAAAAAAAAAATCAGTTTTTTAGAAATTTACCTGTAAAGTCCGAAGTTTAAAACCTTATTTTATAAGAACACATTTTTTCTTTTTGTCTTTTTTTTTTTTTTTAATGAAACCTTGGTCCTTGCTCCTTTAATTGAAAAAAAAATTAGGGCTTGAATTACATTTTTCGAGGAGTTATAAGCTTAGAAAGATAGGGGGTCGAATAATTTACGCCTCTCATTTTGAAATGTCTATTAAAAAGTAAATAATTAATTTATGTTTAATAGGTTTATATATCACAAATTGAAGAGAAAAGGTCAATAAATAATATATTCAAATTTAAAACAAAAAAAAAAATCAGTTTTTTAGAAATTTACCTGTAAAGTCCGAAGTTTAAAACCTTTTAAAAAAAAAAAAAACACATTGTTTTGTTTTGTTTTTTTTTTTAAATAAAACCTTGGTCCTTACTCCTTTAATTGAAAAAAAAAATTAGGGCTTGAATTACATTTTTCGAGGAGTTATAAGCTTGGAAAGATGGGGTGGAATTATTCACTATTTTCACGAAATTTCTGACACTGCTAGTCGGCCGCTATTTTGAATTGTCCAATACATCGGTAAACACTGTATGTTTTTCGAGCTGAATAAACATGTTACATTGAATAAAAACACGAAAAATATATCCAGTTTGGTAGGAAAGTAACTTATCTTGCCTTTGATAACATTTATTTGTTATATATTTGTTTTTTGACAATTTTTCGAATCTATGTGTATAGTAATACAAACCCAAATCGATTTTACCCTTTTATAACAACAGTAAATAAGTAAATTCTTTTTATATTAATATAAAAAAATATGCGGTCTCGTTTATGAACATAATAAACGCTTTAAAATAAGTGAAACCACTAAGAACTTAGCCAGTTAGGTAGAAAACGGACACTTAGAAAATCGATTTTATTTAAAAAAAAAAAAAAAAACATCAAACAAGTAAAAAAATTTTTTTTTTAATATTATGGGGGGGGGCTATAGTCTATTTTAAAAAAAACAATTTCTCCTTCAAGAACGATCATAAAATGTGTTTTCAATCGATATTTATTCAATAAGGGACCAGTTTTCCTACCTAGCGAAAGGGGACGAGTTTTCCCGAGACGAGTTTTCCGGAGACGAGTTTTCCCGAGACGAGTTTTCCCGAGACGAGTTTTCCCGGGACGAGTTTTCCGGGCACCAACTAAAACGAATTTAGGAAAACTCGTCCCGGGAAAACTCGTCTCGGGAAAACTCGTCTCCGGAAAACTCGTCTCGGGAAAACTCGTCCCCTTTCGCTAGGTAGGAAAACTGGTCCCGTATTGAATAAATATCGATTGAAAACACATTTTATGATCGTTCTTGAAGGAGATATTGCTTTTTAAAATAGACTATAGCCCCCCCCCCATAATATTTTTAAAAAATATTTTTATTTGTTTAATGTTTTTTTTTGTTTTTTTTTCTACCTAACTGGCTAAGTTCTTAGTGGTTTCACTTATTTTAAAGCGTTTATTATGTTCATACAAAGTTAATTAAAAAAATTTTTGGTTCTTATTTTAACGATGTTTTTTTGAGTCATAAAAACAATAATAAAAAAACAAAACAAAAAAATTAAAAATTGGGAGCGTTACTTTTTTGTTTTGTTTTTTTTAATTATGATAGTTTTTTGTTGTTATGTTTTCGTTTTCTCTCATACCAAATGCACTCATGCGTTATTTAAAATAATAATTCTATCAATTATCAACATTTATTGTCGTCCTGTCAAATTTTGCAAAAATTAACTAATAAATCAAAAGCGAAATATTTTTTTGGCGCGAGAGATGCCATCATATGCTAACAATCTCTCGTTAACTCATTTTTAATTTTTTTAATTTTTACTTCAAAATTCTAAAATCAATCATTCAGAGAAAAAGTAATCACTAAATAAATTTATTAATCAATTTTATTGAAAACTCCGCTATCGTTTATCAAGAATCTTTTTAATTGCATTTTTTGTTGGTTGTTTTTCCGAGGGAGATATAATCCCCCCCCCCTCTAAATTATATTTAAAAAAATATTAAAATTTTGGTTTGTATTACTGTACACATAGATTCGAAAAATAATAAACTAGACAAAATACTGTTAGAAATTCGCTCAATATATATTACCGTGACATAGGTTGACATATATTCGGTGTTTTTTTTAATAGTATTTTGTCTAGTTTATTATTTATAACACCTATTCCCTAACTTACTGTGTTTAAGAGAGAGTCGGCCGCTATTTTGAATTGTCCAATACATCGGTAAACACTGTATGTTTTTCGAGCTGAATAAACATGTTACATTGAATAAAAACACGAAAAATATATCCAGTTTGGTAGGAAAGTAACTTATCTTGCCTTTGATAACATTTATTTGTTATATATTTGTTTTTTGACAATTTTTTCGAATCTATGTGTACAGTAATACAAACCCAAATCGATTTTACCCTTTTATAACAACAGTAAATAAGTAAATTCTTTTTATATTAATATAAAAAAATATGCGGTCTCGTTTATGAACATAATAAACGCTTTAAAATAAGTGAAACCACTAAGAACTTAGCCAGTTAGGTAGAAAACGGACACTTAGAAAATCGATTTTATTTAAAAAAAAAAAAAAATCAAACAAGTAAAAAATTTTTTTTTTTAATATTATGGGGGGGGGCTATAGTCTATTTTAAAAAAACAATTTCTCCTTCAAGAACGATCATAAAATGTGTTTTCAATCGATATTTATTCAATAAGGGACCAGTTTTCCTACCTAGCGAAAGGGGACGAGTTTTCCCGAGACGAGTTTTCCGGAGACGAGTTTTCCCGAGACGAGTTTTCCCGAGACGAGTTTTCCCGGGACGAGTTTTCCGGGCACCAACTAAAACATGTCCTTTGCGGCTGCGCGACAAACGGGAGACATCGTTGTTTTTGGAGGGTGTTCGGCAGGGAACTCTTACCGCGACCAGTACCGTGGTTTCACTTATTTTAAAGCGTTTATTATGTTCATACAAAGTTAATTACAATTTTTTTTGTTCTTATTTTAACGATGTTTTTTGGAGTCATAAAAACAATAATAAAAAACAAAACAAAAAAATTAAAAACTGGGAGCGTTACTTTTTTGTTTTGGTTTTTTAATTATGATAGTTTTTTGTTGTTATGTTTTCGTTTTCTCTCATACCAAATGCACTCATGCGTTATTTAAAATAATAATTTATCAATTATCCACATTTATTGTCGTCCTGTCAAATTTTGCAAAAATTAACTAATAAATCAAAAGCGAAATATTTTTTTGGCGCGAGAGATGCCATGTGCTAACAATCTCTCGTTAACTCATTTTTAATTTTCTAAATTTTTACTTCAAAATTCTAAAATCAATCATTCAGAGAAAAAGTAATCACTAAATAAATTTATTAATCAATTTTATTGAAAACTCCGCTATCGTTTATCAAGAATCTTTTTAATTTCATTTTTGTTGGTTGTTTTTCGTAGGGAGATATAGTTTTAACCCCCCCCCTCTCTAAATTATATTTTAAAAAATATTAAAATTTGGGTTTGTATTACTGTACACATGGATTCGAAAAAGTAGTTAAAAAACAAATATAACAAATAAATGTTATCAAAGGTAAGATAAGTTGGGTTACCCGATAAGTTACTTTTCTACCAAACTGGATATAATTCTCGTGTTTTTATTCAATTTAACATGTTTATTCAGCTCGAAAAACATGCAGTGTTTACCGATGTATTGGAAAATTCAAAATGGCGGCTGACTCTCTCTTAAACACGGTAAGTTCGGGAAAAGGTGTTATAAATAATAAACTAGACAAAATACTGTTAGAAATTCGCTCAATATATATTACCGTGACATAGGTTGACATATATTCGGTGTTTTTTTTTTATATATATATATAGTATTTTGTCTAGTGTATTATTTATGAATTTAGGAAAACTCGTCTCCGGAAAACTCGTCTCCGGAAAACTCGTCTGCGGAAAACTCGTCCCCTTTCGCTAGGTAGGAAAACTAGTCCCTTATTGAATAAATGTCGATTGAAAACACATTTTATGATCGTTCTTGAAAGAGATATTGTTTTTTTTTTAAATAGACTATAACCCCCATAATATTTAAAAAAAATTTTTTTTACTTGTTTAATGTTTTTTTTTGTTTTAATAAAATCGATTTTCTAAGTGTTCGCTTTCTACCTAACTGGTTAAGTTCTTAGTGGTTTCACTTATTTTAAAGCGGTTAGTATGTTCATAAACGAGACCGCTTTTTTATATTAATATAAAAAGAATTTATTAGTTAATTTTTGCAAAATTTGACAGGACGACAATAAATGTTGATAATTGATAAAATTATAATTTTAAATAACGCATGAGTGCATTTGGTATGACAGAAAACAAAAACATAACAACAAAAAAACTATCATAATTAAAAAACCAAAACAAAAAGCAACGAAAAATTGAATCGCTGCCTATTTTTAAATTTTTTGGTTTTGTTTTTAATTATTGTTTTTATGACTCCAAAAAACATCGTTAAAATAAGAACAAAAAAAAATTTGTAATTAACTTTGTATGAACATAATAAACGCTTTAATATAAGTGAAACCACTAAGAACTTAGCCAGTTAGGTAGAAAACGGACACTTAGAAAATCGATTTTATTAAAAAAAAAAAAAAAAAAAAAAAAAAAACATTAAACAAGTAAAAATATTTTTTTAAAATATTGGGGGGGGGGCTATAGTCTATTTTAAAAAATAATATCTCCTTCAAGAATGATCATAAAATGTGTTTTCAATCGATATTTATTCAATAAGGGACCAGTTTTCCTATCTAGCGAAAGGGGACCAGTTTTCCGGAGACGAGTTTTCCCGGAACGAGTTTTCCGGGCACCAAAAGATCTTTCTACTCCAATAGTTTCTTCCCCAGAACCGCTAGACTTTGGAATTCCATTCCAGGTCCATGCTTCCCCAACAGTACTGACGTGCAGAAGTTCAAGTGTAACGTGAACCGACATCTTGCTGCTCAAATCCCTCCTACATAGTACCCCGGTAGTTGTTGCACCTGATAGTAGTCCCCTACACCAAAGTGGCAATTTGCCTTGTTTGGGGTGAAAATGTAATAAAAAAATAAATAAATATATAAGTTCGTATTTCTCGCGTTGGCCAAACTGCACTAGTACCCAAGTTTCACCTATCAATTTAATAAAAGATATTTTTTATTTTTTTATTTTTGGGGTCCTGCCCTGCACAAGTACCAAAAAGTTGTTTATTTCCTAATTTATTTATTTACATTTTTTTCATCATACTTTTATTCTTAACCAAAAAAAACATTTGGTACTAGTGCAGTTTCGTCAACGCGAGAAATACGAACTTAAAAAACAAAACAATAGTGCAGTTTCGTCAACGCGAGAAATACGAACTTAAAAAATAAACAAACAAAATATTTTTCAGAGGGAGCGTTAATTACTTTTAGTGACGTGCGCGTACGTCGTCCGCCATGTTTTTAGCGATTTTGGGAAAGTGGCAGGATTCACAACCTCCGCCAAAAAATCAAATTTTCAAAATTAATTTTACATTCTTCATTTCGTTTCATTGTTACACACTTTTTTTTCTTTTGTAAAATCAATCATTCGTTTTAAAATTCTGTTTTAATTTTGAAATAAAAGTTCTATTTACTTGTTAAACTTATGAAAATCGAACTTTAATTCGGTGTTGTAATCGCTGGCGGCCATTTTCCTTGGTATTGTCGCACTAAAATTAGGTGCTTCTTTATTATAATAACGAAAAAATGTTGAATTTCAAGTAAAACAAATGTTACCTACGTAATTGTCTGGTCTCAAATAGTAACATATTCCAAAATTACGAAAGACAATATGGTAAAAGAATCATTCGTGTAAAACAATTCGATAAAGTTACATGCTAGGTTGGTGGACATATTGGGTCACGTGGTTAAGCAAAAAGGGAAGTAACTCAGTTGAAACAATTTGTAGCCAACAATTTTTCAGAAAACAAACCCTACACATAATATATTTTCAGAATTTTTTTTTAATGGCCTTATATTATTTTACGGTTTCCAAATTTTATTGAATTTCATTTTGAAATAATGATCGGACGATCTTTTTGTTCATGTTAGGATGGTTGCTTTTCTGTCACCATTTAATTGCTTGATTTGAGCCCCGTTATGTAAAAAAAAATCACGCAGACAATTAATCTAGGCGATATTCAGATGAAATTCAGCCGATTCGATAGAGTAGTCTTGTGCCTAATATTTTTTATTTTGTGATTTTTTTTTTTTTTTTTTGCCTAATAAAAAATATATACCTAGAACAATCAACAACTTATTTTTCATCTTTGTGGATACAGTTTTCTTTAATTATGAGAATTGTGCCTACGTTAAATTATTATTCTCTAAGTACGGGCAAAAATGGGCGGACAAAAATGGGGGACCAAGTTTTGAAAGCCGATTTATCATAATTTTTTTTGTAGGTTTCCGACTACTTTTTGATTGTATTTGAAAGATTAAGGACTAAACTTATTTTCCAAAAGGAAAAAAAAAATTTGTACACGTGAAAAAAAAAAAAGTAATGGAAATGTTTTCACGGCGAGCTACCCAATTCAGCTAAATTTTGAAGTTAAATAATTTCATTGTAAAAATCCTTTAAAAGATAAATATTAGTTTTCTACGTCTATTTCAAAGATAATTAGTAAAATAAAGTCCTAAGATATTGAATTAAAAGACACACACACATTGTTTGTACAAAACAAATTAATTAGCCCAAAACCAAGTGATTCTGGCGTTCACAAAACGCAACAAACTAAAATTTTGTAAACACGAAAATTACGAAGGCCCAAAATTTCAGCCAGTCGGAAGACTGAAAATAACGTCATGTAATTAAAAGGGAGGAAGTTTTTTGTTTTTGTTGTTTGTTTTTTTCCCCCCAGTCGCACGTCCGTACATTCCTTTTCTGGACGTTTGTATTAATTTTTGCATTTTTTAATTTAATTATTTTTCTATGTTCCTGTTTTTTTTAATTAATTTTTTTTTAAGTTATTGTTCAATATTATATAAAAATAGGGTTTGTATTACTGTACACATAGATTCGAAAAAGTTGTCAAAAAACAAATATATAACAAATAAATGTTATCAAAGGCAAGATAAGTTACTTTTCTACCAAACTGGATATAATTTTCGTGTTTTTATTCAATGTAACATGTTTATTCAGCTCGAAAAGTATACAGTGTTTACCGATGTATTGGAAAATTCAAAATGGCGGCCGATTCTCTCTTTAACACGGTAAGTTTGGAAAAAGGTGTAATAAATAATAAACTAGACAAAATACTGTTAGAAATTCGCTCACTATATGTTACCGTGGCATAACTTGACATATATTCGGTGGTTTTTAATAGTATTTTGTCTAGTTTATTATTTATAACACCCTTTCCCGAACTTACCGTGTTAAAGAGAGAGACGGCCGCCATTTTGAATTTTCCAATACATCAGTAAACACTGCATGCTTTTCGAGCTGAATATACATGTTAAATTGAATAAAAACACGAAAAATATATCCAGTTTGGTAGAAAAGTAACTTATCTTGCCTTTGATAACATTTATTTGTTATATATTTGTTTTTTGACAACTTTTTAAATAAATGTTATCAAAGGCAAGATAAGTTACTTTTCTACCAAACTGGGTATATTTTTCGTGTTTTTATTCAGCTCGAAAACCATACAGTGTTTACCGATGTATTGGAAAATTCAAGATGGCGTCTGACTCTCTCTTTAACACGGTAAGTTTGGGAAAAGGTGTTATAAATAAAAAAAAAAAACTAGATAAAATACTGTTAAAACTCGCTCAATATATGTTACCGTGACATAGGTTGACATATATTCGGCGGGTTTTTAATAGTATGTTGTCTAGTTTTTTTTATTTATAACACCTTTTCCCAAACTTACCGTGTTAAAGAGGGAGTGAGGCGGAGGCGCCATTTTTAATTTTCCAATACATCGGTAAACACTATGTTTTTCGAGCTGAATAAACGTGTTACATTGGATAAAAACACGAAAAATATATCCAGGTAGGTAGAAAAGTAACTTATCTTGCCTTTGATAACATTTATTTGTTATATATTTGTTTTTTGACAACTTTTTCGAATCTATGTGTACAGTAATACAAACCCCTTTTTTACAATAAAAATCTGGAAAAAATCTTTATAATGTACGTACTTGTCACTGCATGAAAATGTCATATTCCAAAAATCACGTAAATCGATCAAGTATTTTTTTTTTTTAATTTAATAAAATCAAATATTATCGGGCATTTTATCGAAGTTGAGAGATAACGCCACTAACGACCCCTGGCGGGAAATATGGGCCAAACAAGGGCAGTACATGCAGACCATCGAATATTTTATCAATTAAATACTTTGTGTGTGTGTGTGTGTGTGTGTGTGTGTGTGTGTGTGAAGAAAATCAAATTTTACGATTTTTAGGGATAATAAATAAATAAATTGACTTCTTTTAGTACAGAGAATGTGGAAAGCACTAGTTTTTTTTTTTTTTTTTTTTTTCGTCTGAAAACAGACTTTAATAAGCGAAGTACTTTTCTTTAAAACAAACAAAACAAATTTTACGATTTTTAGGGATAATAAATAAATTGACTTCTTTTAGTAAAGAGAATATGGAGGGCAGACCATCGACTATTTTTAGTTTTTTTTTTCTTTTTTAAATGAATAAATAAGCAAACTCACTTCCCCGTTAAATTGTTTTATTAAAAATATTTTTTTTTTACGCAAACTTTTCAATAAATGTTTTTCCAATTATATTTTGATGGCGCTCGCTCGCCCAGTTTATTTTCTGTTTTTAATAAAAAAAAAAAAAATGTTCCATGAAAAAGTTTCCCGTTCTCATTAATTAAATCGAAACATTTCAATTAAACAATTACGGATATATGTTCTCTTTCACTTTTTTTTTATTTACTTTTTTTCAGAGTTCTTTCCGAAAGTTTAATTTTTTTGTTATTTATTTCATGCTTCGGCCATAGTTTAATATAATGTTCTCCCCTAAATTTGGATAGCAGGTGCGTGAAATAAAAATGGCGTTTCCAATTTCGGCAATAAAGTGTAGAAGCACCACGATTTATTTTAATTTTTTTTTTTTTTTGCATAGTTTTTCTGAGTACAGTAATACAAACCCAAATAGTCGATCTCCACATTCTCTTTATTAAAAGAAGTCTATTTATTATCCCTACAAATCGTAAAATTTTTTTTTTTTTTTGTTTTTTTTTAAAGTACTTCGCTTATTAAAGTCTGTTTTCAGAGGTGTATCAGAAATTTTGTAGGAAGTTTTGACATCCCTAACATGAAACTGCGAATAAAATATAAAAACTCATAATTTTTCTTTTAAAAGTGGGTTGTTTATTTTCTTTATCGAACATACTTCCAAAATAAACTATTAAAGTTGTTTAAAAAATAATAGAAATATTATTTTTTTATTTAAAAAAAAAAACAGTGTTTACAAAGTAAAGTTCCGGCGCATCTTCATGCAGCCATTTTTTTTACATAATGAAATCAATTGAATTTTACAAGTTAATTTTTTTTCAATTTTTTAAATTTAAAAATCTATCAAAATTTTTCTATTGGTTAAATTTTTACGATATTTTCAGGGTCAATGTGAAATTTTTATGCTCTTTCCAATAAACCGAATATAATATTTTAGACAAAAGTTTTGTTTTTTTTTAATTCACGCCCTCCCCCATTTTGAAATGTCTATTAAAATTTTAATAATTAATTTACTCACCAAAGTTTTATATATCACAAATTGAAGATAAAAAATCAATAAATACTATATTGTAAATTAAAACAAAAAAGTGTTTGTTTTTTTAGGGGGGGGGGGATTTACCTGTAAAGTTCAAAGTGTAAAACCTTTTCTTTTTTTTTTAAACCACGTTGATTTTTTTATTGATTTTTTAGTTGGCAGCTTATGTTCTGTTTATATTGTCCAGTAAGTATTGGACCCTGACGACATTTTTTTCTATTTTCATTCAATATTTTCTTTTTTTTTTTAGATATTTAAAAAATTCACTCGATAAAGTAGAATTAAAATGTATTAAATCAAAAATTTATGTATTTCTTTGAGAAAAGAAAAAAAAAATCCTCGACTGTTTTTTTTTTAAGGCAAAAACTTATAAGTAAAATTTGAATATTTTTCAACTATGGGAACACATGTTTCTTCACGCACAGCGCTAGACGGCTAACGCGAACGTGTGGGTTTTATTTCCTTCTGTCCATCTGTAGTTCTAAACAAGAACAAACCAGTACTTCCGGTGTTTCGATAAGAACGTAAAAATGCTTACGTAATGGCGCCTTTTTCAAATAGTCGTTTAAAAAATTCTTTTATTTAAAAAATAAATGGAATTTAAAGTATAAATATGGATAAATTCTTAACGATGAAGGATGGAACTACACATTGAATAGTATTTTTTATAGGTAATTGATTTTGGAATTAATATCGATTTTTTATAATCGAAGTAAGTAAAATTTCGTTGATTTTCTTCAAATCTTTTTTAAAGAAAACCGATTTAAAAAAACAAATATTGCATAATTTGCTATTAAACCTGTTATTTTTTTTTTAATTTGGTTTTTGCTCCTTTAATTGAAAAAAAAATTAGGGTTTGAATTATATTTTACAAGTAGTTATAAGCTTGTAAAGATAGGAGGTCGAATTATTCAATTTTTTTTCATGCATTCTTAAATAATAATAATAAATTTGGTTTATTTTATTGACACTACACCATAATCACGTGATTAAAATTTTAGCAGCCAAAAAATTGGGAGTCAAAAGAGTCACAAGTTCCAAGGTTTATCTTAACTACAACAGAACACTGACCAATAATTTTTTTGATAGGTTTTCGGGGTTGTTGACAACAAATCTGATAGTCAAACCCGTCGCAATTTTACCATTTGCATGTTATTAACCCCTGGACCCTCGTACTATTTTGCGCCATATCACCGTATTCGTTAACATTTACCGTCTTCGCATTTTTAATTTAAAGTTTAAAGCTCAGAAATTGTTATTTCTTTACTAAAGAAAAGGAGAAATTATTTATAAAAATATTTTTATAATATTATTAGGTTAGGATATAAATGTTTTAATTTTCAGAGTATCAAGTAAAAAGGAAAAAGAAGAAACAAGCAGAAAAGAGAAGAAATGCATGAATGCCAGATTTGCCTGTTTTCTTGAATTTGTCCTCAGTCGTGCAAGATTAAAAAAAAAGAAAGAATGAACTGCTTCATTGAAATTTTGTATCCAGTCGTGCAAGATTTCCTCAAAAATAGAACTCCTTTCAAAAAATACTTTTCGTCTGCCAATGAGAACTTTTGAACAAATTTTGTAAAAATAACGAAACACACAAGACAATTTTCTCTTGTAAAATTATTATAAAGTTTCAACTGAGTATTATGTTATCTTTTTTCTTTTTACAAATGACATACGGACAAGTATGCATCTTTTTTTTTTTTTTTAAATTTTTAATAAATTTCTATTTCTTTGATTGTATAGGCTATTTTGTCATTTATTTACTTTACAGAAAAAAAAGAGCGTACAGACGGACATGTCTTGTTGCGCAATTATAAAATTAAAAAAAAATTCTGAATATACATAATTTATGAATTTCTTCATAAATAACTTTTTTTTAACTGTTTTCAAAACTTTTCGAAATTACTTTTCCAGAATTGGCACAAGATTTCCGAGGAATTTAAAACTTAATTACCTCGCCTGTTATGTCTTTTTTTTTTTTTTTTTTTTTTTTATTACATTTTCACCCCAAACAAGGCACATTGCCACTCAAGTGTAGGGGCTACTATCAGGGTCAGCAACTACGGGGGCACTATGTAGGGATTTGGGCAGCAAGATGCCGGTTCACGTTGCACTTGAACTTCTGCATGTCAGTACAGTTAGGGAAGCATGATCCTGGAATGGAATTCCAGAGTCTAGCGGTTCTGGGGAAGAAACTACTGGAGTAGAAGGATTTTTTGCATCTAGGGATCTCTACTGTGTGGGGGTGGGATTTAGCTGCCTGTCGGGTTTGTCGAGGGTGTCTGCGACGTGGGGGCACAAGTGTCTGCAGTTCGTCAGAGCACTCACCATTAAAATACTTGTAGAACAAGCAGAGGGATGAAACATTTTGTCGATGGGACAGAGGCTGAAGCTTAGATGCCAGTTCAGGGCCTATCAGATTGGCGACTCTTTTTTGAACCTTGTCTAGGAGCGAGAGAGTAGTAGTAGACGCACCAGCCCAGATGTGACAACAATACTCCATACATGGGCGAATGGTGGCCTTATAGAGATACAGGATACTTTCAGGTGTCAGTAGTTTTCTAGCACGGTAGAGAGAGCCTACCTTTTTTGCAGCGGCCCTGGCAATGTTTTCAATATAATTGTTCCAGCTCATGTTTCCTGTGAACGTTAGGCCAGGCAGTTTGAAAGATGTACTCTCAGACAGGGAGTCACTGGCAATTGCTATTGGTGGCAGAGAAGGTTTCTTGTAGTTATTGAAGGAAACCAGTTTGGTTTTGGCAGCATTGAATGTGACCATCCATTTATGTCCCCATTCCACTACAGATTGGAGGTCATCCTCTAGTGTTTTTTCCATTTCTTTAGATATGTGTTCATTTGTTTTCCTGTCATGCCTTTTATAGAGTGTAGTGTCATCAGCATATATACCCATCTCAGAGGCAGTTTTGTCGGGGAGGTCATTAATAAATATCAGGAACAATAGAGGTCCAAGAATAGACCCTTGAGGCACTCCCACATTTATATCACACTGTTTAGATGTTCGACCGTCGAGGACAACCTGGATTTTTCTCTTGTCTAAGAAGGATTCAATTATGCTAAGTATTCTACCAGTGATACCGTATGATTTAATTTTCCTGAGGAGACCCTTGTGCCATACCCTGTCAAAAGCCTTAGATATATCTAGAGCTACCGCTCTGCCCTCCTCCGCTTTATCCAGTGAATGGTATATACGTTCAGAGATTACAGTGAGAATGTCAGCTGTGGAACAGGCTTGTCTAAATCCATATTGTTGGTCAGTCAGAAGTTTAGCGTCTGTAAGGTGCCGGACTAGAGCATGGTTAATTATGGTCTCAAATATTTTGGCGAAAAGTGGGAGGAGGCTAATGGGGCGATAATTTGATGGGTTAGTTCTTTCGCCAGAATTTTTGAATATTGATACCACAGAAGCAGTTTTCCAACAGCCCGGAAAGCATGATTCATTAAGGCATTTGTTGAAGAGTTTGGAGAGAACTGGAGCTACTTCGGCTGAGCACTTTTTTAATAGCACAGCTGGGATGAGATCAGGTCCGCATGCTTTGGAAGTGTCAAGATTTATTATGATAGCATATACCTGAGCAGGGGTGATTTTTAGATCGTCTAGCGTGGCGTCTGTCCGCAAAGGAAAGTCAGGCAGGGGGTGGTTGGTAGGGTCCAGTGTGGAGTTCGAGGCAAACCGGCTGGCAAGCATATTAGCTTTGTCAGTTGCTGAGCAAAGAACCTCGTGATTGTTGGTTAGTGGGGGAATTGTTGATTGCCCATTGTTTACTACACTGTTGTAGATTTTCCAGAAGTCACGATTTCCTAATTTTTGTGCTTCGATGCGTTTTTTAGTGGTTTCAGTAAATTCTCTCTTAGCTGTCGCTATTTCTTTCTTAACGTTATTTCTCGCTTCTATGTACTTCTGTTTGTTTGAACTGGACTTATGTCGGTTAAGTCTGCGGTATGCATGCTGCCTTTGAGCAATGGCAGTTGCGCAAGTCGAGGTAAACCATTGGGGAGAGTGGGGCTTGCTATAAAATTTCCGCACGGGAACATGTGCTTCCATTGCTGTTTTGAACCATTCAGTGGTCTCATTTGCGCACTGTTCAGCAGGAAGAGAAAAAATATTTCCCCATGGGGTATCTCTGATAAGATCTCTGATGGCTTCCCAGTCAGCCTTTTTAAAATATCTCGTTGTTTTGAGCACTAGCTCTTCAGTTTTGGGTCTAGAATTAAGGGCGATTTCTACCATTATCACTGTATGGTCAGCGTTCCCGAGTGGGCTGTTAGCATTTGTTGTACAATCCTCGGGAACTGTAGTTAGAAACAGATCCAGAAGTGATGCTTGTTGTTCTTGCTGGTCAGGGAAACGGGTTGGAAACGTAACCATTTGTGATAGGGAGTGAGATATAGCAAAACTATGTGTTGTGCTGCCCGCTGCATCTGTGTGAGTAGAGAATCCAAGCCAGTTTTTGTGGTGAACATTAAAGTCGCCAAATACATGAACTTGGGCGCTATTGTCAAGGGAGAGTGCTGTGTCTATACTGTCGGAGACTTTGTTTATTATGGTGCAGTCCTGGGTTGAGGGAGAGCGGTAGAGAAAATAAAAGTAGCTAATGTTGCATTGCATGTTTAGTCTAAAGCACATAAAGGCTTGATCGTCTGTTTCTAGGTTTGTTTCTCTAGTCAGGGGGAGGGTATTACGAATGTAGACTCCTAGTCCGTGCATATGTCTGTCAGAGTCCTTACGGCAGAGTGGGAGATAGATAGCCAGGCATGTTAAAGTAGTTAGAGGGGATGGAGGAGTGTAGGTTAGTCTCGCTTAGTGCTAAGATATCCGGGGTATTTGTTAGGAGAAATGCTTCAACATCAGCTAAATTAGTTCTAAGCCCACGGATGTTAGTGAATGCAAGCCTCAAGGGAGGAGGCAAGTTGAATTTGTTTGTCCCTAGGCCTGGTTTAAGCTTATTTTTAGATTTTAGTGTCATCATGTTTTTAAAGAGTTTCAGTAAGGTGAGGGGGAGCTGAACAAGAGGTTATGCAGGATATCAGACATGCAACACAAGTAGACCAATTGGCTGACCTTTCTTCAACTAGGACTGTGGCCTCGGGAAAGCCCATCAGGGATGAGTGCAGAGTCCTTTTCCATGCGTGACATGGCACTACCAGCAACCCGATATTATACAACTGTTGATGGAGCAGCCGCTCTAAGCGCTACCAAAGAGTTAGTACTACCAGTCGGAAACAGCAGCCAGAAACTGTCAATCCGGTACCCTCAGCCCATCAGAAGAAGATCACCCCAATCTAATTTCACAGGCATGCGTGCACTCCCAAGTGCCCAGTTATGAGGGGTGGGATGTGTCGGGAGTGGGGGAACGGCATTCAATGCCCTAGACAAGAAACAAGATC
Source organism: Euprymna scolopes (assembly GCF_053919585.1). Classification (NCBI taxonomy): domain Eukaryota; kingdom Metazoa; phylum Mollusca; class Cephalopoda; order Sepiida; family Sepiolidae; genus Euprymna; species Euprymna scolopes. Next base: position 107,248,137 of record NC_136491.1, read on the forward strand.
TACCACTAAGTGTTTTGTTGATTCACCTGTGATAGTCTCTAATTCAAATCGGTAGATTTTGAAACCAAATCGCTAGATTTTACACCTTATCGTTTTTTGTAATTGTTGGATATGCTACTATTTGAGACCTGACAATTACGTAGGTACCATTTGTTTTACTGGAGTTCAACATTTTTTTGTTATTATAATATAGAAGCACCTTAATTTATTGGACGAAGCATAAGGACCCTGGAAGTTGAGTGGCTCAAGGGGGGCACTTTTCGATTGACACCAGTTAACTGCCAACGCATATGTCATTTGAAACAAACATACACAACCTGATGTGTTTGTTTGACGGACCTGTACGAGAGTGCCCACCTCCTAAAAATGCGTGTTTTTCACCTTTCTTTTTTTTTTTTTTTTTTAAGTTTTTTTTTTTCCGACGATCATCATAGATTACAGACTTAGTAATCATATAAGGAAATTGCTTTTTCAAAAAGTGGGTGATCACTTTTCCAGGCAAATTTAGCACCCACTTTCTGGCCACCTAGTGAGAGGGCAAGTTTTTGTTTGTTTATTTTTTTTTCTGCTTTCATCAAGACACGGGGAAATTGAAAAGTAAAGAAAAACGTGTATATAAATACATGTAATTCCTTATGTTATCAGTGGTGACCATTTCTATACACGCAATCACATACATATTTTTGCCACAAATAAGTAGTTTTCCAGATATTAAGCCATGTAATTCTATATGTTATCAGTTGTGGCCATTTCTGTACGCGCAAGCACGCACATATTTTTGCCGCACACACGGTAGCTGTGGTAAAACATGCATTTTTAGGGGGTGAGCACTCTTACAGATCCAGCATTTGTTTTATTCGTTGATTTTAAATATTAAGAAAAGATTTAAAGAAAAAGTGGGAGGAATACATTTTTTGAATTTAGGAAGACTCGTCCATTTTTGCTAGGTAGGAAAACTGGTCCATCTTCTATCTTCTTCTTCTGTAATATAAATCTCACCTGTCTGTTTAAATGTATGTTTGTATGTCTGCCTAAAACTTTCAACAGCGGTGACGGATTTTCACGAGACTGGTGTCGTTTTGAAGCTCGACCCTTCGGACAACAAATATCGAAAAATTGGCTAAAAACATTAATTCCTTCAACCTCAATTGAGCACATTTTTACAGGGAGGGGTCGCTTTTTTCGCCGATATTTTCGAAAGTCAACCCCTCTTTTCGATTGCCAACCCTTAATTTAAACCTTCGCCACTTCTGGTTCGGTGATGGACGCAACGGCAAAGACGCCACTTTTTTTCACATTCTTTTCCTCCTTCATGGGTTCGAGCCTGCCTGCCTACTACCACTTTTTTTTTTTTTTTTTTTTTTGCTCAACTCACACCTCCAAACACCCAGGCCATGCCGGGCACCAAGGCTGGTTATTGAATAAATATCAACTGAAAACACATTTTATGACCATTATTGAATGAATTGTTTTTAAAAGAGAATACGCATCCCATATATTTTTTTTTTTTTACTTGCTTACTGTTGTTTAAAAAAAATAAAATTGATTTTTCTAAGTGTTCACTTTGTAAGTGTTAACTTTGTAAGTTTTTAGTGGTTCAACTTATTTTAAAGTTACATGCACGGTCAAAACGAAAGGAGGGAGTAAGTATTTTTTGACGGAGTGTCTCTTTAAAAATCTACCAAAAATCAACTAATTATCCAATCAATATGAAATTTTCACCAATTATTAAGTGAAGAATGAACTTCATAATTATGTATTTTTTTCCATAATCGATATATACATACACAACTACACAACTTTAAATCAGATGAAAAAGTACTAAGAAATATAATACATCGATATGTAGAGGTGGAATCGAACCCAAGACACCCAGTTACAAGACTGGAGAGGTCTTGGCATCACACCCCCATAGAAGTAGACTCGCCTGCTTGCATGAGAGGCGAGAGTGGGCTACTTAAACAAGACATTCACAGCAACGAGTGTGCTTTCAAATATACGTCATCTTGCCGACACTTTACATGGCAGATTTCCTATATCGGCGACCGATATAGGAAATCTGCTACAAACAATGTTGGAATATGGACAAACAAATACAGCAGACATTACTGCAACGGATCCTTGAGCTACAGCAAGAAAATATCGCCCAGCGAAGAGACGGAGAACAGTCCAGCAAGCCACTTACAAGGAGACCCGACAGACTTACCACAGAACCGAACTCAAAGTGATGGCGACTGGGCGATATTCATTGACTCCTAGAATAGATACAAGGAGATGTGTGGGTTAAGAAACGGGCTGAGAACGGCTTGTTCCCCAGAAGTAAACAGGCTGTTGTTCGACATGGTAGAAGCAAAAATACTGAACTCTATCACGGAAGAACAGCTGTTACGACACATGAAGCTCGTGGCCGTCAGAAGCTTACACAAAGAAATGTACCGGCAAGAATTCCATTCCGTAAGACAGAAGGAAAGGGAATTGGTTATGGACTTTGTGGCACGACTTCAATCAGTCGCAAAATTCTGCAACTTTTCAGTGACTTGTCTGAATGGGATAGGATGCAGTCGAAAAGTCAGCCACTCCAACGATATGGTAACAAGACAAATGATGGCAGGGCTGGCAAACTTGGAGCATCAAAGCAAGGTGCTGTCGGAAGTTGCGACGCTTACGACACTGGAAGAAAAATTCAACAGGCTTGTCAGCCTAGAGACCACGGACAAGTCTATCCCCCATCTCCACAGTAGTGTATACCCTACTACAACGAGCATACAGAGGTCGGGTCGCAGGCAGCGGCCTTGGGAAAACCAGATTGTATCAACCCTGAGAGACACTGAACCCTGTAAATGGTGTTGAAAGAGCTCACATCCTGACGGCTCAAAAGGACGAGGGGGTTGTCCAGCAGCAAAGATGACTTGTCACAATTGTGGCTTGACCAGATATTTTAAAAGAGTCTGCTAAAAACCAAACCAGAGATCCAGCAACAGATCTACAGTGGGAGTGATCGGAGCAGAATCCAGAACTTTCACTACCCAAAGGCACAAAAAGGGTTGTAACCGGATGAATTGCCAAGATGGACAAATAAAAAAGAGAAGTGAAGCCAACCTGATAAAACCAAAGGCCGTGTAAGTTCTGAAGAGGTACTCCTGATCCAGCACCAAACCTGACGGTAGAAATAACTCCGATTCCAGAGACCCATGTGGAATTTGGGCATATCTCCATAGGGCCAGCTGGCCTCCATACTCATTGCATTAATGCAATCACAGATACTGGGGCACAGACATGCTCTAGCGGACCAGAAATCCAAAAAATTCTGAAATTTCTAGACAAATATCTAGTACCGACCAATCACCAAATTCGGGGAATCACAGAAAACCTACTAAACATAAAAGGCGTGATATTTTCTAAAATCAGAGTAGGATCACAGAAAACACGTCAGATTATGTATGTATCAAAAAATATATCTGATTTCTGCCTGCCTACGTCAGCCCTTCAAGACCTTTGTCTGGTACTAGAGAATTTTCCAGACCCAACTTCCCAGCAGAACGTGGCAACTAGCGACGGCGGAGAGGCACCATGTGGGTGCCCACAAAGAACTAATGTTCCACCTAAACGGGACAATATCCCTTTTGCCCCTACGGAAGAAAATAGACCTTGATTGAAACAATGGATAAAGGAGCATTTTGAGTCCAGTGCATTCAATGTATGCCCACATCAACGGCTGCAGGCGATGAAAGGAAAACCCATGGACATCACGTTCATCCCGGGGGCCAAACCCTCAGCTCTCCACACCACAATCCTAGTCCCACACCATTGGAAGAAAAGAGTTAAGGAGGACCTCGACCGAGACGTGGCATTGGGCATCATAGAACCTGTACCAGTGGGTACACCTACAAATGGTGCTCCAGAATGGTGGTTGCACCAAAAAAGTATGGATCACCGAGGCATACGGTAGACCTACCCTATGAGAAACTCATCATATATGGTCTCCCTTCAACCAGGCATTGCTGGTGCCTGCGAAAACTAGAAAACCCGTCTGGGATGCATGGAATGGCTATCATAGCCTAACCCTCTCCCCATCGGCAAGAGATGCAACTACCTTCATCACGGAATGGGGTAGATACCGTTATCTTTGGGCACCACAAGGATTCCAAGTATCAGGAGATGCATATACACGCAGGTTCGACAATATCACTGTAGATATGCCCAGGAAAACAAGATGTATAGATGACACAATACTATGAGATGACTCTATTGAAACATCATTTTGGCATACTATGGCGTATGTTGCAAGGGTATAGAAAGCATGTTCACAACTTAGCAATAAAGAAAACCATTATACCAGTATATATATAAAACTACATTTTTTAAAACAAAACAAAGTTCATACATTAGTGCAATAATTGGGTAGTCACTTTAGGAGGTGTGATTGTGGCTTGTACATGTTAACCTCTGTGGAAGTGTGCACAAATAGAGGTTATAGTTCATATTTTACACAAGCGGTATATAACTTAATTATAAGTCTTGGATTGTTCATATTGTATTAGCCCTATGTATAATCATCTTACAGGTAACAATGTTTATATGAAAAATATGCAAGCCTACCTCATGTTTCTGTTTACTGTTCTTTGAGTTGCATGCTTATGAAGCGTATGGGTTTACACGTGTGCACTGTTTGGTGTCAAGCGAAAAAGAGGAAAAAAAAAGGAGGTAAACGGAAGGTTATGTCAAAGGTCACCGGAAATACATGCGTATCAAAGTTTATGTGATGTTTGCATGTGCTCCGCTCCATGCGTGTGTGCTACTACATCCAGCTTGTTCTGTGTCTGTGTGTTTGATCTAGACAAAGCAAATTTGCAGGTATAAACAGCTCATTATAATATTCCCTCCCAGATAGCTTGAAACTAAAAGGAAAGAAAAATGGAAAAGAGCATGCAGATGTATGTGGACCAAGAGTATTGGAATGAAGAGGAAAGAGTAAAAAAAATTTTAAGAGTTGTCGAAGTCTGCGTATTTGTGTGGAAATACTACATGACGACCACTTCGAGTCGTGCATGTTGCAGGAGTAGGTGCAGGTTCAGGGTCTGGGGTGTGTATGTCTGGTTCATTACATGGTGTGGAATAGGGTACCTGTTTGGAACAGTCACTGCATTGAGAGCATGGTCGTCTCCACAGGGTCTCCAGTCTCCTTCCGATTTCTTAGGTACCATGTGGAGTCGAGAAGACCATGGGCTGCTTGAAGGCCATATTATTCCAACGTCCATCATGTGTTGAAATTCTGAGCGGGCTAGGGCCAATTTTTCCGGGCACAATCATCGAGGCTTGGCATGTACAGGAGCACCACGGGTTGTAATGTGATGTCGCACATGATGTTTAACATTCTCCGTGTGGGAAAAGGGTTGGGTGAGCTCAGGAAATTGGTTCAACAGATCTGCAAAAATTGCGTTTGATGGGCTTGCTGTGCGGATGCAGGTTGTATAACAGGAAATCATACCGCAGTGAACAGAAAGAGATGTCATTGTGTCAGCTAAACAACGTTTTCTTAGATCAACGGAAAGTTGAAAATGGGAAAGAAAATCAGCAAGTATAAACAACTCACTATAAGTACATAAATAACTGCACCAAGAATCATCACCCCCAGAAATTTCACTTCACAGAAAAAGAGGTGGAATTTGGCGGGTTCTTGATAACGGAAAACGGGATAAAACCCACCAAAAAATGATTGAAGCAATACAAAATTTTCCGACACCAAAAAATATAACTGACATAAGATCCTGGTTTGGAATGGTAAACCAAGTAGCCTACGCTTTTTCTCAGGCCGAAGTAATGGCTCCGTTCCGGGAGCTGCTGAAAAAACAAAAAATCGAAAGTTCTACTGAGACAGCACACTCGATCGAATCTTTGAAGAGTCGAAAAAAAAGGATCACGGAAGAGATTGAGAACGGTGTAAGAACCTTCGAAGTGAACAGACCAACTTGTTTGTCGACGGACTTCAGTAGGACAGGCTTGGGATATTTTCTTTTCCAGAAGCACTGCAACTGTGCAACCGAAGCCGGACCGAAGTGTGGTGAGGACCGTTGGACATTAATCCTGGCTGGCTCCCGATTTACTAATGACGCAGAGTTCCGATACGCACCAGTTGAAGGAGAGGCATTGGCATTAGTCTATGGACTGGAAGCATGCCGCATGTTCATTTTGGGATGCCCAGAGCTGTTAGTCACTATGGACCATAAGCCCTTGGTGAAAATCTTCTCAGACAAAGCCCTGGAGGACATAAAGAACCCAAGACTAACTTCAAAGAATGGTCCTTGATGTACAAATCTGGAATAAAGCATCTCCCTGGCAAACTCAATGTGGCACCAGACTGTAGATCGAGATGCCCAGTAACATTAAGCCAGGAGGAAGCAAACGAAAAGGATATTGCATAAACCATGGATAGTGCCATAAGAGCGTCATTTAACTCCACCTACAAGCAGAACCTTAAATTAAGGGCAATAACATGGGAAAGGATTGTGGCAGCAGCTGCTACTGACGAGGAATGTCATACCCTTGCCGAATTCATATGAAATGGTTTCCCTAAATCTGCTGGAGACAATTCGCCGGCTTTGGCATATGAAAGTTGGAAGGAGTGATGATAATGGAAAATAAAATCCTCATACCCAGAAAACTGTGTGGAGGTAACGGAATCACTCCATTCGGCGCATCAGGGTGTCAATGGAATGTTGGCAAACACCATACAACGGCTGTTTTGGCCAGGATTGGACACGGGTATTCGTCAGATCCGCGCCCAGTGCAAAGTATGTAATGTAATGGCTCCGTCACAACCTAGGGAACCCCTAATGCCGGTCTCGAACACCGAGTTCCCATTTCAGAAGACGGTGACGGACTTTTTCAATTTACGAGGGAAGAACTACCCAGTATATGCAGATAGATACACCGGATGGGTAGAAGTCACTCTGATGTCGTCCGGGAATGCCAAGGCCATATGTAACGCCCTACGAAACTGGTTCTGCACATATGGCGTCCCGGAGGAACTGTCGATCGATGGTGGACCACCGTTTGACTCCAGTGAATATAACCGGTTCCTAGATAATTGGGGCATAAGGAAACGAACATCATTGGCATATTGTAACACTGTAAAGTATCTGAGGTAAATGATTGGAAACTGTGGAACGAGAAATCGTACCTGCCTCGTGGGTTTTAGAATTACTGATACTAATTGGTAAAATAAATAAGAGTTAAACAGAAAAAAGAAAAAGTCAAAGTATTGCAAACAGAAAATTATTGCTAAGGATGGACACAAGGAGACTTACTCTTGCCGGCACCTATATGGCCGGTTGGGGCCCTAACAAGAGTAGCAATGAGACAGCAGGTGGGCCCCGATAGAATAGCCCATGTTCGTACAGTGCTATCAGAAGCCGACGACTTGACCTGCGAAGTCAAAGTGAACGGAAGACCAATGAGGGCCCTGTTGGACACAGGAGTATCAGTCTCGTTGATCAGGTCCGATTTGGTTCAAGGTCTGAGGGGTAAGACTCGGATGAGAAGGCCGGACCTGCGAATATCCATGGCAGACGGAACCAGGATAAGACTGACAGGGATGATTGATCTATCAATACAGATTGGGGACTTGATGAGCAAGCACCACCTGTATGTCACACCAAGGCTCATTGGTGGTCTGATCCTCAGAGAGGATTGGTTGAGGGCTCGGAAAACCCAACTGAAGTTTGACCCCGCAACACTGATTGTTGGTGGCGTCAAGGTACTCTTGGGTGAGGGGAGAAATAAGACATTGGCATTCATCGTGGAAGACATCTCAACATCCCCAACCTGTGCATTTCTTTATCAGCAGGAATCCTACCCAGCCTTTATCGAAGACGAACTATTATTCCCTTTGGGAATGTTACCAGCCCATAGTGGCAGATAGCTGAAGATGATGCATCTTTTGCAACCATGGACCTTTTTTACTTTAATAAAATTTACGTTGAAGTTTTAAGGTGAGCTTCTTGTAATTTCTGTTTGGTTTTCTTCTATTCTGCCAGGGGCAAAAACCTTGGAAGAGAAATCTCACAACAACAGTCTGTTGCATCTGCCCAAAGTATTTCATAGAGCTTGTGAGCATCCTTTGCCGTGAGACGGGCCTTAAAGGAAACGGATACCGATTATAGACTAAAGTTAATCTCTCAAAGAAAAAAACAAGTGTGTGAAAATACATGGAAAAAATCTTATCACAAATCTGAAAAACCCTAAATTTCACGTGAAAAATGGGTGCTTGTGCACTTTTGCTACCAGGCTATTCTTAAATAGTTTTTTCAGATTAAATTCAAGTTTCACAATATCTTTTTTTCTTTTTTTTTATTAAATTGTTAGGTGGAAGCACAGAATAGTTACAAAACACTCTCGATGCTTTATTTTCATTAAAAAAGCAAAAATGAATTCATTCATTTTTTATATTTTACTGAAAACCATAACTTTAGTAAAGGTGTTTTTTTTTGCTTTGTTTAAATAAAAATAATACATTTTCACTAAGATTCAAATAAAAATAACGGGTTCATTATATTCCCTGATCATTATTTGATAAATACTGAAATTTTCATTAAAATTGGTTAATTTCCTGATTTTTGCTGAATTTTTAAGTAAAGGGAGGACTCAAAATGTTTATACATTTTGAGCATCGGCTATTTATTTTGCACGCACCTAATTCCTGATAATGTTTAATACCAGGGACAGAATCTGATCAAATTAATTTTTACAGGAACATTACGAAAAAAAAAAAACCCTAAAATCTGTAATAACGAAATTGATATATTTTGAAGAAAAATTAATTTCTTGAACTAACAATATTAACATTGAATAAAGCAGTATTAGGTGCTTCTACACTATTGAGACGAGATTTCGGAAATCGTAAAACTAAATTTCACTTGAAAACAATGGTATCTACATATTCCTCGTATTTTAAGATGATTATATAAATTAATTACGAAAATCGATGAGGTAGAAAGTTATTTATTAAAGAAAATAAAAAATAGAATTTGATGAAAATGATCATAAAACACAGGAGAGTTCAAAAGGGAGGTAATTTTCCGATTCGATTTAAACACGATGGGAAAATACTAACACGATGAAAGTTTATTTTTTTATGTTATTCAAGATAATTCAATAATATTCAATAAGTTTTTTTTTATTTTAAATAATTCAATAATATTCAATAAGTTTTTTTTTTTAATAATTCAATAATATTCAATGTTTTTTTTTAAATAATTCAATAAGTTTTTTTTTTTTAAATAATTCAATAAGTTTTTTTTTTAAATAATTCAATAATATTCAATGTTTTTTTTATAATTCAATAATATTCAATAAGTTTTTTTTTATAATTCAATAATATTCAATAAGTTTTTTTTTTTTAAATAATTCAATAATATTCAATAAGTTTGTTTTTTTTAAATAATTCAATAATATTCAATAATTTTTTTTTTTTAAATAATTCAATAATATTCAGGTAATTTCGACTGCATAATTTGGAAACTACCATTGTAACTTATTAGAATTGACCAAAAAAAATAAAAAATAAATTGAAACCATTGTTTTTTGTTTGAAAACCCCCATTTATCGATTACAAAATCTCGTCCCAATAATATAGAAGCACCCATTTTTTATTTAATATTTTGTTACAAAAAAGTGGTAAATGTTAATGTTGGAATACCCTGCCCAAATGACCGCTAAAAAGTTGTCCACGCTCATCAAACATTTATTTAAACGTCTATGTAAGAAAATATAAACATTTTAGTAAGTAAGAAAGATAATGAAATAGTAATTCGTTCTTACTAAAAAATTTTTATTATTACCAGAAAAAATGTATTTCCCCTGTTATTACAGGGGAAATACATTTTTTCTGGTAATAATAAAAATAAAGTTCGTTTCATTTTGTTTTCGAGTTTCTGATTCGATTTTTAAGTTTAATGGTCGGCAAGGTCATTTTGCGAGAAGCTTCACTGACAAAAGGGCGAGGGTGACTGCGCTGTTTCCAATGTGGCGGCATAGGGCACCTAGCCCAAAACTGTGCGGGAAATGTGTCAGGGGGCAGGATGTCAGCGCCGCCCTGCTCCCCAGAAAGATCTAAGTGATGCGCAACCTACGATAACTGTGTACGTGTACCGAGTGCCCTGCTCAGCTCTTCTCGGTTCCGGCTGCTCACATGCCATCATGAGTGCCAGATTGTGTCGGACCTGGACTAAAAGGAACATTAAAGTCACCACAATAGGTGGTGAGACACAAGCATGCTGTGGAGCCGGAACCGTGAAGGTCCACACAGACTGGTGTGGCCGCAGAAATTAATGTGTTGGTGATGCGAGGGGATTTGCTGGGGTTTGACGTACTGCTGGGCTATGATGCTATCAAGGCACTGGGGGGAGTGATCATTGAAAGAGACGGGAGCATGCGCTTTTTGAAAAACCCGGTGTGTGCTGCAATCCATAATGATCGGCCTGATTTTAAGGTGGGCTATGACTATAGCCAACAGGCCTGGACTGCATCATGGAAGTTGGCCGAGGGAAGGGCACCAACCGAATTAAAGAATTGCGTCACAGAATACCCTATACCTGACGAGGCTCGTGATTAGTATGAGCAAGAGCTTGAGGCATGGATCCGAGATGGATGGCTGATCCCCTACCTCGAGAAGCTTGGTCTGCCCAAGGGTCTGATACCCTTAATGGTGGTTATCCAGCATAAAAAGTCAAAAGTAAGACCAGTACTGGATTATTGTGAGCTGAACCAGTACATTGAGGCTTACACTGCCAATGCTGACGTATGCGCCAGCAAACTGAGGGAATGGCACCAGAAAGGCTCCAATGTGTCAATATTAGACCTGCGGAAGGCCTATTTGCAGGTGCGAGTAGATGAGACGCTGTGGCTGTTCCAGACAGTGTGGTTTCGGGGTTAGAGGTACTGCCTAACACGACTTGGCTTTGGTCTGAATATGGCACTGCAGATCATGAAGACCATTGTGAATGCAGTGTTGTCTCAAGACCATTGAGGACGCAACATCAGCCTACATTGATGATGTGTACATCAATGAGGACAAAAAATCTGCATCGTATGTCAGGGAAAAATTGGCTCAGTTTGGTCTGCAGTGCAAGAATCCTGAACGTCTGAGGGTTGGAGCACGTGTATTGGGATTAGACGTCTGTTAGAAAGATAGCATCCTACGATGGAGGCGTGGCAGTGGGATTCCAGGCATCCCTGACGTTGTTACGAGGCGGACTGTTTTTTCCTGGTGTGGGAAACTTGTTGGACACTTACCAGCCTGCAGACCACGTAAATGTGTGGGTCGATGTTAGTTCATTGGCATTGGGAGTCGCATTAGAGCAAGGAGGGAATGTGTTGAAGACGCATGTTGGCTGCGACCTGTGAGTGATGCTCAGCACATCAACTTAGCAGAGCTGGGCGCTGTTGTAAAGGGAATAAATCTCGCACTGCAATGGCAATCGAAGAAACTGCACCTGTACAGGGATTTTCTCTGCGTCTACCACTGGGTGTCTGACATGCTTTCAGGACGGACAAGAATCCGCACTAAGGCAGCCAGCGAGATATTGATTCGGCGAAGGCTAGACATGCTGAAGAGTCTGGTCTCTGAGTATAGACTATCAGTGGGGGTAATGCTGGTAACATCACATTGTAATCATGCCGACCAACTAATCCGTGTACCTCACAGATGGTATGGAGCCATGAAGATTGGTATGGAGCCGTGAAGATGGGTGTGGAGCACACTGCTCAATCTCACGCAGTTGCAATTGTCGCAATTAACCCATGTCAAATACAGAAGATTCATGCACCGAGCCGACATCCAGGTATCAAGAGAACAGTGTATTTTGGGAGGCGTGTGGACCCAATAGTGACAAAGGAGCCATCGTAGCATTAAGAGAAATGCTGCCAGAAAGTAATGTATCATTACGGAGGCCACGTATTGGTATAACGTCATGCCAAAGGATGGGAAATTACCTACAACAGCACCGGTCAATGCCATATACACTTATCGTGTTAGACTAAAGGGAATTGATGCTGCGCAGTCAGTCAACCAGAAAAGACATGCCAAATATGAGGTAGGGGATCCAGTTTAGGTGAGACCACCTGGAAACCGGTGCACCACCAAATTCAAGCAAGGACAAATCTCTGGGGTGGTCTGGCAACAGTCGGTCCTAGTTGACGGAACCCAGCGCCATGTGTGCGATCTTCGCCCAGCTTCTGAGGTGCATCATACAACTACAAAGGAGAGCAATGAATCCTCAAGTGATAAGCTACTGATGAACAAAATCAACAGACCAGAGAGTGATGATTATAGTTCATCTGACGTGGCAGAATCAGAACCTGAACCTGAACCTGAATCTAAACCAGAACCAGAACCTATGAATGTGCCCCTTCGCAGAAGTAAGCGAACTAGGAGACCAACCCTGCAGTGCACTCTGTGTGATCATCAGATCAGGGGTGGGGGGGAGTGTAATACTCACCAGAGTAGCAAGCGTCCGCATATTTGTGCATAGTGTGGATGTGCGTGCGAGCGGTGGCATGACGGAGGAGGGGTGGACTTGCCGCAGGGAAGTGTTGGGTGGGAAAAGAGAAAAAAGATGGCGCCTGGTGTTTTATAAACTGTGGTCTTGTGATAAAACAGAGGGCGCAGTTTACGTTTTTAATAAACTCTTGAATTATCTTTGACCTAATTTTCTCTTTAAATATCGCTCACATTTTTCATTAAAATAGATTTAAATATAGACATAAAGGTACTCTTGCATAAATTGACCCAGATTCTCAGGAATTCCCGTCAAGCATGGATCGGGCGAGACCGGCAATCATCGGTTTCAGCTGAGCGTTGTTCAAATATTGAAACGCTAAATCGACTTTTTGAGTCTGTATTACTGTACACATAGATTCGAAAAAGTGGTCAAAAATTAAAATATACAAATAAATATTAACATTCGCTATAAAAGTTACTTTGCAACCTACCTGAATCATTTATTAGTGTTTTTAAGTAGTTTTAAATGCTCTTTATTTCATATAGAATATTAACTCTTTACAAGTAGTAAGAATTCAAGATGGCCAAAACTTACTACCCCCCCTTCTTGTTCACAAAGAAAAGCCTCGTTTTCTAATTTTAGTTTGCGCACATTTTGGTGGGAGGAGCGTGCCTCGTTTTTGGCACATGTCTCTGCGAACATTTTTGGTATACATTTTTTTGTTTACATTTTTTAGAAATTCAGTCCTAGTAATGAAATTATTTGTAAACATTATATTTAATTTAGATAATTATTGCGCACAAATACTAATTTCTTTTCTTGTAAGTTTTTTTTGGGTGGTGGGGGTATTTTTCTTTTAAGTTTTTTTTTGGGGGGGGGATTTACTGTTTTCTATTTACATTGGGAAGTGGTGGCGCGCCCCAACACCTCCACCCGACACCGCCGCCTCCTCCCCAATGTAAATAGAAAGCAGTAAAATCTCCTAAAATCCCCCTAGAAAAAACTTAAAAGAAAAATACCCCCACCCACCCACAAAAAAAAAAAAAACTTAAAAGAAAAGAAATTAGTATTTGCGTGCAATAATTATCTAAATTAAATGTAAGTTTTACAAATACTTTCATTACAAGGACAGAACTTCTAAAAAATGTAAACAAAAAAAAATGTATACCCAAAATGTCTGCAGAGACATATACGCGTGTGTGTGTGTGTGTGTGTGTGCGTGTATCTCTGTACATTTCCCTACGCAATAACTCTGTCAATTTTAAGTCTACAGACTCGAAATTTGATATACATGGTACTGAGATTTGGGAAAATCTATGTGATCGGTTTTGGCCAGAAATTTGGCTTTTAAGGGGTCAAAGTTCAACAATTTGACCTTTGAGAACTCTTCCAAACTCCTCCGACAATTTTGGGTCTAAACCCTTGAAATTTTATATAAAGATTCCTTGGGCATGGATCTAACTTAATAACTTGATTTGAGCCCAAAACAATAAATTTTAAGGGGGTCATAATAGGGGTCAAAGTTAAAAAAATTTACTTTATTTTGTTTGTTTTTTTTTTCTCAGCATACACCTCCAAACACCCGGTTTTTGTTTTCAGAGGGAGATATAGTTTTTAACCCCCTACCCTCCTCTCTAAATTATATTTAAAAAATATTAAAATTTATTTTCTTTGGGAGGATGGAGGCTCTTGTTAAAACCACATCTCCTTCAGTATTGTCTTTAATTTTCTATTATTTTAGTGATATGAAGGTACTTGTACAGTTTAGTCAAGACATTAAAAAATGAAAATATAGAAAAAAAGTTATATTGTACGTACCGTCATAGTCTGAAGTTCTATGAAAAAAGATTTCACTTAATTTCATCAAGTAGTTTGTTTTTTTTTACAGCGAAAAACAATTATTTATGACAGCCAAATAAAGGTAGCCATTTTGGAAATAATTGACGACGAAACAAGAGGAGTGGACGCGCCAAAGGGGGATAACTCTGCCGAAATCATGCCCTCCCCTTTTTTTGGCCAAATCTTTTGAATTTAGCCTTTTTTAGCCCCTTTTTTTTTTTTTCAACAAAATACTAGGAATCGACATTAATCAACTATATAAAAAAGGCGCACATATGGAAGCTTTGCACTTTTTTATTTTCGTTTCTTTTTTTGTGCAATAATGAAAAAAATGCAAGAAATCCAATATTTAAATATTTTTAAACCATCGACTTTTTCTTGGCCAAATTAGCTTGTTAGACATTTACAATTTGGAAACAGAATACCCCAAAACGTCAAACGGTTGTAATAACAATTTTGTGTGAATAAATTGAAAAAAAAAAACAAGAAAACAAAGGCGAAAAAAAAAAATATATATATATACATACAGAGGTGGTTATCGCATCCATATGTGCACCAAAAGGCAAAATGCCTTAAATTTTACTCGTAAAAAGAGGTAAAAAAAACATAGAATGTTGGAAAGATAGCGTAAGCATACGGTATAAGAAAATAAAAAGAATATTTTATTAAATATTTTCGAAAAATACAAATTTAGAAAAAGTTTTCCATGAGGAGTGGGGTGCAACAGTGGAAATTTGGTGGCTATGAACATTCCAGAAAGCGTCAACACAAACTTTGAATAATTTATTCAATGTTCGGTACTTGTCCAGATTTCTGCGGCGGTCCCAATCTTGAATCTCAATAAACACTTTGCGAAATGTCAACCGCCACACAAATGCAAAAGTGCCAAATATTTTATAAATATATAACATTACACCGGGTACATTTCAGCTATTTGCTGAAAAAGATTTCGGGGGGGGGGGCAGAAAACTTCTGCCGCCACATAAACTCGGCCAGGTATGAATTAATCATATGAGTATGTGCATCACACTCACTTACATTCTTTCGTTCTTTTAACGTGGTTTGTTGTAGCACCTGCTGTTGGGTCCACAAAATTGTAACTGGTTTACACGCAAATGGTTGTATCCTTCATCCCCCAGCCTATCATAAGCTCGCCAACAATCAGATACAATTGTTGTACCCGGCCGAATATACGTTTTTATTATTGGTATTAATGTGGCTGCATCACTTTTCAGCACTGGCACCAAAAAAACAGTTTTTGTGGCATCCTCCTAGCCGCCAAATATCCACTGCTGTTGCATCATGCGGCCAACATGGTTTTTCCTGCGTGAAAAAAGGCTCTCATCAATTTCCACGCAGTGGCCCTCTCCACCGAGTATTTGGGGATGCCTCAAAAAATGTTCCACGCAAATATCCCTCAAAAACATTCGCCAGTCAGCAATAGTACTATTGGATTCCATGACGCATTCACTTCTAAGCCACTCATAAGTGGCTGTCTTGTGAGCCCATAAAAACAAAAATTTCACAATGTGCTTTAGGGACATGTGTGATTGAGAAAAAAAGCTTCCCTTCCTGATCGATATTTGTTTCTTGCATCTGTAGTTATAGCATAACCAAATAAACCCGTCCTGATTATTGTACGGGCGAAACTTCATTTCTTGGCCGCAACAACATATTTGGGATCCAGAAATCAAATTCTGTGACTGTAGAAAATCAACTGTTGTGGCATTCATTCGCAATAAGTAACAAAAATCCTCAAGGTTCAAATAGTTGATGTCCATATTTATAATTAATTTTCGGAACTGTATGCAGGAAAAATGAAGTTATACAAATATTGGAATTATCTGCGCGTTCCCAACTGCGCATGTTTCCAAAATAATCTCGTCAAAACATTAAATCTTAAATTTCTTTGCATTTTTTTTGTTTTTATAATTTGGCTGATTAGTGTCTATTCTATAGTATTCTGTTAAAAAAAAAAAAAAAAAAAGAAACAAACAAAAAAAATATTATAAGGAAGGGGGGGATGTACCGCTTTCATTTGTGCAGTTTTTTTTGTTTTTTTTTTGGGGGGGGGGTAATTAAAATTGTAAAAAAACAAAAAAAAGCTAATTTAGCGAAATTTGGCTTAAGGGGGGGGGGTCTGCGATTTCGGTAGAGTTATCTCCCTTTGGTGCGTCCACCCCTCTTGCTTCGTCGTCAATTATTTCCAAGATGGCTACCTTTATTTGGCCGTCATAAATAATTGTTTTTCGCTGTAAAAAAAAAAAACTACTTGATGAAATTAAGTGAAATTTCTTTTCATAGAACTTCAGACTATGACGGGTATGTACAATATAACTTTTTTTTCGATATTTTCATTTTTGAATGTCTTGACTAAACTGTACAAGCGCTATATGAAGATGAATGAATGAATGATATGAAGACCCCTAAGATATGATACCCTCATGCCGGAAATTGTTTCTCATTCTTACGTAACACTCGACACTACTTATTTTATTTGTTTTTGAATTTTTTTCATGGAATAAACGCTTCAAAATAAATTAAACCACTAACAACTTAGCGAGCTAGGTAGAAAAATCAATTTTGCCCTTTTGAAAACAACAGTAAATAAGTTTAAATATTTAAAAAAATATTATGTGGTCTGTCGTCTCGTTTTTGAACAGAATAAACGCTTTAAAATAAGTGAAACCACTAACAACTTCACCAGTTAGGTAGAAAACAGACACTTAGAAAATCGATTTTATTTTTTTAAAAACAACAATAAACAAGTAAAAATATTTAAAAAATATTATGGCGGGGGGGGGGGGTTATAGTCTCTTTTAAAAACAATATCTCTTCCAAGAATGGTCATAAAATGTGTTTTCAATCAATATTTATTCAATAAAGGACCAGTTTTCCTACCTAGCAAAAAGGGACGAGTTTTCCGGGTATATGTATATATATATAATGTCCAGAGTTCCCTAGCCAGTAACAGGGTGAAGTGATGGTTAGGGGGTCAGTGGGGTAACATTTGAGAGGACTGCCCTGATGGCATTTACTCTAGCTGCACCACTGGGATATACCTCTATTTTAAACTAGAGGAGCAGAGCTTAGCTCGCACTTCTTGAACGGTCCTAATTTTTGGTTGTCAAAATGCCATTTTTATCTAGTTATACATTTTTGCCATTTTTACCATGCCATTTTTTCCGGTGCCATTTTTACCGAGCACCATATATGTATGTATGTATGTATGTATGTATGTAACAAAGGGCGAATGAACTCTTTTTCTGGGTCAACGGCCAACTAGCATCGTGTATATTTGTGTGTGTGTATATGTGTATTGGGGTAGAGAGGGATCCCGTAAGCCGTGGTGAAGGCAACCTTTCTAGGAGAAGCAAATCTCTGATTTAAAAAACCATAAAGCGGAAGACCAATACCCGCATTAAGCTGGTCTGCAGTTTAATTTGTTGCTGGCTATCTTGCTCTTGCTTGTTGCTGAATCTCAACATTTTGAACCGAGAGAGAGACTTAGCTGTCGTACAAAGCTAAGACTCTGTAACATCATATTTGTATAGATACTCCCGCAGACATTTGGGCTCATGGATTTTAAATGTCTGAGGGAGTGGCACTCGTCTGACAAGACGTTGCAATCATCATGTAACTATGACAAGCTAAAAAAAGCAAGATGATTGGTAAATGCGTGGATCACAGGTTTTAGTTCAGAGGTTCCGTATCCTAGATGGATGTCAGTGAGTGGTATTGGTGTTGTACAAGCTTCTGCCACTTAAACCCATCGAAGTACAGATATCCCAACAGTTCTAGATCATTCTTATCTAACCACTTTTCAAAGTCCTATGGTGAGAAAGACGTGGCGACATGTGCAGACTTAATCGGTTGGGAGCACACAGTCATAATTTCAAACACAGGCGGCAAGAATCTTTTCTTAATGCTGTTATGGTCAGGGTTGTGGAGTCAGATGGTTAAAATCCGACTCCGACTCTGACTCCTAGATTCCAACTCCGACTCCTTTGATATCTCCGACTCCCGACTCCTATGTGGAAATCTATTCTGCAGATCCATAACCAGCCTCCCACATCTATTCAGCATGCATTTTATAATTACCTTTCATGTATATCATTTTTGACGTTTAGCATTCACTTGTGTGATAAATATACTCACATATACACTATACCAGCTTTATATTTTACTCACATCTACCCCTAACACGGCGTATCACCACTTGGACGTAAAAGGCTACTCTTGGTATCATGTCTAGGAAAGATTAACAAGATGTTGGTTTATGTAACATTTTAACTTCTGCATATCAGTACGACCAGGTAACCAGGTAGCAGGAAGGGAATTCCAAAGTGTAGCTGTTCGATGGAAGAAATTATTAGAATAGAAATCTTTCTGCCATCTAGAGACTGCAACAGTGAAGGGGTGAGATCTTATTGCTAAGCAGGATGTCGGGATATGTACGGCAAGGGAATACAAGTGCAACAAGTCTATCAGAGCACATTCCATTAAAATATTTGTAAAACAGGCACAGAGATGCAACAGTGCGGTGATGGGACAGGGGTCGGAGCTTAGTTGATAGCGGGACCGATTAGATTGACAACTCTTTTTGGATCCTATACAAGAAGAAGAGGCTAGTGATAGATGCACCAGCCCAGATGTAACAACAATACTCCATGCATGGGCGAATGATGGCCTTGTAGAGGTACAGAATACTCTCAGGTGTGAGTAGTCTACTAGCTCGATAAAGAGAACGAACCTTCTTTGCAGCAGTCTTTGCAATGTCCTCTATGTATTTGTTCCATTTTATATTGCCTGCAAATGTTAGGCCGAGGAGTTTAAAGGTAGAATTCTCAGATAGGGTATTATTTGTTATCGACATAGGCGGTTAGCGAGGTGCCTTGTAATTGTTAAAGGAGAGTAGCTTAGTTTTACTAGCATTAAATGTTACCATCCATTTGCGGCCCCATTCCATAATAGTCTGGAGCTCATTTTCTAATGATTCTGCTATTGTCTTAGATTTATCTACATCTGTTCTTCCCTCATGCATGTTATAGAGCATTGTATCATCAGCAAATATACCCATCTCGGACACAATATTATCAGGGAGGTCGTTTATAAATATTAGGAATAATGATGGTCCAAGGATCGACCCCTGAGACATTCTCGCATATATGTTATGCTGATTGGATGTACGTCCGTCAATGACAACCTGTATGCTTCTATTGTCTAAGATGGATCTAATTATATTTAGTATACGTCCAGTTATAACGTACAATTTAATTTTCATTAGCAGCCCTTTGTGCCAGACTTTGTCAAATGCCTTAGATATATCAAGAGCTACAGCTATGGCTTATCCTGTACATGGTAAATGCGTTCAGAGATGAATGTTAAAACACCTGCAGTAGAACGACATTGCCTGAATCCATACTTGTCAGAGAGAAGATTTGCTTTTGTGAGATGGTGAACTAGTGCTTGATTAATTAAGGTCTCAAAGATTTTAGTGAAGAGGGGGGAGAGACCAATGGGGTGATAATTGAGAAGGTCTGTTCTTTCACCGGAATTCCTGTACACTGGTACCACAGAGGCCATCTTCCAGCTATTAGGGAAGCAAGATTCAGCAAGGCATTTATTGTAGAGCTTGGAAAGTATAGGGGCTAGCTCAGCTGAACATTTCTTAATTAGTATAGCAGGGATGATATTGTGGACATGCGAAGGTGAGATCTTTACATCATCTAATGTGGCTTCAGTCCATATAAGGACATTTGGGAGGGAGTTGTTTGTTGGCTCTAAGGTGGAGTTGGAGACGGATTACCAGGCAAGCAGTTCCACCTTCTCTATTGCCGTGCAAGCAACCTTCTGGTTGTTGCTCAGTGGAGGAATTACTGATTGCCCTTTATTCACTACACTAGTATAGATTTTTCAGAAATCACGAGTTCTTATCTTTTGCAAATCTATGCATTCCCTGATTATTTCAGCATGCTTTCTTTTGGCTGTCACTATTTCTCTCTTATAATGATTTCTTGCATCTACAAATTTTTCCTGTTTGACTTATGACGTACAAACCGGCGGAATACATGCTGTCTTTGTTCAATGGCAGCTGCACAATTTGTAGTGAATGCTGGGGGTGAGTGGGGCTTGCTATATGATTTCCGTGTGGGAACATGTGCTTCAATGCATGCTTTTCACCATTCAGTTGTCTCATTGGCACATTGTTCAGCAGGAAGTGAGAAGATATTAGTCCATGAGGTATCTCGGATGTGTTCTCTAATGGTTTCCCAGTCAGCCCTGTTGTAGTACCTTGTTGCTTTGAACAATGGTTCCTCACATTGAGGTTGGGATTTAAATGTGATGTCAACTGTTACCACTAGGAAGTCTGCGTTTCCAAGTGGGCTGTGGGCATTAGTCAAACAATCCTCTGGTACTGTGGTGAGGTATAGATCTAGAAGTGAAGCCTGCTGAGGTTCACGATCTGGTAGGCGAGTTGGGCACATTTCTGTGTGAGGGAGTGGGCTATAGAGAAGCTATAAGTAGAGCATCCAGCTGCATCTGTGTAACCTGAGAAACCAAGCCAATTTTTATGATGGACATTAAGCATGTATTTTGGCGTTACTATCCAAAGAGAGTGCTGCATCTATACTATCAGAGACATCCTGACGAGGAAAAATGGTAGAGAAAATGTAAGTAACTAACGCAGTGATAAAATGTTAGTCAAAAGCACATAAAAGCCTGGTCATCCGATTCAAGATTTTTTTCTCTCTAGTTTAAGGAAGGGTGCTATGAATATACCATGCATATATCTATCCGAGTCCTTACAGCAAAGAGGGAGGTATCCTGTCATGTTAAAGTAGTTAAAAGTAGATAGAGTGAATTGAGGAGTGTAAGTTTGTTTCACTTAATGTTAAGATATCCGGGGAGTTTACTAAAAAGTAAGACTCTACATCATCTATATTACTTCTAACCCCACAGATATTTGTAAAAACGAGTCTCAAGGGCAAAGGCAAATTGGTTTTGTTTGGGTAGTTTTCTGGTTTTATCGTGATATTTGTTTAGGTTGTCATTTCATTACGTTTTTGTTTAATATCAGGTTAAGGGAAGAGTGTTGAGCAAAGTGGGCCGGTTTTGACACCAAGTGTATACACAGTGGCCCATTAGCTGAGTCTTGTGTAGAAGTTGTGGTCTTGTGAAAGCCCACCAGATATAGCAGCAGGGTCCCTTTCTATGCGCGACATGGCACTACAACTATCCTGATATTATACAACTGATGACAGAGCAGTCGGTCTAAGCATTACCAAAGAGTTAGGGCTCCTGTATTGTCAGTCGGAAACAGCAGCCAGACAAACTGTCAATCTGTTTGTCCTCAACCTCTCAGACAACAAATAAGTTATGCACAAGTGGCATGCAAGCAAACCCAATTTTCTCAGTTTCTGAAAGAAAGGGTGAAATTTAAAATCGGGAATAGGGAACAGCATTCGATGTCCTAGTCAGAAAACAAGGCCAATCACAAGGTGGCTCTGGTGAGTCCCTGGTATTGTACCTCTAGTCTGGCTTATAGACAAAGAAAAAGTGTGAAAGCCAGCGATAGACAGAGCCTATCTATTCCTTAAGCAAGTTAGGTTTGCAAACCAGGAATTTGTTTGAGTCACAAGCTCCAGGAAGGTTGTCGACCATGACTGTGGAGGCCTCCCTCTGCCTGTTTTATTATCAGTTTTCTTTCTCTTAGATGGATGATCTTACAAGATCTACGGGTCCATCACACCAAGAAAGGTAAGCATGCGCCTGGTTTCTACACCAAATATTTTTGTGCCCCCACATGAATGAAGATAGTATCTTAAAGTTTTTCTCTATTCTACATAAATAAGCATAGGATTAGAGATAGATTCCCCTCTTACCTTTACAAGAAATTGTATCTTTCAAGTACTGTGAGAGAATCAATCTGCTCTAGCAGCTAATGGTTTTAAAATAAATGAATAGGATATTAATAATAATTACTTGAATATGTAACGGAATATAAAGCAAACAAAACAAAAGAAATGGTGGGACTAGATTTATATAAAGAGGTTACACACCACATGGATAGATAAATGCACTTAACTTGGTGTTCTTCAAGTAACCTACATTGGTCTAGCTAAAAGACCAGTGTATACACTTTGAATGAATTGAGGTGCAAAGATTAGCTTTTATTTGAGAGCAGTAAGAGGAAGGGAGAGAGTGTCTGCCTTAAGAGCCAAATGTGTGCTTTGATTTCAATACTTCCTTCTTTTATTTAATTGAAACGATATAATTTTCGATTTCTGTATTAATAATTTAAAACATACAAACTCATTTACCAAAGGTGATGAATGCTAGAAAAGAGATGGGTATTTTCAATTTTTCTATTGTGTCTATACATATATTGCTAACTATTACTAATTTATTACAAACAAGATGACATGCGAGAAAAATCATGGAAAATAGAGTTTTAAGAGGGTAGATAGCATGGAATATAGAAATGGAATAAAATAATATAATAAAATAAATTATTTTTTAGTAATATCGATTTTAAAGGCAGATTAAGAGGTAGTTAAAATTTTAAATAGATTTAAAGCTTTTTTAATACAAGTCCCCTTACAAAATTTGATTATCGTATTTTATTGTATAACATGGGGAGTAGACTCGTCAGTCAATTCAGATAAGAATAGGAGTTTGGAAATGTGGTTAGAAATACAATCTAAATTCATTTAAGAATATAAACTAATTTTATAGAATAAGTTAAGATAACAAAAGGATAAAAAATTTTAAATTAAATTATATTATCCTATCCGTTCAAAAGGGACTACAATATTTCGGGATAAGGAAACCTTATTAGGCCATGGCATTTCAAAGCCAAACGCTTCTCATCAGAAGAGGGGAGTAAAGACACATATTATACAGAGAAGAAATTTTTAAAAAATAGTATTGCCTTTATGGAAAGAGGATCAAAGGAAAAATAGGAAGCTGTACTGAGACTGAAGCCGATTCTAGGACTGCCAGCAATCACTGTAAAAGAGTAATAAAGAATCTAAGGGAGTTTTATGCTCAATCTGTTAAGTCCAAAGTAGCTGAGCAGCAGCTTGGTTCCCACCAGTTTTGGCAAATAGCAAACAGGATCCTGAACAGAAGCATGTGCTCAATCCCAACCATCATCAATTGATCTGAGGTAATCTCGTCAGCATCAGACAGAGCCAAACTCTTTGCCAAGAATTTTGCAAATAATTATACCCTATGTGACCAAGGCCGTCAATCCCCCGCATTTCCTCTTGTATCAGAAAACATGCTATGCGAGATAAAAATATTTGTGCGTGATATTGTCAAGCTAAATAAAAACTTTGATTCCAGTAAAGTAACTGGCCCTGATGGCATTCTAATTATAGTGCTGGAAAAGCTTCAACCAGAACAAGTTTCCCTACTTACAAAGATGTTTAACCATTGTCTTAAGGAGAATTGCTTCCCAACACTCCAGAAAACCTCATCAGTATGCCCTATATTTAAGAATTCAGGTGATCAGGCATCTTCCTCTCACTGCAGACAATAAATCTCCTGTGCGTCATGAGTAAGTTGCTGGAATCCATGTTAAATAGAGAGGTAGTAAACAACCTCAGCAAAAATAACCTTCTTAGTAACATGCAATATGGTTTCCATTCTGCTAGATCTTCAGCAGATGTGCTAACAGTTATATATTATAGGATCAGCTAATCTCTTCTTTTCTAGCGCAATTGCTCTTGACAGATCAAAGACCTTTTATAGGGCATGACATAAAGATCTCCAGTTACGGTATAGCTGGAAAGCTTTCTCAATTATTAAATCATTTCTCTCTGATAGGTTCATAAGAGTAGTGGTTGATGGGCAGAAATAAGAAGCTCACAGTATTAATTCTAGAGTCCCTCAGAGGCCCATTCTGGGCCCAACTCTCTTCCTGATCTTCAAAATAACATCCTATCATTCGTGCACATTTATGCTGATGACACTACCATCTATATCAGCACATCAAAGGCCGTAAATGTCCAAGTTATCTCTGATTCTCTGTCCTCTGATCTTGAGCATGTGGTACAATGGGAGAAGAGGTGGCTTGTTACTTTTAATGCATTTAAAACCAAGCTATCTTTACATCATCAATGCTCTGATCCTCATCTCGCATCAATTGAAATGAATAGCTCTTGTCTTGGGGAGGCTCCATGTTTTGAAAAGCTTCCTGATCTGAGATGGACCACGTACATCAAATCTGTTGCCAAGGTCGCTGGAAAAATGGTAGATATCTCACTGCTGACGCAGTTCTCTACCTATATAAGAGCTAGGTACATCCAAAGATGAAGTACTTTTGCCACATCTGGGCAGGAGTTACTAGAAGCAGCTTATCCTGCCTTGACAGAGTTCAAAATAGACTTCGTAGCCTAGTGGGGGATGACCTTTTCTCTTCCCTGCAACCTCTTTCCCATGGAAGAGACACTGCGAGCCTGTCTCTGATTTATCACCATTTTCATGGCAAATGCTCGTCTGGGCTCTAATCTATGGTCCCTACTTGCCCAACTTTCACAAAAAACACTCATCTAGATGAAAACACTATCAATAATTTCCCCCACTCTTTACCTGTGACTAAACCTAAACGTAGATTCCATGAACAAAACTTCTTTCTTAGGGCTGCAGGCCTGTGGAACTCTCTTCCGTTTGCCTGCTTTCCATTTAAGTCCAACATAAACAAGCTCTTGATTAGCTGTTTCTCTTAAGTAATCCAATTTACCAAATTTCCAATACTAACGATTACTACGATATTGTCCCATTGTCGTCTGTACACTCATTAACCCTTATCTGCGAGTAGCCTCCGGGTCTTGATAAATGGTGACTCCTATGTAAAAAAAGGAAGGAAAAGCTATAAAGGGCTATAGTTCCATGGGTGGCTTCTTATTGCTTTATGCCTGTTTTATTTTGGCAGGGGGAATAAGATTGTAATTCCAGATCGATCCCGGGCTAATCCAATTGCCAAATTCCATTTGATTCAGGAACTAGATAGCTATTAGATTACAATCCGATTGTTATCCAATGTAATCCACAGTGATCTTACTCAAAGACAGAATTTTCATTGATCCTGTGTGACGTCACAACCAAAATGAAAACAGCTGTCTAGACAGGATTTGCAGTGATCCAATAGACCGAAATATCTTGATGAAGTAGAAGCATTACAATACAGTACAAAATATATTTACAAAAATAAAAGCAAAACCATACAAAAACTGCTAAATTGTGTAAACCACTGCTTAGGAAGCAATTAAGTTTTCCTGCTCTTATTTACTTATACTCCTTCCCTCTTTTTGGAAATCATAATTTATCATTCTATGACTAAGTGTAATGTTTAAATATAAGGCTTATACTGGCCACAT
Source organism: Euprymna scolopes (assembly GCF_053919585.1). Lineage (NCBI taxonomy): Eukaryota > Metazoa > Mollusca > Cephalopoda > Sepiida > Sepiolidae > Euprymna > Euprymna scolopes. The sequence continues at coordinate 107,273,863 of NC_136491.1, forward strand.
GTATATTGTTACTGATGTATGTTACTAAAATAACTGGCAATAATGTTATTTCTAAATGTTTGCTTTAAATGGATAATACTTTGCCTCCAAGACACCTGCCTGTCTGTTTTGCATGATAAACATTAAAAATCCTTATACTCCTAAATCCTCCCTAAATTCCTGTATATCTATATTGTATATTGATGCTGTATTCTTGTAAGCATATCATCTATCCTGTTCCAACTAGACAAAAAAAAACAATTGCTCTTCTCCTCAAGCTGATATAAAATCACATACTTTGCACGTACCTAGGGAGGGGGGTTTAGCTTCCAGTCCTAAACCTTAGTAGGCTGACCCTTTAAAAATCGATAAATGCTAAACATCAATAGATTTTTATTGCTAAGGCATGCATTAGCTTAACCTATATTTATACTCTATAGAATATCTATAAAATAGATAGCTATTAGCAGCAGTTTGTGCCCAGGTCATCAGTGATCTATATTAACTAGCAACTATATCTTTCACTTAGATAGGATAAAGTACTGGTGATTATTTTTACATGAAAACTAACACTTAAAGCACATTTCGAAACGCACCCTAGCCCTTATTCTATAATTTCCAATTAGTCACTAATCCACAAACCATATTTCATCTTTTTTTAACCCTAGTAGATATTACCCTTAAATTCCGACTGACAGTACAGAAGCCCTAACTCTTTGGTAGCACTTAGAGCAGCTGCTCTGTCATCAGTTGTATAATATCGGGATGTTTGTAGAGCAATGTCGCGCATGGAAAGGGCCCCTGCAATCATCTCTGGTGGGCATTCCCTTAGGCCACATTCCCGTAAATGAGGAGCTGACTGATGGTCTGCTTGTGTTGCATGGTGGTGGCTATGCACATCCGTTTTGTCTAGCACCTCACCTTAGATCTGAAACTATGAAATGACAGCTCAATCCAAAAAAAACAAAAAACGTTCAAATCAGGCACACTCAAAGAATTTGCCTACTCCCTTGAGGTTTGCATTTACAAATATCTGTGGACTCAGAGCTAACTCAGATGATGTCGAACCATTTCTCCTAGCAAACTCCCCCGATATATTAGTGGCGAAATCTGATTGGCTAGGGAAACTTCCACCCCATCCACATACCTCACTATATATATACTACTGCCACGCGAAAATTAGTCAGTTTTTGAGTTGAGTTTCGAGACAGTTTTCGAAAGAGTTGTGCGCAAAACTCGAGGTAACCCGCCATCCCCAGGAGACGTGACTCTTCTTCCTCCTCCTCCACCCGTCTGTAAAGAGATTTGAGACTTTGAAAAACTTACTAAGAACTTACAAAGAATATTTGTAAAAAACGTCGTACATAAGTTTGTGAAATAATTCTGTAGAATAGAATTCACGTGTCTGTTTTTCTTTCTGCCTGCGGCTTCGATATTCGCTTTCAGCATACAGGATTCAATGTAACAACCCTAGAGAAGGACCAGACGATCCGAACTGAGTTTCCAGACAAAAAGAGGTCCTAGCCGAGCTTCATCAGTATGGGGTTACAAACTAACTTGTACTCCTCCATCCCATCTAACCACTTTAACACGTCTGCTTATCTTCCATTTGTGGTAAAGACACTGACAGCCACATGCACAGACTTGGAGTCTATATTTATAACACCCTCTCCATGTCTAGGGAATCTAAACTAAATCAGGTGACCAGGTTTTTATGTGCTATAAACAAACTTTACAACATAGCATTAGCTACCTGTATTTTTTTTATCGCTCTTCATCAACTCAGGACTGTACTATAATCAATCATGTCTCTGACAGCATAGTTGTCACACCAGTGCCCAAATACATGTATTTAGTGACTTTAATGCCCACCACAAAAAATGGCTTGGCTTCTCCAACTACACTGACACAGTTGGAAGCGTTATCCATAACATTCCTGACCCATCTCCTAGATCATCAGGACCAGCAAACCTCATTTCTGGATCTATTTCTGACAACAGTTCCTGAGGATTGTGTAACAAATACTCATTGCCCACTCGGGAATGCTGATCATATTGTGATAATGATAGACATCACTCTAAACTCTCAACCCCCAAGTTGAAGAGCCATTGCTCCAAACGACAAAGTACTACAATAAGACTGACTGGGATGCCATTAGAGATCATATCAGAGACGCCCCATGGGAAAATATCTTTTCTTTTCCTGCAGAATAGTGCGTAAATGAGACTACTGAATGATTCAAAGCAGCAATTGAAGCACGTGTTCCTACACGAGAGTTCTATAGCAAACCCTAATGGTTTACTTCTACTTGCACAGCTGCCATTGCTCAGAAGCAACATGTATACCGTAGAATTATCTGGCATAAGTCCTGTACAAACAGACAAAAGTTTATAGAAGCTAGAAGTAATTGTAAGAAAGAAGTAGCGACAGTTAAGAGTGAATATACTGAAACCACCAGGAAACATATTGAAGTGTAGAAATTAGGAACTCGTAATTTCTGGAAAATCTATAATAGTATAGTAAATAATGGGCAATCAGCAATACCTCCACTATCTAACAATCATGAGGTTGTTTGCACAGCAACTAAGGTGCACGCTATCATAAAAAACCTAGACACCTCAAAAGCATGTGGACCTTATCTAATCCCGGCTGTGATATTAAAAAATGCTCTACGGAGGTTGCTCTAGTTCTCTGTAAACTCTTCTAACAAATACCTTAACGAATCTTGCTTTCCTGACTGCTGGAAAACTGCTTCTGTGTCCCAGTTTACAAAAACTCTGGTGAAAGAACTGATGCATTAAATTCTCACCCAATAAGTCTCCTCCCTCCTTTCGCCAAAATATTTGAATCCTAAATTAATCAAGCTCTAGTCTACCAGCTTACAGCTGCTAAACTTCTGTCTGACACTGAATATGTATTTAGATAAGCCCATTCTACTTCAGATATTCTAACTGTAATCTCTGAACGTATATACCAAGCACTGGATAAGGCAGAGGAAGGGAGGGCAGTAGCCCTAGATATATCTAAGGCTTTTGACAGGGGATGGCATGATAGTCTTCTCATGAAAATAAAATCCTATGGTATTACTGGACGAATACTTAACATAATTAAATCCTTTTTAAATGAGAGCAGAATCCAGGTTGTCCTCAACGGGCGTACGTCTAAAAAATATGATATAAATGCGGGTGTACCTCAGGGATCGATCCATGGTCCTTTATTATTTCTGATATTCATAAACGACTTACCTTATAAAATTGTCTCTGAGATGGTTATATTTGCCGACAACACCATGCTCTATGGCAGGCATGTAGGGAAAACTAATGAGCACATATCTTAGGTAATGGCAGAAACCCTAGAAGAAGACCTTCAGGCTGTAGTGAAATGAGGTCAAAAATGGATGGTAATGTTCAACGCTGCCAAGACAAAGTTCGTTTCCTTTAATAATTACATGAAACCTTACCAACCATCCATAGCTATGGCTAAAGATACATTACCTCAAAGTACTTCCTTCAAACTCCTCGGCTTATGTTTACAGGGGACGTGAGTTGGAATAGATACATCGAGATCATTGCCAAGGCTGCTGCAAAGAAGGTGGGCTCTCTCTACCATGCTAGAAAATTACTTCTGCCTGAAAGTATCCTGTACCTCTACAAAGCCACCATTCGTCCATGTATGGAGTACTGCTGTCACATTTGGGCTGGTGCATCTGCTACTAATCTCTCGTTCCTGGACAGGGTTTAAAAGAGAGTCACCAACCTGATAGGTCCTGAACTTTCATCTAAGCTTCAGCCCCTGTCCCATCGATGAAATGTTGCATCCCTCTGCCTGTTTTACAAGAATTTAATGGTGGACGTTTTGGCAAGTACCTCCTCGACGAAAATACCCCCAACAAACTCAACAAGCAGCAAAGTCCCACCCCTACACAGTAGAGATCTCTAGATGTAAGAAAGCCTTCTACTTTAATAGTTTCTTCCCCAGACACTTGCTGCTAAACTCTACATAATACCCCTGCAACTTAGCCCAGTCCATCAAAGTGACGATGTGCCTTGTTTGGGGTAAAAATGTAATAAAACAAAAAGAAAAAACTGGTAAAACCAAACAAGAAAACCATGGAAAAAAATTAATTTATTGGACTTAAGAAGTCAGAGTCGGATAAAAAAAAAAATCCTGACTCCGACTCCGACTAAAACCTCCAACTCCTACCGACTCCGCCTCTGCAACCCTGGTTATGATATTCTGACTTATTCTGATAGGGACACTTTCCGGCGAAGATTTTTGTGACTGAGTAGCCCTATTTAGGGACAGCACTGCTCACCCACTTTATGGGAGGGTGCTAGAAAAGATGCACTAAAAATTGCCTATCAAAACCAAGCTGGTGAGCTTACTGCGGCTAACGGCGATTCACTACAGCAGGAACAACAGAAATAAGAAATTTACAGGAAGTAAGATGTAACTGAACATAAGTTGCTAGAATGTTAGAACTCTTCTTGATCTGGAATAAAATTCAGATCCAGAATGACGAATGGCACTGGTTATGAATGAGCTACAAAATTAAACATCGATATAGCAGCTTTGTCTGAAACATGTTTATCAGGTGAGGACCAAATTACTGAAGTGAAGGTGAGTTTCACACTTTTCTGAAAAGGTAAACCAGAGGGCATGAAGCGGGATGGTGGTGTTGGCTTTGTGATCAGATTCACTCTTGTTGAGAAGATTGAACATCCAACTGGAATCCCTGATCGTCTCATGAAGCTCAGGGCCCCTCTAGCATGTGGTCGATCCTTGTCTATTCTGTCAGTGCATGCGCCAACTATGGAATCCACAGAAGAAAGTATTTTATGAAACTCTTTGAAATACCATTGCAGCTGTACCAGTTGAAGAGAAGCTGATTGTACTCGGTGATTTCAATGCACATGTTGGTCAGGACCACGACATATGGAGTGCACTTTGTAGTACTTACCAACAAAACAAACGCCCACGTGTTTGTGCCTTATGTAGGCATGTGCGACAACAAAACTTGGGTTTTTATAAGCGGAAGTCTCGAGGTTGTCAGGAATCTCCGGGTGCATGCGCAAGAGGAGGGATTGAGAGAGTGGTATTAAAGGCAGGTCGAGTGAGAAGGTTGTGGTTGTTGCCATTGGACGTTACAGTGGTGCGTGCGTTAGTAGTTGATTAAGAAGTTGTTTTTTTTGTGTCAAGTCACGCACCTCGGTGGAGGTGAAGGTCATATAAGTTGTGCACCTCGGTGAAGGTGAAGGTCATACATTTGGCCGTTATGGCATCGGCAAAGTTAACAGTAATGGTTTACTTTTACTGCAGTTTTGTTCAGAATTTAATCTTGCTGTGTCTAATACATTTTTTCATCAAAAGCCTAAGTTTAAAGTCACATGGACCCCCACCCCCGATCAAAGCATAGGCATATGATTGATTTTATACTCACACATAAAAGTGACATGTGATCACAATTTGGTATGTGGAAAATTTAAAATTTAAGCTCTGCATTCGTGTTGATGTCTCCAAACAATGGCTTTGGAGGAAAAACTAAGCACAGTTGAGTTTGGTGACACCTGGGAAACTTTAAACAATCAGGTATATACTTCTGGAGTAAAGATACTTGGTCTGAAAAAGTCTGTACACAAAGACTGGTTTGATGATAATGATCAAGAGATAAAGGTTCTCTTGGAGGAGAAAAAGTTCCTCCATGAGAAATTTTGAATGACAATCTCAAAAAGAGAACAGTTGTCGAAAGAAAATACAAGGAGCATAAAGCAGTTCTACAGAGAGAGCTTAGGAGAATGAAGAATATGTGGTGGTCCAATATATCTGCTGAGGTTCAATCTGCTTATGACCGGAAAGATACCAAAGACCTATATAGTCTTCTTAAGCAGGTTTTTGGCCCAAAGCCTGCTCCTTTTGTACCTTTAATGTCCAAAGATAGCGATGTTCACCCCTGCATCTGGTGCTCCATACATTGAACCAAACATCTATGTGGGCGGAAATAGACTGGATATTGTGGACACATTTGTGTACTTGGGTAGCACAATCTCCAGAGATGGCTCTCTGGATGCGGAGATATGTATTTGCATCCAGAGGGCTAGCACAGCATTTGGAACACTAGAAAAGTGGCTGTGGTGTGATCGTGACCTCTCTGTCAAAGCCAAGATCAGTGTTTATTCGACCTGTGTGCTTTCTGTCTTGCTTTAATCATCTGAATGTTGGACAATACAACGGCGGCACTTGAAGCAACTCTAGAGATTCCATCAGAAATGCCTCAGATGAGTTCTAAATGTGAAATGGCAGTCACTGACACCTGACACGGATATTCTTGGGAAGGCTGGGGGTTTGAGCATTGAAGCAATGGTGATGAGGAACTGGTTGCGCTGGGTCGATCACGTTGTTCCAATGGAGGATGTGAGGCTGCCTAAGCAGTTTTTTATGGTGAGTTTAAGACTGGGAAACATCGTCAACATCAACCAAAGAAGCATTTCAAGGACTGCATAAAAGATGATCTTCAAGCTTTTAAGATTCCTGTTCAGAACCAGGAGATCCTGGCAGAATTCCAGCCTAAATGGAGAAGTATAGTTGGGAGGGGTTCTGAATTTTTTGCAAGGGAAAAAATCAATCATGCTGAACTCAAGACAAGCCTTCAAAAGGGGAGCGTGTTGGTTTTGTCTATTGAATTAAAGAAATGTGAGGTTTGTAATCGTGTGCTCCTCTCAAAAGCAGCTTACATTAAGCATAAAAAAACACATGCCACGAGCAAAGTGAGCAAAAAAAAAAGTATGTATATATATATATATATATATATATATATATATATATATATATATATATATATATTTTAAATATAATGGGCGGAAGTCTCTCGAGAGCTCTTTCAGCTATCATCTCATCAGGAGAAAATCGATAGCGTAAAAATAATACTATGTCAAAAGTAAAGAGTTCTGATGGGGAACTATTGAATGTGCCAAACATTACGGGGACACTAAAATAAAGTATATTATCTGCACATCAAAACAGACTCTGCTATGGTGTTTGCTTGGCTAAAGTCCCTCATTTCAAGTGAAAAAAGGATAAGAACAAAAGGGGCCGCAGAGATGTTAGTGAAGCGCAGGCTTGGGATGCTAGCTGAGCTGATGCAGGAGTTTGTTTGAAGCATATATGGTGGCATATGGGGGTAGAGAGGACGTGATACTTGGTGAAGAAAGTCGACCCGAGTGTCACCAAGAAGCAAGTGAGGCAAGTGGTCAGGACATGCGACAGATGTCAGTCGATTGATCCTGCTCCAAGCACGCATGAAGCTGCCCAATTGGAGGTGAGTGGCACCTGGGAGAGACTGGAATGCAATGTCATCCATTACAGGGGTGTACTTCACCTGACCATGATTGGCAGCGGGCCTGGGCGATTTGCCCTATGGAAGAAGCTACGTGGAGGAACAGGCAATGAAATAGCGGCAATCCTTGATGAGGTGTTTTTGGAGCGAGGTCCCGTGGAAGAGTTGTTAACCGACAACGGGACCACATTCAAGTCAGTAGCAGTGACGGAAGTAATGAAGAAATGGAATATTCAACAATTTTTCAGAGCTGCCTACAGACCCAGTGGCAACGGGATCGTGGAGAGAAACCACCGCACCATGAAGACAGTTGCGGAAAGAGGAGGCACCTCACCTGAGCAAGCTGTCTACTGGTATAATATGTCACCTAGATTGGAACAAGTGCCAGAGACGGTTCTGCAACTGTCAACGTTAACATATTCCTGGAGACATCCCAGGATTGAGCCGGCAAGCAGAGAGGCAGAGGCCACAGGGACCATTAAACTCGGGGATGAGGTATGGGTGAAGCCACCGGGGGCGCGCTGCACCACACAATGGAGTAGAGGTCGTGTGACTGGGAGGAACACTATAAACAACATCATGGTGGACAGAGTACCGAAGCATATTCTCAACATCAGACCAGTGGAAGGCGAAGCAATGGAGGGGAATGTGCAGCAACAGGAGGAGGACGAGACACCTCAGAGGCCAAGTAGAGAGAGGCGACTGCCACAGTGATGAGAGACTACGAAATATGATCTTGAGATCAGGGAGGCATGTGGTTAGAAGCTAAGAAAAAACAGAAGTCTTACCGTGGGTGCTCAGCGAGTGAGTTCAGGCCGAGAAAAGGAAAAACAAAGATGGCAGCCAGCATTTTATTACGTGCGTTCTCGCATAATCTCGTGTGCACGTGAAGCTGGAAACTACAAAACGAGCTTCATTACTCTGTGCGGGGCGATTCCAGATTGGGCAGGAGAGTAGGCACAACAGGAGTGGAGATACTTTCTGAAATTATAATCCTTTTTTGTGTGGTTGAGGTTAACCCCCCACCCCCATTACGGAGGCTCAATTATTGCAGATTCTAGAGTGGGTTGAGTTGCACATATAAATTTTTTCCAAGCTATTCTAACTTTTAGGGCAGTTTACCAAATTTTTTACCACTAATCTTAAGTCTGACCGACTATGCCATAAAAACACTCATAATCGCTTTATTTTTCATATTACCTCCCAGACTTAGGATTAGTTTTGCATGACTGTTTGCAATGACAAATTTTATACTAAATTTTGATCAGGAACATTAACATGACTAAGATTTAAAAAACAAACAAAATTGACTACATCCTTAAAACGCTGTCTGGTCCAAAAGAGCAATCATTTTCCATTAACTTTATATGCAAAACCGACTTTTTTTTTTTTTTTTTTCAGGCCATTTACTAATAATCGTTAGAAAAATTAAAAACCATATTTTTATTTTCTGGTGCATGAGCATAGTGTGCTGAATTCTAATAATTTCTTTCACAAAATGTTATAATTGCGGAAAAAGAAAACAAGCCGCTATAATTTGCTCAAAGTTTTTAATTTATTTTCTTTTGCAGGGCGGGGGGGGGGGGCTCGTTTTAAAACTATATCTACCTCAGTATTTTCTTAAATTTTCTCTTTCTGGGCGATTATCAGGACTCCTAAGACGTGATCCTCTCATGTCAGACATTTTTTGTTCAAAAGTAACACTCGTCGTTACTTGTTTTTTTTTTTTTGTTTTTTTTAACTAAATAAACTCTTTAAAATAAGTTGAACCACTAAAATCTTATACAGCTAGGTAGAAAACAAACACTCAGAAAAATCAATTCTATTTTGTAAAAACAACAGTAAACGAGTAAAAATATTTTAAAAAAATATTATGGGATGTGTATTCTCATTTAAAAACAATATCTCCTTCAATAACAGTCATAAAATGTGTGTTTCAATGGAGATTTATTCAATAATGTATCAGTTTTCCTACCTATCCAAAATGAAGGACTTTTCCTAAATTTAAACAAATGTGTTTGTGTCTTTATAATTTCTAGGGAAAAACTTAAAGAATAGTTTTTGAATTGAGAATGAGGCTAAAATTTTCCTGATTCCAAATGCTGATTCCGATACTCACAAAACTTCCGATTTTTCCGATTCCTGATTTCAATTCCGATTAATCATCGCAACACTAATATGTATATATATGTATGTATGTATGTATTATATATATATATATATATATATATATATATATATATATATATGTGAGTGTGTGCGTGAATGTATGTGTGTACATATATATATATATATATATATATATGTATACTAGCAAAAGTACCCATCGTTGACTGGGTTCAAAAGCAGCCTACAGAAAATGGACTCTGATTTATGAAAGTATGATAGGTTATGAAAAGGAAGGGTTGTAAAGAGATAGCTTCGAATTTGAGGATATCAAAACCAAAGCAACATATGATGAAAGTAAAAATAAAATAGATAAACCCCATAATTTATTATACTATAACTGTTCACACTGAAACACTTATCACAATATTCTGTGGATCTATATTAAAAAACCTTGTTAAACTTTGTGACATATTTCCATTCTATGGAGGTCAGGCGTGAACGAACACTCCATAATTTTATTATACCATATTTCTTCAAACTGAAACATAATTATCAAAGTATACTTACGCAGATAGATATGAAAAGTCTTTATTAAAGTTTGTGCCTATTTCCATTCTATGGAGACCAGGCGCTAACACAGACCCCACAATTTTATTATACCATCCCTATTAAAGTTGAAACATACTTATCAAAGTATTCTTATGTACATCTATATCAAAAACACTTGTAAACGTTTTTTTCAATTTTTAAAGTTTTTATTTCCATACTTTGTGGACCAGGCGCGAATGCAGACCCCACAATTTTAACGAACCACCGTTCTGCCAGATCAAACATGCCCATTCCTGTGTCTCGATACATCTTCTATCATTATATGTAATCAGTTTTTTAAAATAGTCAACCATATAGGAGCCTATTCGTGATCACACACACACACACACACACATACACACACACACACACAACTTTATATTATAGATGTGTATATGTATATATATGTGTATATGTATATGTATGTATATATATGTCTATATATATATATATATATATATATATATATATATATATATATATGCATAGATACATGTATGTATATTGTTACATATGCGATAAAAGGTGTGGTAAGGCAATTTATAACGTAGGGGTATGAACGGAAACTTAATGATAAAACAAATATCGTTTACCTTTGTAACACGTTGCCAAAAGGATGGGGGGTATAAGGGAATTTACGGGAAAGCAAAAACCCAAGTATTTTTCTTTTTTATTGCATATGTGACACAGCAAAAAAAAAAATAAATAAAACAAGTGGATAAAGACGAACAGAATAAAAATGCTACGAAATAATGAGATAACGGACACTTTTCCAAATGATATAAAAATAGATTTATTTAAGATGAAAAAAGGAAGAGTTAACAAAAGGAAAAGAAATGTAGTCAAAGTTATGGAATTTGAAGTATATCTACGCGTATTGAAATGAGCGAAAGTCCTTTTTTTTGGGGGGGGGTAATCAAAGTCTTTGCACTTACAGGTCTCTTTTGTTTTTCCTTTTTTTTTTGTTTCTTTTGCTGGTGTGTTTCCCAACTCGTCAACGACGCAGTTAATCCAAGGTATTTCCTTCGATGAGGAAAAAGTTTGAATAACAAATTCACGTGTTCTCTTTTCTTGCTCACACTTTATATATCTGTCTCTTTCGTGAGGGGTAAGGGATCACATCGTCTGCATCAGTACATCCGCATCTCCTTCGCATGATGGGAAAAAAGTGATCGTCTCTTTCGTGAGAAAGTAAATTAATCGCATTCTCTCGCATGACTGGAGTAGAGTGTCGCATCGTCCATGTGTTGTATATCCGTACCTCCTTTTTGCATGAGGAGAAGAAGTCAACCCCCCTCCTCCCACGAGAAGAGAGACCTCTTAACAGGTCAGCGACCCAAACCGAAAAAAGCGATTTCTGCTGGTGTCCAGGTAGAAAGGGAAAGGGGGAGCGATACCACCACTGACTCCCCCCTCTTCCTCTCTGTTTCACAATCCGGTCTAAAAATAGACTTGACGAAATCTCTAGCCGGTAAAGTCTCTGCAAGTTTTAAAGGGGGGCTACATTAGTAGACTTTCGCTCAATTCAAAACAACTACTGTATTAGCCTTGTGGAAATCATGTTTTATTTTACCTCGGCGGCAAAATATAAAAACAAAAAACGATATATCTCGTCAGCCTAAAATTAAATATTTAAATTTTGATTTGAATACATAATCCAATTTAAAGATTAGGTCACCCCCCCCCCACCAGAAAGAATGAAAAAGCGTGATATGTCGGGCTTTTTCATAAAATTTAGGACAAGTGGTGCATGTAATTTTCACAATCCTTATGGTTTCCACCGCCTTGGAAAACGCTAACCTGAGTGGGAGTGCCTCCAAGTATTTATCTGACGGATGGCCTTTATACCAATTTTTATGTCAACGAAAATTTTTTGTCTTAACTTTATTCTTATACCTGTCACCGTCTTCATCATTTTTGTCACTTGATGTATCTTTATTAATATCACGTACATAGTTGCCGTCATTATTCTCTTCCCTGTCATTCTTACTATCATTGTATACTACATCTTCGTTTCTCATCTTGTCTTCATGATTATCACCGTCTTTGTTAAACTCATCATTATTACTGTCTCCATCATTGTCGTCACTATGGGTCAGCTTATTCTCGTTAGGGTCGTCAATGTTTTCCGCACTTCACTCGTCTTTCTCACTATCGTCGTTATCTTTCTCTTTCGAGTTATTAATTGAAATTTCATGCGCTGCTATGAATATTTTCTCGTATATTCTATCTCCGTCACATGGTTCATTCTCGCAAATAATATTACCGTCATAATATTACTATCATCATTGTCGTAATTGTTATTACTATTGTCGTTTACGTGGACTTCGCCAACCTTCTTTCCAACACAGGAAAGTTTAGTCTCACTGGCTTCCTTAATCAATTTCTCCCCCTCAGATATTCTTTTACTACCACCGTAGTCATCATCAGTATCATCTAGCTTATAACTGTCGTCCTCCTTGTATTTTGGTATATTATTGTGGTCCTTATCACCTTTATCGTCTAATTTCCCCTCACTGTCGTTTTTAGCTTTTTCTTTCAATTTATTCTCACTAATATCACCGTCTCTGTAGTTTATTTTATTTATTCTGTCCTCGCTATTACTTGGCTTAACTGTGTTAGGACAAACTAGTTGGGGTGGGAAATTCGTAGAACTATTTGCAAACATGGCTACTGCACCTATATGTTCGTCTATCAACGCCTTCATTTCTTCCGTACTAGTCGCTTGACTGATTTTTATATTAGTTTTCTCTGTCTCTACGCGGATCTTCTCTTTAGCTGTCGGTACTAATTTTAATGTGGTTTTATCGAATACTTTATTTTCCACTAAGTATATTGTTACTATTCTTTCCAATTGCGTCTTCCTCATATTGGGTGTGACGGCTAAATTATAATGTTTTCCAATTAATATAATGTCGTCTTTCTTTAAACTACGTAGTCCTTCGAATGTGGGAGATTCTATGAAGCTATCTACTCCTGTCATAACGTTTTTATTTCTGTTTTTAAGATATTCTTCTACTATAGGGATTAATTCTGCTCTAGGAAGAGCAGATCTAACACTTAGTCCATAATGTCTCCCTATTGTCACAGCATCGTCCTTGGGTAATTTTTTAAGGCATTCGCATGAAGGCGACTTTAAAGATACTTATACACTAGTCGTTTTTCTATCCCCTAATCCTATCAACTTCGCTATTTCTCGCTTGTGTTCGTCTGTCCTGCGTGTCTCACCTACAAACAGCCCCCAGTGATTTAGCACACAACTAGATTCAAATTTTCCCGGACGAGAGCACCATTTGTAACACATGCGATAAAAGGTGGGGGATTTAAGTAACAAATAGATATAGGGGTATAAAAGGAAACTTACAATAAAAGCAAATATAGTTTATCTTTGTAACATGTCGCAAAAGGGGGGGGTATAAGAGAATTTATGAGAAAACAAAACCTAAGCATTTTATCGCACATGTAACGCGGGTAAGAAAACAAAGAAGACACGGGAACCGAACATGACAAAACGCAAGATGGAATGAAACACAAAATACCAGTGATAATATTTTCGAAATTAAATTTATTATCAAACATTAAACTACAATAGGGAAGGGATAATGAGGTTAAGTAAAAATAAAAGAAACAGATTACAAGGGTGTGGAAAACATGGTTACACATGCTGGTAGTCAAGTCAAGAACTCAAGATGTCCAAAGTAAACAAATTCTAACTAACCCATCCTTATCCTAACAAAATGCCAACTGTTTTTTCACTTTCTTGCCAACTGTTGTTTATACTTTTTCTCTTTTAAATTTAGTTTATTTTCTTAATTATAATGTATTTTAATTATATACGTATATATTGTCTTTATCTCTTTGAGTTCCTTGCGAGCCTTCTTGTGTAGTTCTTAAAATTCGCCTCGGAAAATTGGAAAGCTTAGGCAATAGAAATTTCTTAACTTAACAGAAGCGAGGATTTATTTTTTCTACTGTAGAAGTCAGAAAAACTTCATTTAGATAATATACTTAATATCTGCAATTACCATATGCTCGCTTGTATTAATAAAGTGGCCTCCATGATATCCATACCGGGTGCTAGTGCACTTACTGATCCGCACTATTCTTTATTTCTTTATTTATTTTTTAATCATATTTCCAAGTTTAATTAAATTTTTATATGTTCTTTTATTGAATTTTAAGGTTGAAGTATGGAGTAGGTGCAAAGCACCCTCCCCTCCCCGTGTTGAGAATGGCTTTTTGAATAATAAAGTTATAATTTGTCTGGATCACTCTCTGCACTAGTATCCTATACCAAACCACCGAATATAACTTATATTTCACTTTCACTATATTTGTGACTGAAATATACAGTTATCTTAGCTGTGTTACTAGGGCTATTTTCTAAATAGATACAATGCTTTATGTCTGACCTAAAAGACTGCCTATAAATACGGAATACGAATTCTGAATCACCATGAACCAATTGTTTCTCTTATAATTGAAAAAACACCTGACAGCTAACTAAGAAATTCCAATATACATTTTTACCTCCAAGGCGACTGTGTTTGTCTAATTTGCATGCTTAAAAAAAAAAAAAAAAAAAAAAAAAATTTCCCCCCAAACCAAACCTTACTTGAAACTCTAAATCCTAATGGAAATCTACTGTTATTTGTAAGTTAATAACCCCGTCTCTTGAAAGCTAACAATATGCTCTATCCCCCCAAGCTGCCACTAAACTCCTACATTACACACACCTTTGTAGTGGAATCTTTAATTTCCAGCCCTTAACCTTCACATGCTAACTGCTTAATAGTCATCATTAAACATCTATACATTTCTACCTCTAAAACATGCATTAGAGCTCATTCCTATCCAGTTAGGTACTTAACAGCCAAAGTATGTACTCGGAAGCAAAGCGACCTGCATTAAATAACTAAGTCCTAGATATTTTTGCAACGATTAATACGAAACTGAACCGATACTCCTTGTTATGCAAAATGTCCCATGACTCTTAACTGAAAGCTGAAATTATCTTCCTTTAATAATAGACACATACTTAATACAACTTCAACTTATTCGAATCTATTGAAAACCTGTCCATATATCTACTTACCTAATTACACATGGCGCAAAACTTACCTACTGTTTTATCCGTACTGTATTGCACTTACATCTTAACCCTCCTGTCATCTAAAATATACAGAGATTGGGCACAACTCTTAGTTCCATTTTTAATACCTACTCATGCTGTAACGTTATCCTATACCTAAGCTAACATATAAATAAAATAAAATAAAGGAAAAGCCTCAAACCACATTAACTCCTAACGAGCCTGCTTACAAACTTAGTTGCTTACACTGCATGAGCTTTACTTACCTCCTTTATCTAGTAACAATGAAATAGCAATGTCCCTTAATCACTTTGAGGAGTGTAACTATTCAGCAGATATATAACTTCTAAAAACTAACCCAGTAACATTAACTAACCACGCGGGGTCGTAGAAATACCTGGATTAGGATCCAGGCATGGAGCAAACCCTCTCAGTGCTAACGGACCCAGTAGATCTTCCCAGATCATCCGTCTAGGAGAAGGAAAACTCTGAAACTAAACTAAAGGGGAGGGAGGCCTCTTTAGTCTTCCTAGAGCTGGTGACTCAAACAAATTACCGGTTTGCAAACCTAAACTGCTTAAGGAGTAGATAGGCTCTGTCTATCGCCCAGCTTTCATACTCCTTTGCCTATTAGTCAGGCGCAGAGATGTTATTGCAGTGATTCGACAAAAACACACAGTGGTAGATCTTGTTTCTTGTTTAGGGCAATGAATGCCGTTTTCCTCACTCCCGATACATCCACCCCTCAAAACTGGGCACTTAGGAGTGCTTGAGTACCACATATGCATGTGCAATTAGATTGGGTTGACCTTCTTCTGATGGGTTGAGGGTACCAGATTGACAGTTCCTGGCTGCCTTTTCCGACTGGTAGTACAGGGGCCCTAACTCTTTGGAAGCGCTTAGAGCGGCTGCTCCATCAATAGTTGTATAATATCGGGATGTTTGTAGTGCCATGTCACGCATGAAAAGGGACCCTTTTTTGTTTGTTTTGCCTACTACATTCTTGTTTCAAGCTATTTTGGCCCGACTATGGCGAACGTGTGGATGTTTATGCCAACAAAATCAGGCAATTGGTTGGATTGGCTGGATTCACAGGAGATGGCTTAGAGAGACTCACAATTGACTTTCGTCACTGGGTTCCCTGACACTATCTCAATTGCTCTTCAACAGGTGCCGAACATCAAAGTCCTGACCATGGGGAACTAATGTCGAGAGCAAGAATTTTACCGACGACGCGTTTGCAGCATACAGAAAAAATACAACTAAAAACAGACGGAACAAAAACTCGCTTCTCGCAGACACATGGGTCGTAACAAGCACAATCTACTCGCCAGAATCACCTACACACAATCTGCAGAATGCTCCCTCTCCTTTCCAGTGTCCTGCCTTTATAGCGGCCGGGAACGACATATTTGCATAATCGCGTGAGAGCAGACGTGATTCAACAATAATTACATTGGGTAAACGCTAATAAAAGCCCATGGACGCCATCTCGGAACTCTCTCTTTCGCTCAGCCCAAAACAGACGTATTCGAGGTAAGCTCTCTATTTCTCATTTTGGTTACTGCTAATTCTGCTACACTCCCCCCTGATCATGAGAGCAATTGTCAGCGAAGTATTGTCTCAGGAAGAAGTTGTAAGCCGCGCAGAATCTGCTTACATCAATGACATTTTTGTCAACGAGGACGTGGTGCCCGTGACCCATGTAAGAGAACACCTAGCACAGTTCAGGTTGAAGTGCAAGAACCCGGAGCGGTTGAAGGACGGTGCATGGGTGCTGGGATTGGCGGTCTGGATGGAACACAGTGAACTACGGTGAAGCAAGGGACGCCGTACTGCATCGTATGATGTTCGAAACCTTGGAATCTGTGCAGCGGAACAATCCGGTCCGGGGAAATTGGTGTGTGGATGGCAAAGAGCTGAATGTATGGGTCGATGCTAGCTCCCTAGCAATTGGTGCAGCCTTGGAGATGTGCGAAACTGTGTTGGAGGATGCATGTTGGCTGCGACCTGAAGGTATCAACTTAGCCGAGCTGGAGGCCGTATTGAAAGGTATCAATTTGGCTCTACAGTGGCAGAGCAAAGTGCTACACATAAAAACGGATTCTGTCTACGTATACCATTGGGTCTCGGACACGCTAACTGGAAAGGCGTGAGTACGCACCAAAGCAGCAAGCGAGATGCTTATTAGGAGGTGACTAAGCACTCTAAAGGAGCTCGTGAAAGAGTACGGGCTGACAGTGGACGTGACGCTGGTTCCATCATTGCTGACTGATTGACACGAGTACCACAGACATGGTTTGAGGCAATGAAAAAGAAAAACGGGCTTGACCCGGTGATAGGCGCGGTTCACACAGACGAGTTGGATGAGAGTCAAATCATGGCTATTCACAAAGGTAGTGGACATCCGGGGGTGCGACGCACTACCTACTTTGTCAGGAGAAGTTTCCCAACCACGACAAAAGCAACCGTTAAAACGGTCATACGGAAATGTGAGGAATGTCAGTCCATTGACCCAGCGCCAGTCTGGTGGGAAAAGGGAAAGCTGGAAGTTAACGAGAATTGGCACAGAATTGGAATGGATATCACGCATTATGGCACCTTCCATTTTTTAACTCTAACAGACTGTGGTCCATCGCGTTTCTCCATTTGGAGGAAATTGGCAAGGCAGGACTCGGCAAGCATGATCCATCAGTTGGAAACAGTGTTCCTCGAGCGTGGCTCGCCACATGAAATCCTTTTAGACAATGACACGGCTTTCTGCAGCAATGTATTCCAAGCATTTGCACATAAATGGGGAGTTCACTTGCGATTCCGTTGTGCGTACGCTCCAGCCGGGAATGGCATAGCGGAGCGATGTCACCATACAGTGAAATGAATAGTGGCTAGAATGCGCTGTCCCATACAGGAAGCAGTCTACTGGTATAACATCACACCAAGAGACGACACATCTCCCTTCACTGCGCCTGCCAACAGGATTTATTGATACGAAGTTCGAGTAAAGGAGACAAATCTCGCAACTGCGTCCGCAGATCCCAAGGACAGCTCTTACCAGGTTGGAGATTGCGTGTGGGTCAAAAGACCGCAAAATCGATGTACCACGAGGTTTGGCAAGGGTGAGGTGACCAAGGTAATCAGCCCTCAATCGATTTTGGTGGACGGTGTGCCTCGCCACGTGAAAGATCTGCGCCCTCACCATTATGTTGTTACATCGGAGGAAGAGGAAGACAGTACAATGTCTTCTGAACGAGCAGAAAGTATAATGCAGGACGATGGAGAGCCATATAATGCACATACTGAAGAAGCGGAAGAGGGATCACCCGTCTTGCCTTTACAAAGGAGTACCCGACAAAGACGGATACTGCCTCCCTGTCCTGATTGTGAAACACCGCCTATGGAACAGGCTGGCGGCAATAACGGTGGTAATGAGGAAGATGACAAGGAGGAAGTGCTTCCTCTGGTTCTTCGAAGAAGTATCCGACAAAGACGACTGCCCCCATGCCCCGTTTGTGATCATGAGATCAGGGGGGAGTGTAGCAGAATTAGCAGTAACCAAAATGAGAAATAGAGAGCTTACCTCGGATACGTCTGTTTTGGGCTGAGTGAAAGAGAGAGTTCCATGGGCTTTTATTAGCGTTTACCCAATGTAATTACTGTTGAATTACGTCTGCTCTCGCGCGATTATGCAAATATGTCGTTCCCGGCCGCTATAAAGGCAGGACACTGGAAAGGAGAGGGAGTGTTCTGCGGATTGTGTGTAGGTGATTCTGGCGTGTCTGCGAGAAGCGAGTTTTTGTTCCGTCTGTTTTTAGTTGTATTTTATTTTGTTTGTTTTGCCCTCTACAGTCTTGTTTCACCTGCAGTGACTTAATCTTCAATACATTGTAGTCGACATTGCACTGTAGGGAAACTATTGTCGATTTTCTAAAATTATTTTTTATATATAATGACTTAAATTAAAGTTTAAAATGCAAAACTCAATTATCATGCTTCAAGTGTGCTCAAAACAGAAACATTAATTTCGAACGCTCCTGTCATATCAAAGGGTTACACCACCACCTATGATGGTCGAAAATTGCCCCAGTAGGGAGTGAATAAGAGCTGAATTAAGAGCTTTTATTTATGTGAGCGATCCCAGGGTATCAGCAGGTAACCTTGCTGGTTAAAAACGGATTGATTGGTGATGCAAAATACATGAAGAAAACAAAAATTATAATTTCGGGGACATTAACAATAATATTGCTTTGTGAAGAGAATCGTTACATGTTATCGAGTAATGTTTTGCCGTCGAATTGATCTTAAACTTAAGGTCATCGGTTTGGCCTGTATGGGAAAATAGATAATGGAAAAATTTAATTTCTGTTGAGGGAATCACCTAACATGCACAGGTGATGTGGCCAAAGCGAATCAGAGTGTGACATAATGGAGAGGGATTGGTTCGATAAGAACCTCGGGCTCGCCAAACCTCACCCACTCCTAACCTATAAAAGGAGCCACAGAGCGATTTTTTTCAGTTACCAGTTAAGAGTCGAGAGCAGAAACTTCGGTTAGAGTCGAAGATCGGGTCTGTCATAGCCCGCGCCCCCACCATTCACTGACTGTCCGATAAGGGGAAAATAGAAGATCGGTTGTCGAACAAGGACCTGTTTGAGTTACTATTTAAGCAGACTGCTGGTGGAGGAAAAGGCATTGAAGATATTTTTATTTTCTCCTGTTTATAATTCTACAAAAATAACATTTTTCTTGTAATCATAATTTATTTTAATAATTAATCCATACAAACGAAAACACAAGCTTTCGTCTGAAATCAGTTATTCGTTGCTTACAGAACTTGTGATTAACTTACAGACGAATGATGTCAAATTGAAGTAATCTCTTTCACCGAGCAGCAAGCAAGAGGAGAGAGCAGCCAACCTAATGCCGTGTATCTGGCCTGCAGCACATGTCTGTTCTGGAGACTTTGAGTTGAGTAATTTGGACTGTTTGAGAATTTCTTTTTTTTTTGGTATTTCTGGTCCCCCCCTCGCCAATCTTTCACGAGAAACACCCGTCTAGCTGAATCCACTGTGAAAAACTTCCCCCACTCTATATCTGTGCCTAAATCAAAACGCGGATTCCATGAACAAAGCTTCTTTCTTAGAACTGCACGCCTGTGGAACTCTGTTCCGTCTGCCTGCTTCCCTCCGGACTACAGTTTGGATGTCTTCAAGTCCAATGTTAACAAATTCCTAATGAACCGCCCCCTTAAGTAAACACTTCAGCAAATCTCCTCACTAACTTAATGTACTTGCAATAACCCTTATCCCTGAGTGGCTTCCGGGCCTTGATAAGTGGTGATCACTGTGTAAAAAAAAAAAAAAAAAAAAAAAAAAAAAAAAATTTCTCATTGTTTTTGTTCTTTACCTGGTAGTCGCTGTTGTGGCAAGAACTACAGGAATCTCACTCTTATCCCATCACCGTAGAAGCGACCAAGACCATGCTATTGAACCTCCGTGAGTGTTCTAATCAGAACCACCTAGGATTACACTTATGTACCGGTGAATACTAGGGTTTTTCTCATGTTATACTTTTGATACTGGGGGAGGCCGTGTCTTCAGTGTTATAGAAGAACTTACTGTTGATTTTATAAGCCTAGCCCTGTTGGTTGTCCATCCAGTGATAATGGCTTGAATTTAAGTTTAAAATATAAAAAGTAAGTATTATGGTGCAACTATGCTTTAAGCATAAACATTCACTTCGAAACTGTCATATCAAAGATATTACTGTTGATGCTATATGCCTGGCTTTACTGCTTGTGCGGTGATAATAGCTTGAATTTATGTTAAAACTTAAGAAGTAAAGTACCATATGTCAGGCCTTTCTGCTTGTGTAGTAATAAAACTTCTCAAATGGACTTAAGGTGTTAACTTTAATCAAAATTACGTGTTTCTTCTTTCATCAGATTATTTCGATTATCGATTATCGATACTTATTGAAGGTGTTTAGCAATTACGTTGTTGCCATAAAGGGTTATTCAATATGAATTTATTGCATTAAATTTATTAAAAAAGAAAACATTTTATAAACACAATAATACTTAATAACGAAAGCTATATTAATCTAATTATTATTTCGTATGTAAACCTCCTTAGAGTGTAAAAATCTATGATGTCATTGTCGATGTCATTAGTAAACACGTAAATCAAGACGTTTTAGATAAAAAATCATTAAAATTCCGATAACGCATCTAATTGTAGCAAAAAACATCCTCGGCACAAAAAGAAAAAAAGATGTTTGTAATTTTTATTGTTGATTATCGAATACAAAGAAACTACGAGTAAGAAAAGAGACGATATCTTAATAGGTTTACGTTTTTTATTTTTCTCTGCATTTTTTTATTTATTTTTTTTTTTATTCTTTTTGTTTGAAGAACATTCTTTGTCTGGGCCATTAAAAAAAAGAAGAAAAGAAAGACAGTTGTGGTTATGGAAGTATGTCACAAAGTTTAACAAGGTTTTTTTTTCATATAGATCCACAGAATATTGTGATAAGTGTTTCAGTGTGAACAGGTATGGTATAATAAATTATGGGGTTTATCTATTTTATTTTTACTTTCATCATATTTTGCTTTGGTTTTGATACCCTCAAATTCAACCCAAATTTACAACCCTTCCTTTTCATAACCTATCATACTTTCATAAATCAGAGTCCATTTTCTGTGGGCTGTTTTTGAACCCAGTCAACGACGGGTACTTTTGGTAGTTTTATGTATATATATATATATATATATATATATATATATATATATATATATATATATATATATATATATATATTATTAACTAATAATTATAGAGATGGTATGAGTAAATAGAATATAAAAACATAAAAATAATATTAATAACAAAGAAGGAGGCTGATAAGTAGTAGAATGGATTCAACAAAAACATATGAAAACAATGGTTTGTAAACAGACACATACATCTGTAGAGAAAGGGACGGAGGACACATGTAAGAATTTTTTTTTTTAATGACATGAATTGGTTAATGTAAATTTATCTGGGGGGAAAAACTAGATTCAGCATCAAAACTATTTTTGTTCATATGTTTTGAAGGGGATGGTGTTTGATCAGCACTGCTGGGGATCCATGATTTAATATACTGTTTTGTTTTTAAATCCCCGAAACAATGTTTCATGGTAAACAACTGATGGTTTCTTTAAGAATATTTGTACTGTTGTTTGTTTATATAAGTAAAACTATTCAGCGATACGGGAGATTAATTGATTTACTGACAAAATAATGTAACGAAGGACGTTTTTTTTATATAGTTTTAAAGATTTAAAAAACTTCCAAGACTATGTGTGTGTGTGTGTGTGTGTGTGTGTGTGTGTGTGTGTGTGCGTACTAGCAGGCATTTCCCGGTCGTAATACATCCTTAAATATATGATGTTTTATTTTATGCAGATTTCATATTTATTATCATAGAGCCAATTCTTTATTGATTATTATATTGTACCCAATATATAGTAGTGCCCCCACCGTGGCCAGGTCAGAGAACATGGTAAAATATGATGTTTTAATTCATGCAGATTTCGTATTTATTATTCAACCAAAACATTATATAAAAAACAATCTATTCTATTATATAAACGTGAACGTGTGTGTGTGTGTGTGTGTGTGTGGGTGCGCGCGCGCGCATTTTCCCACGCAATAAATCTGTTAATTTTTTTTTTTTTTAAATGACATGAATTGGTTAATGTAAATTTATCTGGAGGGAAAAAAAAACTAGATTCAGCATCAAAACTATTCTTGTTCATATGTTTTTAGGGAGGTAGTGTTTGGTCAACATTGCTAGGGATCCATGATTTAATATTTTGTTTTGTTTTAAATTCTTAAAACAGTGCTTCATGGTAAACAACTGATGATTCCATTAAAAACATTGGTACTTTTATTTGTTCATGTAAGTAAAACTATTCAGCGATACGGGAGAGTAATTGACTTATTGACAAAATAATGTTCCAACGAAGGACATTTTTAATTAATTTTTTTTATAGTTTTAAAGGTTTAAAGAAACTTCAAAGAATATATATATATATATATATATATATATATATATATATATATATATATATATATATATATGGATGGGACGATTACAATATTTTTTCCGATTCCGATCCAATTCTCAATAAAAGTTGGTAAAAGTCAATAGGGCCCGAGCAAAGCTGGGCTGAACTGCTAATATCTATCTATCATATATATATATATATATATATATATATATATATATATAATGAGAGAGAGAGAAGATATATAGATAGATAGATAGATAGACATATGTGTGTGTGTGTGCATGTATCCTCATGCTTTTAAATCATATTAAATTAACGAAAGTAGATTAATAGAAAATATCCAGAACCATATAAGTAATGTATAATATATCTAAAAAAAAAAAGTATACATCTGAACAGCACATATAGGTAATGTGAAAAATATATATAATTAAACAAATGTGTATATAATTGTATTATTTTTATTCATACATATTTTTATATATATCATATATTTTTTATTAACTAATAATTATAGAGATGGTACAAGTAAATAAGAATGTAAAAATTTATCTGGAGAAAAAAAAAACTAGAAAAGAAAATTGACCACATCTTGTCTGCTCATCCCACGGCTAACATTTACATTTGCGGTGGCTTCAATGTCCACCATGTGGAATGGCTGACCCACTCAAATAAGACAGATCATGAGGGGAGGTTCTGTCATGCTTTTGCCATTGCCTGTGACCTCACTCAGATTGTTCGTGGGCCCACCCGTGTGCCCGATACTACCGGTCAGTAGGCAAGCCTTCTAGACTTTTTTCTCTCCACTTCCTCTGAGCTATGCTCATGTGCTATCCTATCTCTGGGATCCTCCGACCACTCCGTTGTATCAGTTAAGATAAAAATAAAATATAATAAGTCTACAGACGTACCTCTCCACCGTACTGTATACCGATACTCTTTGGCTGACTGGGATAGCTTCCATACATTCATATCTGATCTACCACTCCATTCCATGTTTATAAAGGATGTGTCCTCTATAGTATCAGACCTGACCGAATGGTTACTTGTAGGCATAAACCAATTCATACCATCCAAAAAATTCCAACAAAAACCTAACAGCCAGCCATGGTTCTCCCTTGAATGTGCTGCTGCCATTGCACACAGAAATCACTTTTTCCATAGCTACCAACATAATAGATGCACTGAGACTAAAGCTGCTTTCAGGAACGCCAGCAACCACTGTAAAAGAGTAATAAAAAATGCAAGAGAGTTATATGCTCAATCCGTTAAATCTTAAGTAGCTGAGCAGCGGCTTGGTTCCCACCAGTTCTGGTAAATAGCAAATAGGATCCTGAACAGAAACGTGAGTTCTATCCCAACCATTATCAATGGTCAAGAGGTCATCTCGTCAGCTTCCGACAAGGCCAAACTATTTGCCAAGAACTTTGCAGCAAATTCTATCCTATGCGACGAAGGCCATCAACTCCCTGTATTTCCTCCTACAACAGACAACATGCTAGGTAACATACAAATATGTGTGCGTGAGGTCGCCAAGCTAATCAAGAACCTTGATTCCAGTAAAGCAACTGGCCCTGACGGTATTCCAATTATAGTGTTAAAAAAGCTACAACCAGAACTTGCTCCCATATTTACAAAACTGTTTAAGCGTTGCCTTAAGAAGTGCTTTCGAACACCCTGGAAAACCTCATCAGTATGCCCTGTATTTAAGAATTAAAGTGATAAATTATCTCCCTCTCAATACAGACCAATAAGTCTCCTGAGTGTCATGAGTAAGTTGCTGGAATCCATATTAAATAGAGAAGTAGTCAACTACCTCAGCAGAAATAACCTTCTTAGTGACACGCAATATGGTTTCCGTTCTGCTAGATCTACAGCAGACGTGCTTACAGTTATATCACATAGAATTAGCGAATCTCTCGACAAAGTCTTCATTTCTAAGGCAATTGCTCTTGACATATCAAAGGCCTTCGATAAGGTATGGCATGAAGGCCTACTACACAAGATTTCCAGCTACGGTATAACTGGAAATGTTTTCTCAATCATTAAATCATTTCTCTCTGATAGGCTCATAAGAGTAGTGGTTGATGGGCAGAAATCAGAGGCCCACAGTATTAATGCTGGAGTCCCTCAGGGGTCCATCCTGAGCCCGACTCGCGTCTTGATCTACATCAATGTTCTCCAAAAACACATAATAAAATCATTCGTTGACATCAATGCTGATGACATGAACATCTATGGCAACATATCAAAGGCCGTAAATGACAACGTTCTCTCTGATTCTCTCTCCTCAGATCTTGAGCGCGTGATTCAGTGGGGGAAGAGGTGGCTGGTTACCTTTAATGCATCTAAGACCAAGCTTCTATCATTACATCATAAACGCTCTGATCCCCATCTGACATCGATTGAAATGAATAGCTCCCGTCTAGGGGAGGCCCCATGTTTTGATAAGCTTCTGGGTTTGACCTTTACTCCTGATCTGAAATGGAACACATACATCAAGTCTAGCCAGGGTCGCTGGGAAGATGGTAGGATCCTTCTACCGTTCCAGAAGATATCTCACTACTGATGCAATTCTCTATCTATATAAAAGCCAAGTACGTCCAAGGATGGAATACTGTTGCCACATCTAGACAGGAGCTGCTAAAAACAGCCTACCCTGCCTTGACAGAGTACAAAATTGACTTTGTGGTTTAGTGGGGATGCCATTTTCTCTTCCCTGCAACCTCTCTCACACAGTTACAAGCCTATCTTTGTTTTATCGTTATTTCCATGGCAAGTGCTCGTCTGAACTCCATTCTCTGGTCCCCCCTCGCCAATCTTTCACGAAAAACACCCGACTAGCTGAAACCACTGTCAATAATTTTCCCTACTCTTTATCCGTGCCTAAATGAAAACGTAGATTCCATAAACAAAGCTTCTTTCTTAGAACTGCACGGCTGTGGAACTCTCTGCCGCTTGCCTATTCCCCCCCCCCCGAAGTCAACTTGGATGTCTTCAAGTCCAACACAAACAAATTCCTGATGAACCGCCCCCTTAAGTAATGACACCTTATCAAATCCCCAATACAATACTACCCCATTGATTACTATACACACAATAACCCTTATCCCCGAGTGGCTCCTGGGCCTTGATAAGTGGTGACCCCCCCCCCCCCCATGTAAAAAAAAAAAAAAAAAAAAAACTAGATACAGCATCAAAACTATTTTTGTTCATGCGTTTTGAAGGGGATTGTGTTTGATCAGCACTGCTGGGGATCCATGATTTAATATACTGTTTTGTTTTTAAATCCCTGAAACAATGTTTCTGATGGTTTCTTTAAGAATATTTGTACTGTTGTTTGTTTATATAAGTAAAACTATTCAGCGATACGAGAGATTAATTGACTTACTGACAAAATAATGAATGAAGGACGTTTTTTACATAGTTTTAAAGGTTTAAAAAACTTCCAAGACTGTGTGTGTGTGTGTGTGTGTACTAGCAGGCATTTCCCGGTCGTAATACATCCTTAAATATATGATGTTTTATTTTATGCAGATTTCATATTTATTATCATAGAGCCAATTTTTTATTGATTATTATATTGTACCCAATATATAGTAGTGCCCCCACCGTGGCCAGGTCGGAGAACATGGTAAAATATGATGTTTTAATTCATGCAGATTTCGTATTTATTATTATAGAGCCAATATTCAATTCTTAAACCTAGTATATAGTGGTGATTTTAAAAGTTTAAAAAATAAGACTTGGAGGCTTTCAGCTAGAGTCAAAAAAGCATATAGTTCGCCAACTGTATTCGTTACCACCTGTACTAACAACAGATGAATATTTTAAAATTAACTAACTTTTCATATGAATGTATATTTGCGCATGAGTAGAAAGTAACATGTTTGATCGACTTACGCCTGCCAAGTTCCATCCTTTTTCACTTTTGAACCTTTACAAGCTACTTTTACCGGCTAAAAACCAAATCATATTTTTACACAAGTTCAAATCCTCTATATTAAGTTTCAAGTATGTAAACCGAAAATTGGCAGAGTAGTTTGGTAGAGACCGTTCCTCACACAGACTTCTATTTTTTAACTCGAAAAGTTGAAGAACTATGAAGATGAGACTAATACAATTAAAATGAGCGACCTTGTGTGCTCCAGAATTAATTTTTCATACATTTTACAGACAATCTTGAGTTGACGGCAGATTGCGACTTGGTCCAGTTTGGGGGAGCTTTAGGAGGCCAAGATAATCGATCAACAACTAAGATGTTACAAAAGTCACGTTTAAACCAGGACCAAACTCAAAGAAAACCAACCTGCCTCCTCCCTTGAGGCTTGCATTTACGAATATCCGCGGGCTTAGAACCAACTTAGATGATGTTGAGAAACACCCCAGATGTCTTAGCATTAAGTGAAACTAACCTTCACTCCTCCATTCCCTCTAACCACTTTAACATGCCTGGTTATCTCCCACTCTACCGTAAGGACTCGGACAGACATATGCATGGGCTTGGAGTCTATATTCGTAACACCCTCCCCCTGACTAGAGAAATAAAACTAGAATCACACGACCAGGCCTTTATGTGCTTCAGACTAAATATGCAACACAATATTAGCTACTTGTATTTTCTCTACCGCTCCCCCTCAAACCCAGACTGTACCCTAATGAACAAAGTCTCAGACAGCATAGATATAGCACTCTCCCTCGATACTAGCGCACAAGTACATGTATTTGGTGACTTCAATGTCCACCACAGTAACTGGCTAGGATTCTCTAATCACACAGACGTAACTGGTAGCACAACACATAGCTTCTCTATATCCCATTCCCTACCTCAGTTGGTTACATTTCCAACACGTTTCCCAGACCAGAAAGATCAACATGCCTCACTTCTAGATCTCTTTCTGACAACAGTTCCTGATGACTGTACAACAAATGCCCACAGCCCACTCGGGAATGCTGATCACGCTGTGATAATGGTAGAAATCAGTCTAAATTCTCGCCCTAAAACTGAAGAACCTCTACTCAAAACAACGAGGTATTACAAAAAGGCTGATTGGGAAGCCATCAGGGTCCTCATCAGAGATGCCCCATGGCAAAATATCTTTACTCTTCCAGCGGAACAGTGTGCAAATGAGACCACTGAATGGTTCAAAACTGCAATTGAAGCACATGTTCCCGCACAGAAATTCTATAGCAAGCCCCACTCTTCCCAATGGTTTACTTCTGCTTGTGCAGCTGCCATATGTCAAAGGCAGCATGCGTTCCACAGATTCAACCAACATAAGTCCGGCTCAAATAAACAGAAGTTTATAGAAGCTAGAAATAATTGTAAGAGAGTGATAGAGACAGCTAAGACAGATTACTCTGAAACCACCAGAAAACGCATCGAAGCACAGAAATTAGGAACCCGGGATTTTTAGAAAAATCTACAACAGCATAGTAAATAATGGACAGTCAACTATTCCCCCACTATCAAACAATCATGAGGTTGCTTGCACGGCAACTGACAAGGCTAATCTGCTTGCCAGTCGGTTTGCCTCAAACTCCACACTGAACTCGGTACACCACTCCCTCCCTGATTTTCCTCTGCGAACAGACGCCACACTAGACGATTTGAAAATCACCCCTTCTCAGGTACAGGCTATTATAAAAAACCTAGACACCTCAAAAGCATGTGGACCAGATCTCATCCCGGCTGTGCTATTAAAAAAATGCTCTGCCGAGGTTGCTCCAGTTCTCTCCAAACTTTACAATAAATGCCTTAACGAATCTTGCTTTCCCGACTGCTGGAAAACCGCCTCTGTGGTACCAGTCTTCAAGAATTCTGGTGAAAGAACTGACCCACTAAATTATCGCCCCATTAGCCTCCTCCCGCTTTTCGCCAAAATATTTGAGTCCTTAGTTAATCAAGCCCTAGTCCAGCACCTAACAGCTGCTAAAATTCTGACTGACAAACAATATGGATTCAGGCAAGCCCGTTCAACAGCAGATATCTTAACTGTAGTTTCTGAACGAATATACCGTTCATTGGACAAAACAGGGGAGGGTAGAGCGGTAGCCCTTGATATATCTAAGGCTTTTGACAGGGTATGGCACGATGGTCTTCTAATTAGATCATATGGAATCACTGGAAGAATTCATAATGTAATTAAATCCTTCTTAAGTAAGAGAACAATCCAAGTTGTCCTCGACGGTCATACATCTAAACAATATGACATAAATGCGGGAATACCTCAGGGGTCTATCCTTGGACCTCTATTATTCCTGATATTCATAAATGACCTCCCTGATAAAATTGTTTCGGAGATGGGCATATTTGCCGATGACACCACTCTCTATAACAGATATGAGGGGAAAACAAATGAACACATATCCAAGGAAATGGCAGAAACACTAGAGGATGACCTCTGATCCGTAGTGGAATGGGGACAAAAATGGATGGTCACATTCAATGCTGCTAAGACTAAGCTTGTTTCCTTCAATAACTACAAGAAACCTTCTCTACCACCAATAGTAATGGCCAAGAACACATTGCCTGAAAGTACTTCTTTTAAACTCCTCGGCCTAACGTTTACAGGGAATATGAACTGGAATAGATACACTGAGAGCATTGCCAAGGCTGCTGTAAGGAAGGTTGGCTCCCTCTACCGTGCTAGAAAACTACTTACGCCTGACAGTATCCTATACCTCTATAAGGCCACCATTCGCCCATGTATGGAGTACTGTTGTCACATCTTGGCTGGTGCATCTGCTGCTTGTCTCTCACTCCTGAACAGGGTTCAAAAGAGAGTTTCCAACCTTATAGGTCCTGAACTATCATCTAGGCTTCAGCCTCTGTCCCATCGACGAGATATTGCATCCCTCTGCCTGTTCTACAAATACTTTAATGGTGACTGCTCTGACGAACTGCAAACACTTGTGCCTCCCCGACGTAACTACCCCCGACAAGCTACTAAGTCTCATCCCTTTACAGTAGAGATCCCTAGGTGCAAGAAAGCCTTTTACTCTAATAGTTTCTTCCCCAGAACTGCGGGTTTTTGGAACTCCCTTCCGGGATTCTGCTTTCCCAACTGCACTGATATGCAGATGTTCAAGTGTAATGTTAACAAACATCTTTCTACTCATCTCCCTTCATAATGACCCTGCTAATTAAGTCCCTGATAGTAGCCCCCTGCTTCAAAGTGGCACTGTCTGTGCCTTGTTTGGGGTGAAAATTGAATTAGAAAAAAGAAAAAAAAAAAAGATATGGCCGTTAGCATTTAGAGGGTCGATGGTAATACACACGGTAGTCGCCAATGTGTGAGAGACGGCGACACAGCAGAACGAGAAGAAAAATGTAGAAGAAAACCACGACACAGGATTGGGGTCGGCGATTATTGTGGAGAGGGAGCACATAGCATCACAAGCCGACCGTAAAGCATCTCGGTAATATTAATTTTAAGTCGGTTTATAGTGCTAATTGCAACGTTAAACATATTTGAGAGAGAGAAAAATATGATGCAAACAATTTCCATTTCTTTCACGAGATTTGAAAATTGAAAGCGATTAGTCACACGGAAATATCCGGTGCATCATGTTAATTTGACTGGAATGGATTGCTGTGAACGAATCCGAGAATTATTCTGTTGTTTCCGCCATTTCGCAGTGGGGCGGAGTTGACCTCCGTCGAATGTCGTGCTCAGGGTAATTTGTTTCATTCTGGCACACGTTCGTTGAAAGTACAGAGACACGGCAGACGTCAATAGACACAACCACATATATTCGTATTATTTTATCTCTGTTTGCTCTATAGTAATCCCAAACAAGGCACATCCCCACTTGGATATGAGGAGCTACTATTTGGGACTACGTCTGCATGTAACCGAGTCCGAATGCCCCTATTGCGGCTGTATGCAAATGCTGAACCATGTGAAAAGTGATGTCACGGTTAGGAAGAAAAGTAAAACATCTCAAAAGAAGAAAATCTGCACAGACTATCACGCTCGAGAGGGGATCACGATCACGTTCGATATGCGGCTGACGTCACAGCCGTAACAAGAAGTCACGTGAGACGGAAGAATAAGAAATAAAGGTCTTTTCTTAAAACCTGAAACAGCGAGTTGAATTTCTTTCCTATTTTTTACCACGTGTGTAAACGTGTGTAATGTTGCAGGTGGTCCTTGCTCTCTCTCTCTCTCTTGTTATTCTTTTCCTTTCTCTCTTTATTCTTTCAACTTGTCTCTTTTCACCCTTTCTCTTTGTCTATCTCTCTTTAACCTTTCTTTTTCTCTCTCTTTACTCTTGACCTGTCTCTCTTTACCTCCCCCTCTCTCTCTCTCTCTCTCTACATCCTTGCCCTTTGTCTCTCTCTTTAAGTAAGTAAGAAACAGGTACGGTAACGTCTAGCAGTTCGTAGGAAGAAACTATCGGAGTAAAAAGCTTTCATAATGTCACGGACAAAAAAGCGTTAAAAATTTCCGAATTTCAGCCAGATATTTCAAATCAGTATAAAGGCACACTTACTTAATGCAAATTATAAAAAACAAAAAACAATCTTATACTGTTAATAAAACGCACCTGGCATACTGTGACTAAAAATAGTATAATATAATCGTTACATGTCAACACTCAGGACCCACACGTTGAATGCAGACAATCACAAGGAAACAAATGCAAGGAAAGAAAGAACTGACTCATTTTTCTTTAGTTGAAACAACAGACATTTATTTACAGGTACTTACAGAATGACGCCTTGTGTCTTGTTCAAAAGTCTTCTTGTATTCCAATGTGCTTAACAACACTCTGTCGTGCCGAACACGTGATACTCTGTGTTTGTCCGGCCATGTTTAGGACATGTTTTTCCTTGCCGCTCTCGTGCCATGTGTGTAACATCTATTTGTTTTTTTCGGGCCATGTTTTTCTTTTTTTATAATATTTTTCTTTGCCTCTTCATTGCTATGACGTCACCTCGCACACAGCTCTCTTTATTCTTTCAACTTGTCTCTCTTTTCACCCTTTCTCTTTGTCTCTATCTCTCTTTACCCTTTCTTTCTCTCTCTCTCTCTTTACCCTTTCCCTTTCTTTTCTCTCTCTCTCTTTACTCTTGACCTGCCTCTCTTTATCATTTCACTTTCTCTCTTCATCCTTGCCCTTTGTCTCTCTCTTTAAGTAAGAAACAGGTACGGAATTCTAACGTCTAGCAGTTCGTAGGAAGAAACTATCGGAGTAAAAGGCTTTCATAATGTCACGGACAAAAAAAGCGTTAAAAATTTCCGAATTTCAGCCAGATTATATTTCAAATCAGTATAAAGGCACACTTACTTCATGCAAACTAAAAAAAAAAAAAACAATCTTATACTGTTAACAAAACGCACCTGGCATACTATGACTAAAAATAGTATAATATAATCGTTACATGTCAACACTCAGGACCCACACGTTGAATGCAGACAATCTCAAGGAAACAAAGACAAGGAAAGAATCTGACTCACTTTTTTTTAGTTGAAACAACAGACATTTAATTACAGGTACGTACAGAATAACGCCTTGTCTCTTGTTCAAAAGCCTTCTTGTATTCCAATGTGCTTAACAACACTGTCTTTGTCCGGCCATGTTTAGGACACGTCTTTCCCTTTCGTTGTCGGATCATGTGTGTAACATCTATTTCTGTCTTTTTCGGGCCATGTTTTTCTTTTTTTATAATATTTTTCTTTGCCTCTTTCTTGCTGTGATGTCACCTCGCACACAGCTCGGCCAAGAAGGCTTTTGAGCAAGAGACAAGGCGTTATTCTGTAAGTACAACACACCCGCCCTGCCCCTCCACCGCCTCCCCTAAATGTAAACACGGAATTTCTGTGAAATGTTAAACAGTATTCTACTCGGTAAATGTCGGCACGTTACTTATGGAAAAACGGTTAGTTAAACTGGAGAAGCACCCGTTAAACTACACAAGTTCTATAATTGAATACCCCCCCCAAAAAAAACAAAAAGAACGAAAAACATAAAATATGCTTTTGTAAACCACTCGTGGAAACTTACTGACAGCAATATATTTACCATTAAATGCAGTGAAAAATTTTTATTTTATGAAAAATATTTGTCATTTAAAATGTTCGCCAAGTATTCATACACCTTGTGAAACGTCACGTGACTACGTGCGTGCACGCAGTTTAGTAAGAAAGTGAAAAAATTAATGTAATTAAGAAAGTGAAAAAAAAAGATTGTCCGTTTCGATATCAGGAAGCGAAAAAATATCCGGAAGGGTGAGTGGAGGGGGGGGGGTCATTTCGACCTTGAAGACGAAAAATGTTTTTTGGGTAATGTTTTGGCCCTTTTGGCTCCGTGCGTTTTTTCCTAAATGGGAAACAAGATGGCCGCCAGCAAAAACAATAATGATTACATTGGATACTGAATGTCTTCAAATATGGATAACCACTTGTTTGCGCAAAAAATGAATGCGATATTCGTTCTCAACGTACTCGAAAACCGTTACAAGTCGACAAATTAAAGGTGAATGCTGAGGGGTCGGTAAACTAAAAAAAAAAAAAATACCCAGTGGCCGTTGCGTTAGCGATTATCATTGAATTAAGTTTCTATTTTTAAGATTTAAAAAATAAATTAAATTCAGGTAAATATGGCAGCGATAAAATTTTATTTAGACTTTTTTCAGATTATTATACATAAATATTTATGATAAAATAATTATTCGATGAAACGTTATAGTTATTTTTTTTCGGTGCTTCTACAGAATTTGAAGCGAACTAAGCCGACCTTTTCCAAACTAAATCCAAGGGGGCATAACCCTATTTTAAATTAGAGCAATATAGCATCTTAGCCGGGAGCCCTCACTTCTTGAATGGTCTTACTTTTACCGTTGTGAAAGTGCCATTTTTAACTATTTATCCACTTTTGCGATTTTTACCGTGCCATTTTTCCGATGCCATTTTTACCGAGCACCGTAAAAAATATATTTAATTTCTACAAACGTATGTTAAAATATACGTTCAAAATTATGAAGCAAAATCAAAAGTATATATATAAGTTTGGATATGAAACAAAATTAAGAACATGTGATTAAATTTAATTTATAAAACACATTTCAAATGTCTTTAAAATAGTTTCGAAAATACACTTACATTTTATTGTTGTCAGATTTTCACCATCTTTTCCGTGTGTTTTGTCAGAAATGATTTCAATAATATCAAACGTGTATTCATCTATGTATAAATATCAAAGAATCGTTTTTATTAGCCCGTGATTTTATTACCTTCTAATGTTTATAAAAAAACTTATTTTACAATCAGTATACAGACATGGGAGAGAAGGTGGATCTACCTTCTGAGCGAAAACGACCAATCATTTTGACTGCGTGTCGCCAAGGGAACTTCGTGGTAATAGACATCGAAAATCAAGATAAAAAAACTGACCCCCAATTTTTTTTTTTTTTTTTTTTTTTTTTTTTTTTACACAGAGGCGCTAAAATTCACGAATCATTTACCGATATTCTAATTCAGTCTTTAAAAATGTCTCAAGTTTTTTTTTTTTTTTCAAACTCTTAGCGGTAATTCTTTTTTGGCACGCCAGCTCGCCAAAAAGTACGCCACCCGTCAAATTTCATTCCGTCACAGAAACAACTTTTTACAGAAAAAAAAACTTATTTTTATACTAAAAACCGCGTTTATTATTTTTAATATCCAACAACGGAGTTGAAGTCAATGTTTTCGCTTTTTAAAACAAAACTAATTTTTTTGATAAATCTCTGTTTGGCGTACTCATGAATTATTTTTTTTTAAAGAATAAAATTGAATAAAGTTTACTTTTACAAGAATGTTTAGACATTTACCTAGCGATTAAGCATAAAATTATATACGAAAAACCGCGTTTAATATTTAAAAAAAAAAAAATCAAAATTATGCACCGCGTATGAAGTCAGTTTCGTTTAAGAAAACAACAACAACAACAACAACTTCATACACGGTGTATAATTTGGACTTTTTAAAAATTAATAAACACGGTTTTTCCTATATATTTTATGCTTACTTGCTTGGTAAATGTCTAAACATTCTTGCAAAAATAAACTTCATTCAATTTTATTCTTCAGAAAAAATAATTCATGAATACGCCAAACACAATTTTATCAAACAAAGTCACTTTCGTTTAAAAAATAAAAAAAAGGAAGCCAACTTTATACCCGGTGTATAATTTAGATTTTGTAAAAATAATAAAAGCGGTCTTTTATATATATTCTTATGCTTATTTGCTAGGTAAATGTTTAAACATTCTTATAAAAATAAACTTTATTTAATTTTATTCTTTAAAAAAATAATTCATGAGTACGCCAAACAGAGATTTATCAAAAAAATTAGTTTCGTTTTAAAATTGAAAACATTGACTTCAACTCCTTTGTTGGATATTAAATATAATAAACGCGATTTTTAATATATTATTATATCTTTATTCACAAGATAAAAATGTAAAAATAAGTTGTTGTTTTCTGTAGAAAGTTGTTTTTATGACGGAATGAAATTTGGCGCGTGGCGTACTTTTTGGCGAGCGGGCGTCCTGGCGTGCCAAAAAAGAATTACCCAACTTTTCGTTACCTTTAGTAAGATTTGCCAGAGTTGGCTACCGGGCAGAAGTCCACCATATAAAAAGAAATCAGACAAAGGCCCAACAGTATGAAATAAATGAATTAAAAGATTTAAAACACTCTAGTAAATACAACGCACTTTTTAACGGTTGCATATTTGATTTATGCAAAGTCTCATTTTTTTTTTACGCCAATAAAATAAATTTACATCGTATTTTGATGTTATGATTCTACATTTATTGATAGTTAAAAAATATTCATCATTAATACATGCAATAAGAACAAGAATCGTTTTTGGAATCGGAAATCAGGCTAATATTTTTTCAGTTCCGATACTGATTCCAATACCCACCAAAGTTCCGATTTCCCGATTAATCGTCCTGGCATTAAATATTACATTCCGTTTCATAGTGTTAGACACAAGGTCGGGTGTGGAAGTGTTTCTGTGGTACGAACTGGATTTGAACTTGGCACGCCCAGGAATGTAGTCTGTGTATTTAACTACTTAGCCACTTAACATTATTTCGATGAACTAATTAAAAGAACATAATTGCCGTTTGTGGGCACAACACGCAGAAACATTAGAATAATTGGTTTTAAAATTGAAAAATTGAATTCTACGATCTTATTTCAAAATTAGTGTTGATAAGTATCGTCATTTGAAAGTTTTACCGCGCAAAGTAAGATGGCGCCATTGCGCGATTGAATAAAATCTGACAAGCGAGAAATCTGTGTATGAAGGCGATGCAAAAGAGGTCAGGAAGATACTGCTGTTATCAATACGAACAAATGAAACACTGGCATTTAAAATATTTTAACCTGTTTAGTGTTTCACTTGACTTCAATCCAAATTCTCAGAAATTAAAGGTCCCCTTTTTTTGAGCTAACATTTTATCTCTATATGAGATACATAGATATTCGAATCTTAATAATTATAAAACTCTGTTGACCATCCGGGCGTCCCTGCTTGGTTGAATCTTGTTTTATAGTAAAGTCATCATATTCTTGTTTGTTCGTTTGTTTATAATTTAATTAATACACACTGTCTACTGTTTCTTAAATTGATTTTCATACTGAAAATGGACGTTTACACACTTTCATTCCAAAATGATTTCTGTATATATACAATGTATTCAAAAGAAATCTACATTCAGCGAATACACCTCATTTGCATATTACATGAGAGAACATCTAAATAATAATTGAGTTCTTGATTCATCAATCAACCAGTTGGTAGAACAAAGAATTATATATTTGTAAACTGTTTGTCTTCGTCGTCTTCATTACAACAGAAAGGTAAATGTGTTTTTGTCTATCATCTGTGAATAAATTTTGTATAACTCCCTCCAAATATTATGTGTCCCCTCCGCCATCATCAATAATGACTCCCCTCTGATGAGTTAAAAGACCGTATTCTACATCTCTCTTCTCATATTGATATATCTGTTATTAATAATAATATGGACGAAATAGAACCGTCACTGTCGCCGCCGTTTACGTCGTCATAAAAACGTCGTCGTCGTCGTCATCGCTGTGTAACAGTGTCACATAAATACCTCGTCCTCCAATATAATATGTATCCGTTATCTTTGTTTTATCGTTATTTCCATGGCAAGTGCTCGTCTGAGCTCCAATCTCGGGTCCCCCCCTCGCCAATCTTTCACGATTAAAACCCGTCTAGCTGAAACCACAGTCAATAATTTTCTACACTCTTTATCTGTGCCTAAATCAAAACGTAGATTCCATGAACAAAGCTTCTTTCTTAGAACTGCACGCCTGTGGAACTCTCTACCGCTTGCCTGTTTCCCTCCTGACTTCAACTTGGATGTCTTCAAGTCCAACATAAACAAATTCCTGATGAACCGTCCCCTTAAGTAATGACACTTTATCAAATCTCCAATACTAATGAATACTACAACACTACCCCATTGATTATTGTACACACAATAACCCTTATCCCCGAGTGGCTCCTAAGCCTTGATAAGTGGTGACCTCCATGTAAAAAAAAAAATACTCCCTGATATGTTGCCTCAAAATGTACCCCGTCACATAACAAAAAAAAAAAGTTAGTCAAAAAAGTTGAGAATATTATTTTCTTCTCAGTAATCAACAATTTAAATATATTATAGTATATTTTTCTTGTGGTCTTTTGGTTCTAGCCGATTCCAAGACAAGAATTCATCGAGTCTGGTGGAGTATCCAGTTTAGTGCTGTTACTATAGACAACATCACTTGGACAAGGTGCACTATTTCTTGCATAAGCCAGCCATACTAATGAGATTTTATTTAGGTAGCGAAATACAGTGTTATTTTGAACATATAGTTAGGGTTTATTTGTAAGGGAGAGTGGAATTCTTATGCCAGATTGTCCTGACAAACCTCTGAATACAGAGACTTTAAGCACTCGAAAATAGTGTCTAGTAGACATTCAAGTTATTTCACTAATAAAATAAGTTATGTTTACTAAATACGAACAACCATATACATATACCGGTTCGATCAGCAAATATGAATAGTCAAATAAGAGTGCCCACATCAACAGGAAATACGAACAACACACACACATATATATATGAGAGAGAGAGAGAGAGAGAGAGGGGGGGGAACAGACGGGGAGACGGTCGACAGATCGTGATGGCTCCGAGCAGAGGGGTACAGAAATGGGGATAGTCAAAATTAGCGTGCAACTTACCAAGAGGGGGGAAAAACACTCTGAAATAAAAAGTTGCCGAAAATAAAACCCGAGGCTCCATCGTTCTTGGAGAGAACTTTCATTCCAGCTTTTCTGTCAAGACAAGACCCAAGATGGACCAAATATTTCTCCCTATCGGCCAGATGTTGAAACACCAAATAAATGTTATTCGTCCTTTGTGTTGTAAAGGTATTTATGTAAATTATTTGTGCCGTCACGAACTGTATTTAGATGCACATACAGACACAGCGAACTTTAGGTGGACAATCACACGTTTATACACACACATATATACACTCACATACACTCACCACTAGACGATAATAGAATAGGCACCGCCAAAACTGGGGGGGGGGGGGCAGGTAAGTACTTTTTAAAAATCTACCAAAAATCAGGTAATTATCCGATACGAAATTTTCAGCGATTATTAAGAGAAGAATGAACTTTATAACAGTGTACTTATTTTTCATAAACGATATTCATATATATATATTTTTGCTTACAACCCCCCCTTGTTTTGAGGGGGTACAAATATGCTTAAAATAATCATCTGAAACTGAACACAACATATTGTGTTGTTGTAAGGGACAGAATTATAGATTAAAAAAAAAAAATGTTTGCATACTTTATTTTGACGTCTGAATATCAGAACTTCGATTGTGTTTGATTATCCCGCTTTTGAGTTTTGAAGTGTGAAATTCGGTGAATATATTAAGTAAAATAATTAATTTAAGTTATTTAAGTTAAGCAAAAAAAAAAAAAAATTTTTTTTAATATTTATACGAAAAAAGCCATTTTAAAATCTTTGATAAATAAATTAACAATTTTTTTTTTAGCGAGCCGAATAATGCATGACCATTATTAAACAGGGCATGCTTTGAAGAATCGATACAAAAAAAAAAATTCGATAAATATTGTGCCCTTTGTGTTAAAAATAGCATCATTTTTTCGATCCTGTTTGAAAACGTTTGCCGCCTTTCGACTACGGTGGACCAAACGCGCTGAAATAAAATTTTTTTTATTCTGCTTTAAATTGCCCCCCCCCATTTTGGGGAGCCTGGCCCCCACATACATACACATTAAAAACCAAACTCATACAAATGGTCACCCATCTGGCACTGGCCAGCCTCAGCGTTAATAATACATTGAAATTTTCGTCACTGAAAAATAAGTTCTTTTGACCTGTTTGGTCTTCCATAGTTTTCTTTTTATCAAATACAAACGTAAACATTGTCGATTGACGCGAAGTAACTGGTTGCCTATATGAATAAGTGGAATTATTTGAAATCCAGGTACTTATATTATAATATTTTCGCATATTCTCATAGAAAATCATCCTAAATCTTAGTTAGACAACAAATAAATAAATTAATTATTTCAAAAACCTTTTTTTTTTTAAATATTTATGTACGTCTTTTGTGCAAGACAAAAAATGTCAATTGTTAACTTTTTGGGAAAATTTAACATTTAAAATTTGATTAAAAATAGTAGAAAAAGTTTTACATTATTCTGTTTTTTATATGATAAAATTCAGGGTTTTATCTTTCTGGAAAAAAAAGTTATTCAGAAATAATGGATTTTAATAAATGTAATTTCGTTTTAAAAAACAACAACAACTTGATTTTTCGGCCATTTTTGGCGGTGCCTATAGAATAGAAACTCATAAATATATACAACCCTATTACATTACACATTAAACAAACAACCATATAAATATATCATTCTAATCAGACGAAAATCTTTTTAACATTTAACATTTGTAATTATTAGTGATGCAGCGATTCCAATATTTTTCAGATTCCGATACAATTACCTATTCTTTTCTAAATTCCTGATTCCGATACAATTACCAACTCTGATTCTTTTAAATTTCTAAATGTAGCAGTTCAGCCCGGTTTTGCTTGAGCCCTATGTACTGTTCATAACTTTATGTGCATATATATATATATATATATATATATATATATATATATATATATATATATATATATATACACACACACAGGCCGCAAAAAGAAAATTTGCACTTGTAATTTTTTCAAAAACTGCAAATTTAAGTTAAATTTAATGTAACTGTTTAAACAAACTATACCTCATTTGATTGGCCTTTTATTCTTCTATAAGTTTACCTGTTCATGTTTGACTTTTAATTGAAATATTCTAATCAATTTAAAAAAATAACTTCAAATTGAGGAGGCAAAAAGAAAGTCCACACAATGGGAAATTCTTATTTAAATGTAACTTTAGGACATTAATGCAACACAAATACAACAGAAACACAATGAGCTAGTTAATATTTAGTAGCATAGCCCTTCCGCAATTTGACAGTCTGCAATCTTTTGGGAATTCCTTGAATTAGACTGCAGCAATACTCCGGGGAAAGGGCATCCCTCTTTTCTTTAATTTCTGTCCAAAGTTCTTCCGAATTTGAAATTTTCATTGAGTAGCTGTTGCTTGATGTAATGCCATACGTTTTCGATAGGATTGAGGTCTGGAGATTGTGCAGGTCAATCAAAACACGAAATATCATGCTCTTCCAGGAACCTCTTGACATTGCCAGCTGTGTGAATGGGGGCATTATCCTGCATGAAGATGGGATTATCATCCGACCAAAGTAGGGTAGAAAATGCTCAGTCAACATATTAATGTACTTGGTCGAATTAATTTGACCTTGCAAGCGAACTATAGGCCCTAATAATGTCCCACACAAAAACTGAACCTCCACCATCTTGCAGTGTTGAAACTCAACACCTAGGGTTAAATTCTTCATCTTTTCTCAGATATACGTACTGCCTACCGTTATTGCCTAGGCTATTGAACTTGCTTCCATCGCTAAAAAGCACTTTTGACCAATATGAAGAGTCATGACCTTCATTGTATCTGACGAAGTCCAGACGACGCTTTCTGTTCTTTACAGAAATCATTGGCTTACAACGTATCCTCGCAAATTTAATTCCTTTAATCTGTTCCTGACAGTAGAAAGAGAGCACATTTTAACAAGATTGCACTGTTGTTGGATTTGGGGAGCCGTTTCAAATCTGTTTCTTAGACTGCGGATCTTGATAGCATTGTCTTCCCTGTTAGAAGTACGACCAGATTTAAGGGCATCACAAACACTTCCAGCGTTTTGGTGCTTTTGCACAGTCTTTCATACCATTTTCACATCACATTTCAATCTGCGGCCGTTTTCTCGATTGGATAAACCAGAAAAGTGGAGATAAATGGAGCTCCTGACGATCACTAAGAGAAAGTCATGGCATATGGACTAAATGCTACGTTGTATAACCTGGAACAACAATTACGATTAGAGATACTTTGTTACCTGTTAGTGGATATTTTAAATTGATTTAGGGGAGTTAATTTAAGCTGGTTTTAAGCGAATTTGTTGCTGCCATCTTTCTTTTTGCCTCCTCAATTTGAAGTTATTTTTTAACTTGACGTGAACACTAGAATATTTCAATTAAAAGTCAAATATGAACAGATAAAATTATAGAAGAATAAAAGGCGAATCAAATGAGGTAAACAAAATAAATTGAAAAAAATACAGATATATCAATCGACATACTGATAATAAATTGTTGATTTTGAATATACAGCCGTGTAAAACAGAAAGAAAAAAAAGAAAAAGTTACATTAAATTTAACTTGAATTTGCAGTTTTTGAAAAAATTACTAGTGCGGACTTTCTTTTTGCCGGCACTATATATATATATATATATATATATATATATATATACTAGCTGTACCTGCCACACGTTGCTGTGGCTCAATTTGGTGTAATGGAAAATTCTAATAAAACGAGAAAATGCATGTTTCTTATATTCTTAGTACAGCAATCCACTCCAAAAAGTAAAAAAAAAAGGCGAAAATGAAAAAAAATGGTACTCTTGCAGAATTGGATCCGGATCCTCGGGAGTTACCGTCAATCATGGCTTGGGCTTGGCAAACATTCAGTGGATTAAGCCGAAAGTTGTTAAAACGTTGAAACGCTAAATAGTTTGTTTTTTATTGTATTCAAAAACGTGAATTTTTAATTAATATTTGGGTGAGGGGGGGGGGGTTTACTATACACAGATTCGAAAAAGTTGTCCAAAAACGAATAAATGGAAGCAAAGGTAAGGTAAATTACGTTTCTACCTAACTGGATAATTCTTTAGTGTTTTTATTTAATGTAAAATGTTTAATCGGCTCAAAAAACTCAGTGTTTATCGATGTATTTGAAAAAAGACGAATGGTCGCGGACTCTGTTGAATACGTTAAGTTTGGGAAAATCAGTAAAAAACTATACAGAACAGTGTCAGAAACCCACTGATTATATGTTATCGTGACATAGGCTGACATATTCGGTGGGTTTCTGACAGTATTTTGTATAGTTTTTTTAGTTTTAAATCATTTTCCCATCAACAGTGTCCGTCACCATTTGTATTTTTCAAATACACTGATAAACACTGTTTTTTGAGCCAACTAAACGTTACAGTAAATAAAACGGGTTTATATTACTAAACACAGAAACAAAAGTTGTTGAAAAATAAATATAACAAATAAATGTTATCAAAGGCAAGATAATTTACTTTTCTACCTAACTGGATAAGATTTTAGTGTTTTTATTTAGTGTAGAATGTTTAATCGCTTCGAAAACATGTGTTTATCTGTATATTTGAAAAATACAAATGGCGGCAGACCGTGTTGAACATGTTAAGTTTGGGAAAATGAGTTAAAACTAAAAAACTATACAAAATACTGACAGGAACTCCCTCAATATATGTTACCGTGACATAGGCAGACATGTATTCGGTGGTTTTAACAGTATTTTGTATAGTTTTTTAGTTTTAACTCATTTTCCCAAACTTAAGGGAGGGTATTTTTTTTACATTAGGTCCACCTCCACAATTTTCGACTATGCTGAATAAGAAAATCTCATTTAAAATTTGCAGAGGCAAGTAGTTTTCGAGATATAAAGACCTGTAGTATGCACTATAATTCACTGGCGGCCATGAATAAACACTCCCAACCACCCCATATTAAGAACGGCTTTCGGAATAAACAACACCCATGCCAAACCATGTGTTTTAACCTTTTACCTGTCTTTCATCTGTTAAAAACGGCTTTCGGAATAAACACCCCCGCCTACCCATGTTAAAAATTGTGGAGGTGGACCTAATGTGAAAATTTACCTTTTGTTTTTTTTAATAAATTGTTAATTGAAAGCACAGAATAGTGACAAAACACC
This sequence comes from Euprymna scolopes, assembly GCF_053919585.1. Lineage (NCBI taxonomy): Eukaryota > Metazoa > Mollusca > Cephalopoda > Sepiida > Sepiolidae > Euprymna > Euprymna scolopes. Next base: position 107,317,503 of record NC_136491.1, read on the forward strand.
AGCCCCTCCCCTTGGTAAGAATGGCTAATAAAATAACGGTTTTCTTGATAGAAACTTTTTCTGTATTTCACCTAACAATTTCTGGTGCTAATGAACTTACTGATTTGCGCTATTTTTTAAATCGTATTTCCAAGTTTAATTAAAGTTTTATGATATGTTTTTTTATTCAATTGTAAGGTTAAAGTACAGATAGGTACAAAACACCCTCCCTTCCCATGTTAAGAATGGCTTTTTAAATAATAACGTTATTATTTCAGCACGGATCACTCTCAGCATGAGTACCTAATATTTTTTTCAGCCATTCTTACCATAGAGAGGGGATGGTGTTTTATAACTATTCTGTGCTTTCAACTAACAATTTATTATTAAAAAAAGATATCGTGAAATTATAAAATAAATAAAAAGATATTGTGTAAGTTGAAATTAACTTAGAAAAAGAAAAACAACAATGGCGCATTCAACATTGTAGCCGAGGCTTATTTGGCAATAAGGTCGCGTTAGTCGATTGCTGGGTGCTAATGCACTTACTGATCCGCTCTATTTTTTTAAATCGTATTTCCAAGTTTAATTAAAGTTTTATGTTTTTTTGGGGGGTATTTATTTTAGATCATGTCCACCTCCACAATTTTCTTTTAAATGACGACTTTTGTAGGTTTCCAACTATGCTGAATACGGCAATCGCATTGAAATTTTGCAGCTTTTTATATCTCGATAACTACTTATTTCTGCAAAATTACAATGCAATTTCCGTATTCAGCATAGTCAAAAACCTACAAAAGTTATTATTTAAAAGAAAATTGTGGAGGTGGACCTAATCTAAAAATTTGCCGTTTTTTTTATTCAATTGTAAGTTTAAAGTACAGAATAGGTACAAAACACCCTCTTCTCCTCATGTTAAGAATGACTTTTTAAATAATAACGTTATTATTTCAACACGGATCAATAAGTGCATGAGTACCCAATTTCTTTAATAAAGAAAAAGCATTCATATTTTCTTATATAAAAACAACTTCTGTAAAAAAAAAAAAAGAAAAGAAAAAAACGTGTACTTTCAATTTTTGTTAAAAAAGGTTTTCTTTAAAAAAAAAAAAACTACGGTAAAAAAAAACCCAAAAAACAAAACATTAATCGGTACTCATGCAGAGAGTGATCCGTGCTGAAATAATAACGTTATTATTTAAAAAGCCATTTTTAACATGGGGAGAGGAGAGGGTTTTGTACATATTCTGTACTTTAACCTTACAATTGAATAAAAAAAAAACATATCATAAAACTTTAATTAAACGTGGAAATACGATTTAAAAAATAGCGCGGATCACTCTCTGCATTAGCACCGAAAGCACAGAATAGTTAGAAAACATCTTCCTTCCCCATGTTAAGAATGGCTTCCTAAATAATAATGTTAATGCTTCAGTACTGTTCTTTGTCTGCTTAAGTTTAACTTTTGTTTATTAAATTGTTAGGTCAAAGTACAGAATAGTTACAAAACACCCCTATTCCCATGTTAAGAATGGCTTTCTAAATAATAACGTCATTATTTCAGCAGGGTAGTTTCTCTGCATAAGTATCATGTTTTGTTTATTAAATTGTTAGGTGAAAAGACGGAATAGTTACAAAATACATTCCCATGTTAAGGATGTCTTTCTAAATAACATTATTTCAGCACGGTATTTTCTATGCATAACAACCACGTATTTTTGTTTATTAAATTGTTAGGTCAAAGTATAGAATAGATGCAAAAATTCCTCCCAATGTTAAGAATAGCTTTCTAAATAACTATATATTATATATATTATTTCAGCACGGTACCTTCTCTGCATAAGTACCATCTTTTGCATATTAAATTGTTAGGTGAAAGGACAGAATAGTTACAGAACACCCTCCCCTTCCCATATTAAGGATGGCTTTCTTAATAACATTATTTCAGCACGGTACTTTCTCTGCATAAGCATCATCTTTTTTTTTATCAAATTGTTAGGTTAAAGTACAGAATAGTTACAAAACGCCCTCCCCATGTTAAGAATGGCTTTCTAAATAATGTTATTATTTTAGCACGGTACTTTCTCTGCATAAGTACAATGTTTTGTTTATTAAATTGTTAGGTGAAAGTACAGTACTCATGCAGAGAGTGATCCGTGCTGAAATAATAACGTTATTATTTAAAAAGCCATTCTTAACATGGGGAAGGGAGGGTGTTTTGTACCTATCTGTATTTTAACCTTACAATTGAATAAAAAAATATATCATAAAACTTTAATTAAACGTGGAAATACGATTTAAAAAATAGTGCAGATCACTCTCTAGATTAGCACCAAATATTATTTAAGCACGTTACCAATCCGTAAATTTTCTTTGAAAAAAACCCAACTCATGTCCCGGTAACCTACATCTTAAATTTAAAGTTTAAACCCAAAATTGGCAGAGGAGTTTGGTAGAGTCTGCAAAGGTCAACTCCTTCAATTTTGACCTTTTGGCAGCCAAATATTCGTCCCCAAACTGATTAAAAAGCTTGCTGCATGTCTGAATACCCTTTATGTAAAATTTCAAATGTTTAGACCCAATATTGGTGGAATAGTTTGCTAAAAACCGCAAAGGTAAAATCGTTTGAACTTTGACCCATTGGCAACCAAATTCTCGGCCAAAAACCAATTAAAAAGCTTGCCTTATGTCTGAATCTTTTCCAAATCGGTATCTCTTCCAGCCAGATGTCAAGATGTTTCTTGAAAATGTCGGGGGACACTCTCCTTATATTTCTTATTACGGCTGGAATACAGTTGAATGTTCTTGTGCCACTGTAAGTGAAGCTGTGATGGATAAAGGATTTAATACTCTGTGTAGTTCCAGATGTGGTTTTTATATAGTACAGTCTTCCTCGCCACTGGTGGGTTCTTTCTACTATTGTTGTGTTTAGGGCCCTTCCTTCCAAGATTTTCCCTATGTAGATGATAATATATCGTCCTTCGACGTTGTAGTGAATACAGTTGTAGCCCCTCCAGCCTCTCCGAGTAACTCATTTGGTCTACTCCACATATTTTGCTGGTGAATGTTCTCTGGGGTGTTTCTATTTTGCAGATTTCTGTTACTTCTTGTGGAGATCGCAGCTGACAGCAGTATTCCAGGTGACAAAGGATTTTCATAGTGTGAGCATACATTCACTGTTCTTACTCCTGATGGTTCTCAGTATGTTGTATGAAGATGGCATCTTTGCTCATATAAATCCCTAAATCTCTCACTACTTCCTTTGATGTGATTTCTAGTTGCCCACACCAGTATCCAGATATTTCCTTGAGATGGTCTTTATTACCAATTTGTAGTAGTTCAAATTTGTCTCGGTTTAGAGCCATATTATTGTTATTAGCCCATTTTATAATTTTGTTGGTGTCTTCTTGTAAAAGCTTTGAGTCATGTGGTGTGAAGATCTTTTTCATGATTCATGTGTTGTCAGCAAAAGATGTTGCTACGGCGTGTTCCAGGTCTCTATCAATGTTAGTAACCATTGGGGCCTGGGCAACAAGTTTCAAGCAAAGACCATATGTGAGGGCAACCCCACATATAAGTTATTGGTCAATGTAGGGGAAACCCTTCATACCAATTGTCACTATTCAGCTCCACTACTCCCCGGGGAGCTGGTCCGCATTTCCCCAATCTCTCCACATTAAAAAACGGCCTTGTGCCTAATTTGCTCAGTGGGGAAGCAAATAAATACATATCGTCTTATGTTGCACTGTTCTTTTAACAATCTTTATTTCTTCAGGTACATATCGTTCTTGTAGTAAACTACTTAAAAGGAACGATTTTATTTGTAACGCAAACCAATTAAAACCTATTTTCAGTTGTATCATTCAAACACTTCCGTGTTTGAATATATGGTTAAGTGGCAGTTTTAGTCATTTAGAACTGATTTAAAACTTCACCACTCACTCATTTTTCCACCAAATTTCAAACAATTATTACAGTTTATAGATCACGTTCTCAGCTATATTAAAAAAAAAATTTTTTTCAATTTTCATTCAGTAAAACAAAAGTTATGATGAATTTACTGGTGTTTAAAATCCTAAAAAAAACAAAAAAAAACGTAAGGAGACGTTTTTTATGACTGGTTTCCATAGCAACCACGTCGCATCAGCAACTACTGTTGCTACTAATTCATCGCTATCGCGAAAAGAGAAGTAACAAGTAAAACAGAGAGAATGAAAGAATAAAAGGGAGATAATTGGGGGATTTTATTGAAAGCTGACGAGTGGCGTACATTGTTATTACATATGTGTATGTTATGTTTATAGGGGCAAAAAAAAATAAGACTGAAATTAAACAAAGAACAAGTGAATTTACTGGAAGCCTGGAAAAATCATGGATTACAATAGAAAAATGCGAGCATGAAAAGTAATATGGTTAAGTTTAAACATGGAAAAGCAAAGGACTAGTTCTTAAAACTGGAAAAGAAAAGGATAAGATATTCTACTAAAAAATATAATAGATTTAAAACTTAAAATATTGCAGCATTAAGAATTTTTTTAAAATTCAATTTATGATATTATATAATCAATTCTTAATGCTGCAATATTTTACGCTATAAATTTGTTATATTTTTACTAGAATATCTTGTCCTTTCCTTTTCCAGTTTTAACAACTAGTCCTTTATTTTCCATGTTTAAGCTTAACCATATTACTTTTTATGCTCGCATTGTTCTATTGTAATTTATTTATATTCGTTTTGTTCATGTTAGGAATGAAGAAAAATAAAATGTATAAATCTATTTAAAAATAAATTAAATTAGGAAGAACACAATCTGTAAATTACCGATTAAAAAAACACCTTTATGGCTTTGTCTTTATTTATTTACGCATGTGCAGAAATTTTGAAAACGGAACTCGTAAAACCGATGAACGGTTTCAACGCCCAAGCAAGGCGATTTGAGATTTTTATTATAATAGATATCTACTTAAAAATAATTATAATATATCTATTTAAAAATATATAAATCCGTATTTCTCTTTGTTCACAATGACGTCATAGATGGCGTCATATCATTGTGCTTATATATATATATAAAATATATAGATGCTATTGACGGCATGCATGACGTCACATAACGACATGCATAGCGTCATACATGACGTCATCTCGATGACGTCATGTATGTGAACAAAAATGGAAGATTACCCGGGCAACGCCGGGCAGCCTGCAGGAAATAACTTCGTTTTGATTAGCCAGAATTATTAGTTATATATTACATTAATGATAAGATGCATTTCGGTAATTGCAACTAATTTACAATTATATAAATAAAGCATTATCCTTAATGTGCTCTAAAATAAAAAGCAAAATCCATTAATAAATGTCAGTGTAATTGTAATAAAAGATCGCAAAATTCACTTCTTTAATTAGTTTAATGTATATCTTGTCTTATGGATATGAAACTATATCGATCGAATACTCGGCTTGCAGAGACATTATTTACATACATGTAAAAGTCTACAAAATAGAATTAAAACCACAATTACTCTGTGGTTGTATAAAAGAAGGGGTTTTATTCGGCGTTTAATTACCATTTGAAAAGCACAAAATAATTACCCGTTGAAAAATAATTGTTTCCTACCGAAGAATAGCACCTATAATTAATTTTTTCTTGTAAAAAAATGATTTTATTATTGTTTATTTAACGTTTAGTAAACACAAAGTAATTGCCCGTTGACAAATAATTGTTTCCTACTGCAGAATTTGAAGATCTTACCAGAAAGAATATCAGCTACAATTAGATTTAGGTTGAAAAAAAAACGCCATTATTCTTTTTATTTACCGTTTTAAAAGTATGAAATAATTTCCCGATGAAAAATAATTGTTTCCTACTGCAGAATTTGAAGACTTTACAAAGAAGAATGACACCTGCAATTTGTTTTTGGTGGAAAATTGTTTTTATTCATGTCAACTTACTGTTTGAAAAGTACAAAATAATTTCCCGTTGACAAACAATTGTTTCCTAGTGCAGAATCTGATGAGCTTACAGGGAAAGATAGCACTTAAAATTAGTTTTTAATTGTAAAAAGAAAAAAGTTTTATTCTCGTTTATTTGCCGTCTGAGAAACCCGAAATAATTTCCCGGAATTTATCGGAAATAACACAACGCTATATCAAATGAGTTGATAGTCTGGGAGGATACAACCCCTAGGACCGAGCTGAAGTCTACCTCATTCCAATAAGGTCTGTTCGTTCAGGACAGACCGTAGACTACCGGAATAACGCCAAAGAGTATCCCAGTTTGTATGACAACTGGTCGCGACCAGGACCTTTTTGCATTCTAGTGATTTTTTTTCTTAACTGCAATGCGAATATATTGAGACATGTTTTCAACTGAATTAGTACTTTTAGATCGAACCACGGAATCGCATTCTTAATTCTTATTCCAAATTTCAAAAATATATACAAAAACCAAAAGGAATTATCTGTGTCCAAAAAAAATTCTGTCAAGTCTGGATACGTATACGGTTGGGAAAAAGAAACCTGTACATTTTGATAGTTCTCCGATCACGGGGGCAGTGCACCTTCTCGTTGTCAACAAGGATTTTCCAATAATTTACAATGTTGAGGTTTTTATCATTTATTTTCTTCAAGTATAAAAATTACAAATCTAGAATGTGGATCTTGTCGAAATATCTGTTTATTGATGCTACCCAAAGGAATTACCCATACCTGTAAACAATAGAGATTTTTGTTCAAGGTTTATTCTTTTCGATCAACCGTGTTCTGCCTGTCATAATGAATAAGGATCTTTAACCATCAAAAATATCTCATGCTTACAGATTCTCTATCGATACTCATATCACTGAAAGAAAAAAAAAAAAGACAGATCCCTCATTATAAATCACCTAAATAAAATAAACACCACAACAATGAATAAATACATAATCATCTGCTGGATTCAACGCCACAGCGGCATCTACATAAATGAAAAAGTGGATAAGATTCACTTCAACAAAACCACACAACGGGAAAAATCCCTTATACAGTCCTAAAACCTAATATCTATAATATAAAGCTGGAAGTCTCTGTGTGTGTCTGGTCACAAATAGGCTCCTATATGGTTGACTATTATAACGGATCACATATAACGATAGAAAATATATCGAGACACAGGAATGGGTATGTTTGATCTGGCATAATGATGATTCATTAAAATTGTGGGGTTGCGTACGCGCCTGGTCCACAAAGTATGGAAATAAAAAATTTAAAAATTAAAAAAAAAAAACGTTTACAAGTGTTTTTGATATAGATGTACATAAGAATATTTTGATAAGTATGTTTCAACTTAAATAGGGCTGGTATAATAAAATTGTGGGGTCTGCGTAAGTATACTTTGATAATTATGTTTCAGTTTGAAGAAATATGGTATAATAAAATTATGGGGTGTCGGTTCGCGCCCGACCTCCATAGAATGGAAATATGTCACAAAGTTTAACAAGGTTTTTTAATATAGATCCACAGAATATTGTGATAAGTGTTTCAGTGTGAACAGGTATGGTATAATAAATTATGGGGTTTATCTATTTTATTTTTACTTTCATCATATGTTGCTTTGGTTTTGGTACCTCCAAATTCGGAGCTATCTCTTTACAACCCTTCCTATCATACTTTCATAAATCAGAGTCCATTTTCTGTAGGCTGCTTTTGAACCCAGTCAACGACGGATACTTTTGCTAATATATATATATATATATATATATATATATATATATATATATATATATATATATATATATATATATATATATAAAAAAGAAAGTGATAAGAACAGTGGAACTCATGCGCAGAGAATAAACTATTCAAAGTAACACCAAACATGGGAATAAGAAACACAAAAAACGAAGAAAAGAAGAGATAGTAATGAGTAGACTACGGATAGGTCACACTCTTGTCAGTTACTCACATCTACGAAAAGGAGAAGACATGCCTATTTGCATAACGTGTCATACATATATACACAGTACATCATATACTGACGGGGGAGGTAGACTTTAAACGGGCCCGATTAATGCATTACCAACAGAATAATTTAAGGGAGATATTTTACAAAATCCACCCGGAAAAATTATTGAATTCCTGAAAGAGATTAAAATATGTAATCATTAATAATAAAAACTAAAAAAAAAAAGAAGCTACTATTAATAAAATTAAATGTACCAATAGTAATAATAACCTGAAATGTTTGTTAAGCTAATAAAATAATTAACCAATGAAGAAATAAAATAATTAACCAATGGGGTGGGGATTATATAAATTGCTCAAAACCAGTTAAATCAATCTATCCTTGATGATGAATCCAGAAGGATTGGAAAATACTCGGACTTATGATAAACATGACGATTACATCTGTTAGAAGTGAAGACCGTTATTCAGAAGTTGGAAAGGATAAAAAACGAGTTAATAGACAAAAATGTCTATTTTATTTAATGAAAGGGCATTTGTACAGTTTAGTCAAGACATTAAAATATGAAAATATCGAAAAAAGTTTAAATTGTATGCATCCCTTATAGAACGAAGTTCTCCGAAAAAAAAATCAGTTAATTTCATCAAGTAGTTTTTTTTACAGCGCAAAAACACGTTTTTATGAGAGCGCATTGAAGGCGGCCATATTGGATTAAAAAAAAAATTTGTTTGAATTTTATAAATGACAAAGGGAGATAACTCTAGTTAAAGCGCTGACACCCCTCCCCATCTCTAAATACTAGCTTTTCTTCCTAAAAATCGAACATTTTGCTCGGTATCATAACAAATTTTTTTCGCTGTAAAAAAAACAAACTATTTGATAAAATTAAGTGAAATTTTTTTCAGAGAACTTCGTCCCATAATGGATACATACAATTTAAACTTTTTTCGATATTTTCATTTTTTAATGTCTTGACTAAACTGTACAAATACCCCAAAAAGTATATATATATATATATATATATATATATATATATATATATATATATATATATATATATATATATAATGCCTCCGTTTTCAAAAGTGAACCAAATATCGCTTTGGTGTGAGGGGAATATCGAGTATCTTAGGAATAGGCACTTTGAATTGGACAAAACAAAACAAAAAATATGGCCAGTCAAGAATGATTCTTCTCCGCCAATCGAGGCCAGAGCAGATACCACATTTTGAGCCTAGCATAAAAACCGAAAAGTTCTTGTAAATAGTTTTTCGATAGGATTAATAATCTGCTTCATCTACTACTCCGTTCAAATTAAAATGGATGCTAGACCAAATAATTGTCAATGTAATTAATTGAAGCAATAACAACTATGAAGACGATAAAACAAACTCTATTTCATTATTTCATTTGCGTTTTATTCATTTATGATTCAATTCAATTTGCACGTTATTACAGTATAGAATTATCTCGATTCATCTATTAATCAATTTATTACAATAACGAGTTTATCTTATTCGCACCTATTCATGCAATAATATTCGTTTGTATCTTCGTTTTAACGTATACATAATGTAGCATAATCCGTTTATATTTTCCGATTATAGTCGGTTAATAGCTGCCTACCCACCCCTCTCTCCCCCTCTTTCGCTCCTTCTCTCTCTCTCTCTCTCTCTCTCTCTCTCTCTCTCTCTCTCTCTCACACACATGTAACACCAAAGAGGGGCCACATCAGATCAGTAGGGTCGATGTGACGTTTTTTTGTGTTAAATGTAATATTCAATCCTGGGCGAACACCGGTTACAGAAAAAAAAAAAATTTTTTTTTAGTTAATATTTTTATGTGTCAAAATCTTGTTGAGATACCATACGGTCGGGGGATAAAAATAGAAATCGCATGCTAAACTTCAAAGCGAAAGATTACTTCAAACATTTTTTAACCAAAATACGCTCGCTTTTGAACTACACGAGCCAAACACAAAATATTCCGAAACAGAGATTGGAAATGTTGGTCGGCTTGAAATGTGTTGTTTGACAGGTGAAATGTCGGATCGTTTTTGATCTGAGAAACACACACACACACGAAACAGATCAGGCCTGATAAAAGAATTAATGACGTCAGCCCAAGGTTCGACATGAATTGTTTTTCAATATGACTTATCTAAAAATGTCTTTTGGCAAATTGTTTTGGGCGCTAAGGGGAATTCTGACATGTAAAGAATATTTCTTTTAAAAATCACACGGATGTTTTTACAAAACAAATAATTCAAAGGGGAAAGAAGATCAAACGGATATTTTTAAATAGATGAAAGCTGGTGATCTATTACAAGCTAAAAAATAATATTTCCTCTGATTATCAGTTGATAATATGGAAAAAACCATTATCGAGAAGGCGGGGTCAGGCAAGTTGGGGAGGAGTCAATTGGATTTTGGAAATTGGGGGCGGAAAAATAATACCTGCCACAGGCCAAATTGACCAATGAGAAGGAATCAGGTGGATTGTTATCAATCAATTTGATTGGTCGAAGACGAACGTAGGCGTCGTCATTATTCAAGGGTTTTACTATATAAGATCTGTAAAACTCGAAGAAGAGAGAAGACAGAGAGAGGTCTTTGGAGAGACAGAGAAAAAGGTCTCGGTAGAGGAATCCAGCCACCCAACTTCTCTCTCCCCCTCACTGGTCGCCAGAGAGCTCAATTTGCAACTTAATAGAATTCAGAGGACCTAGGAAGAGACCAGCCAGAACACCTTAACGATAATTACAACGGTCCACGACTCCAACCGAATATTTCAACAACAAGAAGCTCATTCACAAATCTAATTGCTTGCTTCCATTTAATCTTCAATTGTACATACGTCTGTAGATAATCATTTATGAATTTCCTGAATACATTATATATCAACCAACCTCCGGAGTTTGTTTGCTGATGTGCTGTTGTTCCATGTAACTTTATTTCTTTTACTTGCCACTTGTGACCCCGTTCCCGTCAATGAACACCCAGTCAACAGGACGACCAACTAGACGATCAAGAAGAACAGGCCTTGAGGACCATGCAACTGAGAAGAGTCCTCCAACGCCTTGATGAGGACTCACTGGGTGACGCGACGTACCAACGATTGGCAGACCTGGTTGCCCAGTCGACATAATTAATTACCCGGTGACTAGGATAGTCATAATTGGGCATCGACCCAGGGTTAAGATCATAACTGAGCCGCGATCAGAGGTTTAAGGTCATGTAAGGTCACATACAAGGTCACACACACACACTCTCTCTCTCTCTCTGTTATATAGTTATTATTATTATTATTATTAGACGCAGGTACCACTTGTGCACGTATGTTACGTGAGTTCTTATTAGTAAAGATACGAGTCTTAATCATGTTGTGTAAGAGATGCTAGTTATTATATATATTCCTTGTTCATATTGTTGAGAGATTCATTAACATTAACATTGTTAGAGAAGATATGTGGACATTAACACGTAGATATAAAGAGAGAGTGAGTGTATAAATGAGTGAGAGTTTATAAATGAGAGAGATTGCATATAAATACATTTTGAGAAAGTGTTTTCATATCTAGATAGACAGACCGATATGTTGAGAGGTTTGCATTTATGCCGATGGATTGACAGGTTGGCATTTATGCTTTGACAGTTCGTATGAACGGGAGTGTTTGTATAACATAAATAGACACATTTACTTTCTAACACATATATTTTTTAGATGATGAATTTCAAATAGTTTGTACACATAAATAGACAATACCTTTTTCATGTAATGATGGACACAGGAGACGGCAGTTAATAAAACACATTGAACATTTATTCTTCCCTGACCGGTTGGGACTTTGCATCCAAGAATTCAAAGCTTCACATATTAAGTTTCAAAGTGACCATCTCGCTTCCTAGACGTTCGAATTCCAAACTCCAGACTCTCTCTGAGTTTCTCACTAACTAACTCTCACTTCCTATATTGAGAAATCCATGCATGTCCGGCCACGTGATCACAATTCATGTGCCATCAACATGCGTGAGTCGCACGTTTCCCGAACATTCTGATTTTCCAATAACCTATTTTTTCTTTGTTATTTTCACAAAGGAATTCAACCTACATATCTAATTTATTTAACCCATATTTTATTATCCACATTCTTTCTAACAATTGAATAGTTTATTTATTATTTATTTCATCAGAATTAACAATTTACTGGACATTCCATTTAAACCTATTGTTCTTTAAAACCTATTTCCAGGGTTCGATTTCTGCTTTCTCTCATTTTATTTTATTTTTAAGTAGATCTCTCTATTTTTATACTTACATGAAAAGGGGACTGCCCTTATCATGTAACATCTCTCTCTCTCTCTCTCTCTCTCTCTATATATATATATATATATATATATATATATATATATATATATATATATATATATATACTAGCATGGGTACCCGGCGTTACCTGGGTTGACATGAAGTTCCGTTTGAAACGCGCCTGCTATACTAATCATTTTCATCATGGGTAACGTGGATACCCCCACAACAATTTCAAAAATAAAAGAACGGATAAAAACATGTAAATGTAATCGCCCCCAAAAAGAAGTATCTGCTACCCTCTCCACCTGATATTTCGGCAGAAGGGATCACTGTCCTAAGAAAACTCATGATTTTGTGAACCTAAAAAAATAACGTTTATAAACAGTAATGCGTGCATTTATTTTTTATTCTGGTAAATGTGTAGTTTAGCGGCGTAAATTATTTGACAAACAAAAAAATATAAAAACTATTTATTTTTATATAAAACACATTGTTAGACCCAAAGGCTGAAATAAAACCATAAAAAATTTCATTTTTATTATTTTTTTATCATTTATATTTATTATTCGCTAAATTGCTTTTAAAATTTGGCCTTTGTAAGGTTTGGCAGATTGGCCTTTTTAACCTCTTTCATGAACTATGTTTTTGGCCGCCATATTTTTTTTGTAATGAAAGAGCGTAAAAAGGCCAAATTTAGCCTTAAAAAAGCCAATCTGCTCACCTAAAAAAGGCCAAATTTTAAACGTGTAAGGCGTGCACATTTAATCTAATAAAAAATGATAAAAAAAACATAAAAATGAATTTTTTTTGTTTGTTTTATTTCAGCCTTTGGGTCTAATGTTTTATATAAAAATAAATAGTTTTTATAATTTTTTTTGTCTGTCAAATAATTTATGCTGCTAAACTACACATTTACCTTTATTTTTTGTAAGGACACTTTTCTTACTGGCTTCTTTTTTTTTGTAAATAAAAGAAATTTTAGATTTGCTTTTTTTTAGGGGGGGGGTCGATTTGCTTTTTATTTGTCGTTTTATGTTTCTAATGTAATCCCCCCCACCAAAAAAAAAAATTGAATTTGTCATATTTTGGGCTTTGTTTTGTATATTAAATTGTTAGGTGAAAGTAGAGAATGGTCTCATAAAAAATAATTAAAATTATCGTTATTTTATGTTTTCAATGTTATTTTTCTCTACCCAGATTTTTCCCTCCCCCTCAATCGCCAAACTTTAAAAAAACTGTTAGAGGTGACATGTCTCGTTGAACGCTTGGTGGCCAAAAAGTGGGTGCTCATTTTACATTAAATTTATACAGAAAAGTAAATCTCCTACTCTAACATGTTATTTTTTTTTCAAAATTTCTTATTTTTTTGCACTTCTGCAAACTAATAATATTTATAAAGGCTGTTTAAATATATTAGGCTGAAAAAAAAGTAGATCTCCATTTTTTTAGGGGTTAAACGCCGCTGGGTCACGTTGTATAAAGTTACCTTTTTAATTAGTTGTAATCGATGAAATTAGCGCGGAAAGAGAAAAAAAGTGTAAATTGTGGAATTAAGGGGGGGGGAGGCAGTAGATCTTCAGTTTTTTTTAGATATTAAACGATGCTGAATTATGTGGTAAAAATTTACCTATTTCTGTATTGCCATAAGGAATAAAATAAAACAAACAAATTAAATCTTTTCAGTTTTTTTTCGCAAGTGTTTTTTTTTTTTTGAATATTAAAAAAAAAAACAATAAAAGCCAAACATTTTTTCTATTAACACGAAATTATTTTTCCAGGTAGAAACATAATGAAATTACTGAATGATATTTGGTAAACGTTTTTTTTTTATGGATAGTATCTAGGGGCAAATGACTCTAAAAAGGTTTTAGAAAAAGCTCGCTGTTGGAAATATTAATTCCAAAATAAATTAAATTAAATATATTATCAAGATAATTGTTGTTTAAAATATATTAAATAACAATTTTAAATAGAATACTTTAAAAAATTCTCTCGCTAAAAGCATTAACGAAGATACCACTATTTAGTAAAATCAATTTTTCTTAATGTCATATGCAAATAAGGTGATCTCTTAATTGTGTACTTTTCCAAGTATCATACTATATATAGAAATAAATGAAAGATTAGAGTAAGACACGTTTTGTATATATTAATCAAATTGTGAACAAACAGACAGGAATACGAATTTATATATATATATATATATATATATATATATATATATATAATTGTTGTTCCTTCTTATGAAACTGATTTTTAATTTAATTAAAATTTGATTTTTAAATTTTAAATTATAAATCACATTACTTAATATATATATATATATATATATATATATACACGTATTTATTTTATTTCTATCTATCTATCTCTATATATATGTCTGTCTATCTATTTCTGTATCTCTATCTTTATACATATCTATGTACGTCTATCTCTCACTGTCTATCTATATATATACGTCTATATTTATATCTATGTATGTATGTATCTATTAAGCTAATTAACAATCTGTTTTGCTAGGAATTTTTGTTAAAATGCATCAATCTGTGAATAAATATGCATTTAAGAGATTGAAGTTTGCGTTGTGTATAATCTCTTTCTTTCACCCCTCCCCATATATATATATATATATATATATATATATATATATATATATATATATATATATATATATATATATATATATATATATGTGTGTGTGTGTGTACACACACATTTATATTTGAACCGCTTTGAATACAGAGAAGAAACTGATATAAATTCACAGAAAAAAATGAATTCTCACACAGAGCATAATATTCTTTCGGCTACCACCGTAATAAGTGGTTTATATATGTATTAAAGCATCCACTTCTCTAGTCATACACAATTGAACTATAAGTAAACTTTGTGTTATAAAAAATTATATTTGAAATGTAAACGTAAAAGAACATTAAACAATTTGAAACGAAGATAAATGTAAAGATAGGTAGATAATATAAGGAAAGAGAGGTATCCTAAGAAAAGCGTGTACTCATTAGAAGATACAGCGTTAACACATGAGGAATATGAATGGATTGAAATTACGAAAGAATATGTATTTATGAATTATAAAAAAATATGTGTTTATGAATTATAAAAAAATATGCATTTATGAATTATAAAAAATATGCATTTATGAATTATAAAAAAATATGCATTTATGAATTATAAAAAATTATGTATTTATGAATTATAAAAAAATATGCATTTATGAATTATAAAAAATTATGTATTTATGAATTATAAAAAATATGCATTTATGAATTATAAAAAATTATGTATTTATGAATTATAAAAAATATGCATTTATGAATTATAAAGAATATGCATTTATGAATTATAAAAAAATATGCATTTATGAATTATAAAAAAATATGCATTTATGAATTTTAAAAAATATGCATTTATGAATTATAAAAAATTATGTATTTATGAATTATAAAAAATTATGTATTTATGAATAATAAAAAATATGCATTTATGAATTATAAAAAAATATGCATTTATGAATTATAAAAAAATATGCATTTATGAATTATAAAGAATATGCATTTATGAATTATAAAAAAATATGCATTTATGAATTATAAAAAATATGCATTTATGAATTATAAAAAACTATGCATTTATGAATTATAAAAAATATGCATTTATGAATTATAAAAAAATATGCATTTATGAATTATAAAGACTATGTGATTATGAATTATAAAAAAATATGCATTTATGAATTATAAAGATTATGTATTTATGAATTATAAAAAATATGCATTTATGAATTATAAAGACTATGTGATTATGAATTATAAAGAATATGCATTTATGAATTATAAAAAATATGCATTTATGAATTATAAAGATTATGTATTTATGAATTATAAAGACTATCAGTTATAAATTATAAAAACTATGCAGTTATGAATTTTAAAGAATATGGAGTTATAAATTATAAAGACTATGCAGTTATAAATTATAAATAATATGAAGTTATAAATTATAAAGAATATGCATTTATTAATTATAAAGCATATGCTATTATGAATTTTAAAGAATATACAGTTAATAATTTTAAAGAATATGCAGTTATAAATTATAAAAACTATGAATTTATGAATTATACAGTTATGACTTTTAAGAATATGCAGTTATGAATTTTAAAGAAGATGCAGCTATAAATTATAAAGTCTATAAAGTTATAAATTGTAAAGATTATGCAGTTATAAATTATAAAGAATATGCAGTGATAAATTATAATGACTATGCAGTTATAAATTATGAAGAATATATAGTTATAAATTATAAAGAATATCTTGTTATAAATTATAAAGACTTTTTTTCTTTTTTTTTACAAGGTGGTCACCACTTATCAAGGCCCGGAAGCTACTCAGAGATAAGGGTTATTGTAAGTATAGTACGTTAGTGTGGATATTTAATAAAGTGTCTACTTAAGCGAGCGGTTCATCAGGAATTTGTTTATGTTGGACTTGAACACATCCAAGTTGTAGTCAGGAGGGAAGCAGGCAGACAGAACAGAGTTCCACAGGCGTGCAGTTCTAAGAAAGAAGCTTTGTTCATGGAATCTACGTTTTGATTTAGGCATAGATAAAGAGTGGGGAAAGTTTTTGACAGTGGATTCAGCTAGACGGGTGTTTTTTGTAAAAGATTGGCGAGGGGGGACCAGAGACTGGAGTTCAGACGAGCACCTGCCATGGAAATAACGATAAAACAAAGATAGGCTTCTGTGGGAGAGAGGTTGCAGGGAAGAGAAAAGGGCATCCCCCACTAAGACACGAAGTCTATTTTGTACTTTGTCAAGGCAGGATAGGCTGTTTTTAGCAGCTCCTGCCCAGATATGGCAGCAGTATTCCATCCTTGGACGTACTTGGCTTTTGTATAGATAGAGAATTGCATCAGTAGTGAGATATCTTCTGGAGCGGTAGAAGGATCCCACCATCTTTCCAGCGACCTTGGCAACAGACTTGATGTACGTGTTGCATTTCAGATCAGGAGTGAAGGTCAAACCCAGAAGCTTGTCAAAACATGGGGCTTCTCCTCGACGAGAACCATCCATTTCAGTTGATGCCAGATGGGGATCAGAGCATTGATGATGTAAAGATAGGAGTTTGGTTTTAGATGCATTAAAGATAACCAGCCACGTCTTCCCCCACTGAACCACTCGTTCCAGATCAGAGGAGAGAGAATCAGAGAGAGCTTTGTCATTTACAGCCTTTGATGTGTTGCCGTAGATGGTCGTGTCATCAGCATAGATGTCAACGAATGAATTTAGTATGTGTTTAGGGAGATCATTGATGTAGATCAGGAAGAGAGTTGGGCCCAGGATGGACCCTTGAGGGACTCCAGCATTAATACTGCAGGCCTCTGATTTTTGTCCATTAATCACTACTCTTATGAGTCTATCAGAGAGAAATGATTTAATGATAGAGAGAATATTTCCAGTTATACCATAGCTGGAGATCTTGTGAAGTAGGCCTTCATGTCATACCTTGTCGAAGACCTTTAATATGTCAAGAGCAATTGCCCTGGAAATGAAGCCTTTGTCAAGAGATTCACTAATCCTATGAGATATAACCATTAGCACATCTACGGTAGATCTTGCAGAATGGAAACCATATTGCGTGTCACTAAGGAGGTTATTTTTGCTGAGGTGGTTGACTATTTCTCTATTTAATATGGATTCCAGCAACTTACTCATGACACACAGGAGACTTATTGGTCTGTAATGAGAGGGAGATGACTTATCACCTGAGTTCTTAAATACAGGGCATACTGATGAGGTTTTCCAGGGTGTTGGAAAGCACTTCTCCTTAAGGCAACGTTTAAACGATTTCGTAATTATGGGAGCAAGTTCTGGTTGAAGCTTTTTTAACACTATAATTGGGATGCCATCAGGGCTAGTAGCTTTACTGGAATCAAGGTTCTTGATTAGCTTGGCGACCTCGTGCACAGATATTTGTATGTTACCTAGCGTGTTCTGTGTTATAGGAGGAAATATGGGGAGTTGATGGCCTTCGTCGCATAGGGTAGAATTAGCTGCAAAGTTCTTGGCAAATAGTTTGGCCTTGTCTGAAGCTGACGAGATGACCTCTGGTCTGTTGATAATGGTTGGGATAAAACGCACACTTCTGTTCAGGATTCTATTTGTTATTTGCCAAAACTAGTGGGAACCAAGCCGCTGATCAGCTACTTTGGATTTAACAGACTGGGCATATAGCTCTCTTGCATTTTTTATTACTCTTTTACAGTGGTTGCTGGCGTTCCTAAAAGCAGTTTTAGTCTCAGTGCATCTATTACATTGGTAGCTATGGAAAAAATTATTTCTGTGCACGATGGCAGCAGCACAGTCTGGGGAGAACCATGGCTGGCTGGTAGGTTTTTGTTGGAATTTTTTAGATGGTATGAATCGGTCTATGCCTACAATTAACCATTCGGTCAGGTCTGATACTATAGAGGACACATCCTTTTTAAACATGGAATGCAGAGGTAGATCAGATATAAATGAACGGAAGCTATCCCAGTCAGCCATGGAGTATCGGTATACAGTACGGTGGAGGGGTACGTCTGGGAACTTATTACATTTCATTTTTATCTTAACTGATACGACGGAGTGGTCGGAGGATCCTAGAGGAAAAAGAACGGAACATGAACATAGCTCAGGGGAAGTTGAGAGAAAAAGGTCTAGGAGGCTTGCATATTCACCTGTAGTATCGGGCACATGGGTGTGATCGCGAACAATCTGAGTGAGGTCATAAACAATGGCAAAATCATGATAGAACCTCCCCTCATCATCCGTCTTATTTGAGTGGGTCAGCCATTCCACGTTATGGACGTTGAAGTCACCACAGATGTGGATGTTAGCCGAGGGATGTGCAGACAGGATGTTGTCTATTTTCTCAGATATGCTCTTAAAGATAGTAACTCTGCTGTTGTGGGGCCGATAGAGGGCAAATATAAATGCAGTGGTGTAAGCAAGTGCAACCCGGAAGCACATATAAGGTAAATTAGGATCTTCTCTAGAGATATCCCTACCACATGGGAAGCCATCTTTAATGTAGGCATATATTCCATGCCCATGGCGATCTTGGGGGTCAGATTTAGATGTTAAGTTAGAGTATCCATTAATTATGAACTCATCTAGGGAAGTGGTCGGCCCTATTCCAGTTTCGCTTAGAAAGAATATGTCCGGTGTCGTCTCCTGTAATTGGGTTTCAACCTCTGGAAGGTTGGAACGTAGACCCCTGATGTTGGAGAAGGAGACATGGTAGTAGGGGTCTACATTGTTTTATTCAGGTTTATTCAAGTTTTTTTTCTGGAGATGTTTCATGTTGAGGTTTTGGGATTTGTGGAACTGGTCGGCATACTTGGTTAGAGCAGTACAGAGAGGGAAAGTAAGAGAGAAAAAGACAGGAATTTTTTTTTTTTGTAGCACACGAAAAGGTAAAGCCGTAACAATTACCCACTAGTATGGCATCGAGAGGCCCCACCAGAGACTACTGCATGGTCCAGAGTCCATTCACCAAATGGCAATACAGCAGTCCCAGTACTTTGCGCCTGCTGATAGGACAGCCTCCTTAGTGGTTAATCCAAGGTTCGGGTCCCTGACTATCAGGCGGATAACGTCAGCCAAGACAAAACGTTTACCTCCAGCACCCTTACTAGTGACATGGCCACAAGGATAGCCATAGAGACAGAAAAATTTCCGACATCTCAGACTACTGTTCACCAAGTACTACCGATCTTTAAACCAGTTTTTTCTTCACCCTTTATCAGAAAAATCACTCATTTGCATGAGGACTGAGGGACAAAAAAGGAGAAGCGAGAGTTACTGGAGCTGTCGATAACACATCCACTGTATTATCTACTCTCTCCATTACAAAAAAAAAAAAATGGGGGGAATGTGTACAAGGGGCTTATTAATATCTACTTAGTAAGTCCGGTGCTCAATTATGAATTCAGGACGCTTTTGAAGATAATCTCCCCTCCCATATTAATGGGTGGATGTTTTTGGCATTATATATCTCGAGTTTGAATCATTCGAGCTTCACCTTATAATTAAAATCCAATAATTAACTTTTATCAATTTGTGAAGTCGGCTTAATATTAATTTACATTTGAGTTTAGATAATTATTCAAGATTTTAATTTAGGAGGTTCTCGTTTACATAGGTGACTTCTTTTTTTTTTCTTTCCGTTTTACATGTAGCAAGACGATATTGGTTAGCAGCATATTTGACAAAGATTTCAGAACAGAACAAAAAAGCAAGACAAGATAGGTAAAATTTAGTTACGAGTTTTTAAGTCAAAGCTGTAATAAGAAAACAGTTAGCGGTAATTAGTACAAATTTGGTTCAAAAGTTGGAAACATTTTTTAACCTTAGCTGAAGAGTCTGGAAACAGCGACCTACCCATTTTAGGATCATAGCGGAAGTGGGAACCTGGCAGACTATGCAGTTCTAAATTTTAAAGAATATGGAGTCATAAATTATAAAGAATACGCAGTTATGAATTATAAAGACTATGCAGTTATAAATTATAAAGACTATGCAGTTATAAATTATAAAGAATATGCAGTTATGAATTTTAAAGAATATGCAGTTATGGGTTCAACTTGAAGGGATTTGGTGGTGCCTTTGGAGATAATTTCTTGAAATCATATTTGTATGAGTTAGCTCCTGTTTTTATACTATAGGACGGACGATTTATTTCTTGATGTGGGCGATCGAATAAATACATCTGCGAATTACTTAGGATCTCTCTCAAGTTATGGCTGACAGAACAAGAGCACGCTACCCCCGTGAAATAAATAAAGAGTTCCGCTCGAAATTTCGTCCAAATTCCCGAGTTCGACAGAAACATTCCCGAGTTTGACAAGATGCATCTGAAGAAGGTCGGAGGTTATATCGACCGAAACGTGAAAATCACACTCAAGATGAGAACAGTAGTCCGATGAATGATAATACAAAGGTTGATATGTTGTAAAAAAAACTATTAATTCAAGCACCATGAATCATGAATAAATACCCGATAAAGGTTGATATGCCGTAACAAAATTACTAAACCAAACTTCCTATGCTTACGGCCTTTTAGGAAATTAACTCGCGTTTAAATGACCAGCATTCTAACGAAAGAAAGAACGTGGGTGGGGGGGGGGTAGAGAAAGAGAGAGAGAGAGAGAGAGAGAGAGAGAGAGAGAGAGAGGAGATTGCGAGTCTACAAAAGAAGACAGAAAGCAAAGGGGAAGAGTCTGCAGTTGAAAGACATTCTTCACAACTGTCATGTCTGCGTGTTGTTAGCCGTCATCCTTGTTGAATGCATAATTCACGTAGAAATATTACAATTGGCCTTTCTTGCCTCTCTTGGCGATTCATCACTCCGAATTATAGACAGCTTCGTTACAAGAATTATGGCGGGTAGAACAATCATCACTTCGGGCAAATTTCATGAATCAAAGATGTCAGGCTGAAATTCGCGATGATTACAAGGGAAACCGTTCTACGCGATAAGGCCACGCTAAAAGGGAAATACATTAAGAATAATTATGGAGAGAAATAAGATAAACTACGATCGAAGGTTTGCGCTTATGGACGGGAACTTAATGGGCCGTTTTTTCTTTATTAGACACAAATATCCAACGTGTAAGGCATCGTAGTAGTGTTTTATAAATGTGTATAATGGATATGTATGTAACGTAGTCATCTACCGGGCCCAACACGTTGTATGTAGATTTGGTCTCAAAGGAAAATGATGACGTCGAAACAACTTTTCCCGGCGGAGGAAAACGGTATTTATTTTGTCATTTTTGGAGAGAGAGAGGGAGAGAGAGAGAGAGAGAGAGAGAGAGAGAGAGAGAGAGAGCAGACTTTTTCGTGCGTTCGCAGATTGTCACTGGCCAACATGCCAGACGGTTTCGTTTTCCTTCTCTTTTTTCTTCTTTTCTTCTTTCTTTTGTGTACTTGTACCGCTTTCCTTTATCTTGATATTCATCCCTATATGTTTATATATAGTCCGTGAGGCCATGCTTAAGCTACGTTCAAATGCTGACGCAATTATATTACATGCATATATATATATATATATATATATATATATATATATATATATATATATATATATATATATATATATATGACATGAAATTGAGAGTACGGTATTAGATTTATGAGGTGGACTATATAGGAATGATGCGTTATTAGTTACTAGATGTAAAGGTAGACAGCTCGATTTAATCAGAAAAAATCTTTATAGATTAAAAGGAATTGTATTTGAAGGCTATATCAATGCAGTTTGTAGGAAACACCGCTAACATAAAAGAATAATGACAATATTAGAAGAAATTTTCAATTATATTGCTTTTATTTGCCAACAAATTGTGTCGTACAAGATGGTAGGTGTTGAGGTCTCTAATTTTCAAGAATACTTTCTTTTTATCTCCCTCCCAATAACGTGAATTTCTCCTCCTATAAATTTGTCTTTTGTGTATTAAGAGATACTACTCTAGATAATTAGTGACATCAACACCTACTATCTTGAGCCACACCTTATGTTGGGATATACATGTAATATAATTGAAAAATTATTGAAATTTTTTTCTAATATTGTCATTCTTTTATATGTTAACACGTGTCCACGTTGTTTCCTACGAACTGCATTGATATAGCCTTCAAACACAAATCCTTTCACACTACGTACAATGCTTTAAGCAAACTAAAATTTTTCATAAATTGTTTAAAGAATTGGACCATAACATAGCTATAAAAATGATTAGAAAATTAATTTTCTATATATTAACCCCAACTTAAATGATAATACATTGAAAATTTATCATAAGCCCATTCGGAAAATATTTTCCTTAGACAAATTATCTATTAACTCAAAAACAAATTATCCCAACGCTTATAAATAATATATCTAACAAAATATCAAAACGACCCGTTAGCAAATAACTAGCCAGGGTGCCCGGTGTTGCCTGGGTGTTTGGAGGTGTGTGTTGAGCAAAAAAAAAAAAAGAAAAGAAAAAGTGGTGGTAGGAAGGCAGGATCGAACCCGTGCCACAAAGAAAGCAAAGAACGTGAAAAAAAAACTGACGTCTTTGCTGCTGCGCCCATTGCAAAACCGGAAGTGACAAATATTTAAATTAAGGCTAGTCAATCGAAAAGAGGGTATGACTTTCGAAAATATCGGCAAAAAAAGAAACCCTTCCCTGTAGAAAAGTGCCCAGTTGAGGGTGAAGGAATTAATGCTTTTAGCCAATTTCCGATATTTGTTGTCTGAAGGGTCGAGCTTCAAAACGATACCGATTTTATGAAAATCCGTCGCCTCTGTCTAAAGTTTTAGATATGCATACATACATACATCCTTTAAAATTACCAATTCTTTAAAATTATCTCTTGTGTAGGTTTTTCGGGGTGCTGAAAAGAAAAATCACATTTAAAATTACAGCAAAGAATAGATGTAAAATATATGAAGCAATGTTAGTTTCAAAAAAGATTTTCAGGCTGCGGACAACAAGAATAACATTTTAAATTCTGGCAAACGAGTAAAAAAAGCAAAAAAAGTAGGGGATCACTTGTATATGATAATTTAACGTGAAATGAGAACCCACTTTATGGCCGCCTTTTGTTTGGGGGGGGGGATAGGTCAGCGTACAATGAACACAATTTTACATAAACTGAGCACCCACCTTTTTTTTTGGGGGGGGGGGCTAACCGGCATTATTAATCGATTTGACATGCACCAACCCCAAATAAAAAAGTGGGGGCTCATTTTACATTAAATTGTGTGTGCTGTACGTTGCCCCCCCCAAAAAAAAATGTTGCCATAAAGTGGGTGCTCATTTCGCGTTCTATTATTATAGAAACGTGATCCCCCACCTTTTAGAAACTAACATTTATTCATACTTTGGAAACTACTGGTATGCCGGGTTTTTATACATTATTTTCGTTTTCAGCACCCCTGAAAACCTTTAAAAATGGTAATTTTAAAAGATTTTTCGAGGGTGGAAAGATTCTTCATATTTTCTTTTTTTTTTTTTTTTACATGGGGATCACCACTTATCGAGGCCCGTAAGCCACTCGGGGATAAGGGTTATTTTGTGTACAATAATCAATGAGATAATATCATAGTAATAGTTGGTATTGGAGATTTGATAAAGTGTCTTACTTAAGGGGGCGATTAATCAGGAATTTGTTTATGTTGGACTTGAAGACGCCCAAGTTGTAGTCAGGTGGGAAACAGGCAAACGGAAGAGAATTCCACAGGCGTGCACTTCTCAGAAAAAAGCTATGTTCATGGAATCTACATTTTGATTTAGGCTCAGATAAAGAGTGAGGGAAATTACTGATAGTGATTTTAGCTAGACGGGTGTTTATCATGAAGGATTGGCGAGGGGGGACCAGAGATTGGAGGTCGGACGAGCACCTGCCATGGAAATAACGATAAAACAAAGACAGGCTCGCAACATCTCTTCTGTGGGAGAGAGGTTGCAGGGAAGAGAAGAGAGCGTCCCCCACTAAGCCACAAAGTCTATTTTGTACTTTGTCAAGGCAGGATAGGCTGTTTTTTAAAGCTCCAGCCCAGATGTGGCAGCAGTACTCCATCTTTGGACGTACTTGGCTTTTATAGAGATAGAGAATTGTATCAGTAGTAAGATATCTTCTGGAGCGGTAGAAGGATCCTACCATTTTCCCAGCGGCCCGGGCAACAGACTTTATATACGTGTTCCATTTCAGATCAGGAGTAAAGGTCAAACCCAGGAACTTGTCAAAACATGAAGCCTCCCCAAGACGAGAGCCATCCATTTCAATTGATGCTAGATGAAGAACAGAGCGTTGATGATGTAAAGTTAGGAGCTTGGTTTTAGATGTATTAAAAGTAACCAGACATCTCTTCCCCCACTGAACGACGTGCTCAAGATCAGAGGAGAGGGAATCAGAGAGAGCTTTGTCATTTACGGCCTTTGATGTGTTGCCGTAGATGGTCGTGTCATCAGCATAGATGTCAATGAATGAATTTAGTATGTGTTTTGGGAGAACATTGATGTAGATCAGGAAGAGAGTTGGGTCCAGGATGGACCCCTGGGGGACTCCAACATTAATACTGTGGGCCTCAGATTTCTGCCCATCAACCACTACTCTTATGAACCTATCAGAGAGAAATGATTTAATTATTGAGAAAATTTTTCCAGTTATACCATAGCTGGAAATCTTGTGAAGTAGGCCCTTATGCCAAACCTTATCGAAGGCCTTTGATATGTCAAGAGCAATTGTCCTAGAAATTAAGCCTTTGTTGAGATATTCACTAATCCTATGGGATATAACTGTTAGCACATCATCTGTAGATCTAGCAGAACAGAAACCATATTGCATGACACTAAGAAGGTTATTTCTGCTGAGGTGGTTGACTACTTCTCTATTTAATATGGATTCCAGTAACTTACTCATGACACACAAGAGACTTATTAGTCTGTATTGAGAGAGGGATGAATTATCACCTGAGTTCTTAAATACAGGGCATACTGATGAGGTTTTCCAGGGTGTTGGAAAGCACTTCTCCTTAAGGCAACGTTTAAACAGTTTTGTAAGTATGGGGGCAAGTTCTGGTTGAAGCTTTTTCAACACTATAATTGGAATGCCGTCTAGGCCAGTTGCTTTACTGGAATCAAGGTTCTTGATTAGCTTGGCGATCTCGTGCACAGATATTTGTATGTTGTCTGTTGTAGGAGGAAATACGGGGAGTTGATGCCCTTCGTCGCATAGGGTAGAGTTAGTTGCAAAGTTCTTGGCAAATAGTTTGGCCTTGTCTGATGCTGATGAGATGACCTCAGGTCCATTGATGATGGTTGGGATGGAACGCACGCTTCTGTTCAGGATCTTTACCACATAAATAAATAAATAAATAATGCAAGATGAAGCTTTACAATGAGTAAATGTGTTTCATTTTATAATTCATAATTAAAAGTGTTGAACAATAAAAAGTACAATTTTGAGTAATTATTTTTACATGGGGAGGGGGTGTCTTTGGTAAATATTTTTCCACCCTACGAGTGAATAAAAAAATAGCGTGAATGTTTAATTTAACCTGAAAACACTAATTACAAGTAGCGTGGTACCAAAAATGCATAAACACCAAATTTTAAAGTAAATATTGATCTCGGATGCATAGGATGGCAGAGCGCTAGGTGTATCAGAAATTTGGAGGAATTTTTAACACCTCTAACAGAAAACTGCGAATAAAATATAAAAAAACTCGCTCGTAATTTCTCTTTTTAAAGTGGGTTATTTATTTTCTGTATGGAATATATTTCCAAAATAAACTATTAAAGTTGTTTAAAAAATAATAGAAATATGATTTTTTTTTTTTTAAAACAGTGTTTACAAAATGCTGCGTGCCTTCATGCAGCCATTTTTTTACGTAATCAAATCAACAGAATTTTACGAGTTAAATATTTTTCAATTTTTAAAATTTAAAAATCTATCAAAAATTTTCTATTAGTTCAATTTTTTCGATATTTTCAGGGTCAATGTGAAATTTTATGCTCTTTTCAATAAACCAAATATAATATTTTAGAGAAACGTTTTTTTTTCAAATTTACCCCCTCCCCATTTTGAAATGTTTATTAAAATTTTAATAATTAATTCATGTGCTAAAGTTTTATATATCACAAATTGAAGATAAAAGATCAATAAAGAAAATATTTTAATTTAAAACAAAAAAAAGAATAGTTTTTTTTGGAAATTTACCTGTAAAGTCCAAAGTGTAAAACCTTTTTTTTAAAAAACCATGTTGATTTTTTTTTTTAATGAAAGCTCATGTTATGCTTACATCGTCAAGTAAATACCAGATGCTGACGGCAAATGTTTCTATTTCATTGAATGTTTTCTTTCTTTTAAATATTTTAAGAAAAAAATTTAGTTGGTAAAGAAGTATTGAAATATATCAATTAAAAACTCGTGTATTTCATTAAAAGAATTTTTTAAAAAATCGATGAAGTGGATTTTTTGTTCCAGGGGAAAAACTTATAAGTGAATGTGCATTTCCTTTTTAACTACGGAGGATGAAAAATACTAATTTTGGTTAACACACGCAATAAAAAAAAGACATTATTTATGTCCCTTGGACGAATCCGTATTTCATAAATTTCCTTTTAGCAGCAGCAGCAGCAGCAGCAGCAACAGCAGCAGCTCTTTACAGCTTCGTGCAAAACACGTTGCGAAAATGTGATTTTCTATGACCCTCGCTTAAAAATCCTTTTATTTAAAAAATACATGGAATTTAAAATATAAATATGGATAAATTCTTAACAATGAAGAATGGAACTACCCATTTAATAGTATATTTTTTTAAGTAAGTGATTTTTTGGCATTTATATATATACATATATTTATAAGCAAGTCAAAATATGTTGATTTTCTTTATATTTATTTTAAAGAAAACCGCTTAAAAAAAACAAATATTGCATAATTTGCTATTAAACCTGTTTTTTTTTTTTTAATTTGGTCTTTGCTCCTTTAATTGAAAAAAAATTAGGGTTTGAATTACATTTTTCAAGTAGTTATAAGCTTCGAAAAATAGTAAGTTGAATTATTAAAGTTCTGATCATCATTTTTAATGGCCACTTTCTGATACACCTAGCAGAGCGCGATATCATATGCAACCATATGCCAGCATACGTTGGTGCTTATGAATTGTTTTGGTACCGCACAATTTTAAATATTTTTTTTCAGGTTAAATTCAGGTTTTATGATATTCTTTTTTCCTACATTGTAAGGCTGAAGTACAGATTACTTACTAAACGCCCCTTCCCATGTAAAGAATGGCTTTCAGAATAATAACATTACTATTTCAGCTTTTCGTATGATTACATTTTTAATAAAAACGTGATCAAATTTAATCCATTTAAAGTTTAAGAACCAGATTCACCATTGTTTGTTATTGAAATAAACCATTGTTTGTTATTTAAATAAACCATTGTTTGTTATTGAAATAAACCGTTCTGTTTATAAGGTTTACTTTTACAGCTTAATTAAAACGGTCACTTTCTTAAATTGCATTTACATTTATATTTGGTAACGTACAGGTGACTACAGGAATTTAGTTTCCTTTAAGGGACACAGGGTTCGATAGTTTTCTGTCACCATAACTCCAGTCTTGCCAACTAAAATACCTTGCCCTGAACTTTATCCTGAGCCATAACCTGAAAAATACCCTGAATCTTCCAGCAATTTTGTGAGCCCCCCCCCTCCGGCATGTGGTGTCTATTCTGAAAGCCATTTTTAACATGGGGAATTTGGGCGTTGGCAAACGAAAAAAACAATAACGATAGCCGTATTTTAAATTTTTACGCGGGGTGTTGGGGGGATGCATGCTACCACCAGGCAACACCGGTTAACGGGTCTTGCTAGTAAGTAATAAAGTGGACATGATTTATAGTAGAGAAAATAGGAAAAATAAGAGGAGAAAAACGATTTGATCCTCCCTATTACAGTGCGCACATAAAACTCTGAGATATTAAATTGCTTTAACAGTAAAAATATTTTAGTCAATTTTCGTGAACATGAACAAAATACAAAAATCTCATTAAATAAATTTAAACTTAGAAAATTATAGGAACTTAGTAAGTGCCCGGGGAATTTAAGATTAGACAGAAAATGAAACTGCAGGAGAAAAGAAGAATGTCAATTACAAGGTGAGTAATTGACCGAAGGTATTATGTATAAAATGGTAGAGTAGGGAATAAGTCATCAGCGTATATTGACTCAACAATAGACCGTTCAAATGTAGGTAAAATAACCATAAGGTGCCTATTAATGAAGCTTGTAGGTTAGGTATAAAGAAATCTTTTCTTTTTGCTTTTACAAATGGATTCACCGCTTATCAAGGCCCAGAGGTTACTCGAAGATAAGAGTTAATGAGTGTACGGTAATCAGTGGGACACTTTAGTAATCGTTAGTAATAGAAATTTGGTAAATTGGATTACTTAAGGAGACAGCTCATCAAGTACTTGTTTACGTTGGACTTGAAGATGACTATATCGTAGTCAGTTGGAAAGCAAGCAAACGGAAAAGAGTTCCACATACGTTTAGGCACAAATTAAGAGTGAGGGAAATTATTGATTGTGGTTTCAGCTAGATGAGTGCTTTTCGTGAAAGTTTGGCAAGGGGGAACATAGATTGGAGCTCAGACGGGCACTTGCCATGAAAATAACGATAAATAGTTACTTCCATTAACAGCTTATAAAAAGAACTAAAAGAAAAAAAAAAACTTTACCATAAGATGGAAAATTTTGATTGAAACAAATAAATATTTATCTTATAAAAGATGTTATGTACAGGATGGAACAATAAAATTGTCACCCTAGAAAAGTTGTTATGATTCCATTTCCGTTTGATGAAAACCGGTTTTCTTTTTGTTGCAGACCATCTACTACTTGGCCAGTTATGTACAAATCCCAAGTGCGATAGGAGCCTTTTATTATGTCTGAAAGTGACACAATGTTCAACAAGCGAGATCGGAGATGCGCCGCTGTACAACTCATGCTCTCTACCGATCCAAGTTATGACAACAGAACTCTAACCCTCAAAATGCATTGCTGGATTACTACGAATAACAAGGATGTGCCCAGGGTAAGGAAAACAATGTTTCCAGCCATGGTTATGGTCTTTGATGTGGTTTCAAGTAATGTTGGCCTTGTGGCTAGAAGCAAAAATTTTGTAATTCAAAAAATGTATTTTTTTGATGAATGTTTTTAAAATTATATTTTGCTACATTTTTATGCAATAACTTTTGATTTTCAAGTATTTTAGCGTTATTTATTTATTTTTATTTATTTATTTTTATTTATTTATTTTTATTTATTTTGTGTTATTTGACCAAGAAGAAATCATGTTTTATTAAATTTAGACGAGAAAAAAATTCAATGACTTTTTTTGGTAAATGTAAAGTTTAAGCATGTTGCTCTTTTTTAACGTTATTATTTAGGAACCTATTATTTAACATGGGAGGGGATGTTTTGTAACTATTCCAAGAAGAAATTGAAATTATCGTTCCTAACAATGGCGTCCTCCATATAATCCATAAGTGCCAAAAAAAAATTCTTTCGTTCAAATTCAACGTAGAAAATAATATCCTTCTAGACTGAGACAATTTTTATTTTTGTTCCTATTCAGAGTGCCCTCTTTTTGGAGAGCTAGATTTTCCCCACATTAATAACAGACCCTGTGTCTAACTCTGCCCTCGTCGGGAGGCTAGTAAATAGGAAGAAATAATAATAAATAAAAGCTTAACAATCAAAGGGAAATAACCTAAAAAAATTTTCTGAGATAGAAACAAATAAATCAGAGTTTTTCATTTTGATTTAAAAAACTCCAATTTTTTTTTTTTTTTACCTTTTTTACCCTCTGGGGACGAAACCAAAATTTTTCCAGGATCAAATATTACATTTCCAGATGAATATCCATGTGGTCTTGCTTTTGGGTAATCTTTAGCAAAATCTAATGGTCGGAAAATATTTTATGTACCAAAAAGTGCTATTTTTGGCGATTTAGACCGCTTTTGACACCCTGTGGATGCAACCAAAATTTTCCCAGGGTAAAATATTACGTTTTCAGATGTATATCATGGTGGTCTTGCTTTTGGGTAATCTTCAGCAAAATCTAATGGCCAGAAAAGATTCTATCTCCCGAAATGTGTTTTTTTTTTGCCCATTTTGGGCTAAAAAACACTATTTTTGCCCCTTTTGACATGAAACCAAAATTTTCTCAGAATAAAATATGTATCTATGTATTTTTGCTTTTGAGTAATTTTCATCAAAACCTAATCGTCAAAAAATATTCTATGTACCAAAAAGTGCTATTTCATTTTGATCCCTGGGGATGCAATCACAATTTTTATCAAAAATCCGAGAATGTTACATTTCCTCCCTTACCTAGTTGTAACTTCCTGCAAAATTTCAGAAAAATGTAATTGGTAGTTATTGAGAATTTTTTAAACAAACGGACAAGGTGAATTGTAAAGTCAAAATATAACAGTGAAATAATGAATAAATGAAAGTATCAGGATCTATATAATAATACTGTAGTACTTTTAACGTACGTATGTACGTACGTGTGTCACGGTTTCCATATTATAAATTATTCAATCAGGAGATCCTATTTATTATAAAGGAGGATAAAGAGTGATAACATAATATAAACACGCTAATTTAATGTTCGTTGTATGTTATCACATTCTATCCTCTTTTTTAATAAATAGGATCGCCTGATCACCGAAGACACAATGTAAAAAAAAAAAGTAAAAATTAACAAAAAATGATGTCGCTTTTGGGCTGTACGTGAAAATTAAATATATCTTCTTGGTCTCCTGGCTAGGATCCAAGTGCAGTATCTGTTCTGTCTTAAGATGATATAATGATATCGTGGAGTTCCCGTTTACGTTTAATGATAGAACAATGGGCCGTGAAAATTCTATTGTGGGTAAGTTGATAGGGATCTCTGTTTGAGTCTGTATGAATTATGAGATGAAAGATCTTATTGCCATCAGTTGGATCTATGCACTAGAAATTGTGCATTGTGTGTGTGTGTGTGTGTGTGTGTGTGGGTGGTGTGCCTGAAAACTTTTGACAATCTCGTAGGAGAGAGAATTGTATTAGGAATTCTGTATTGTATTGTATTTGGGAATTCTGACTAAAAAGAAATAGAGTTTAGTGGAGGACTGACTAGCTTTGGAAAAGAAGTGAAGTATCAGAAAAATGGATATGTGGAAAGGATCTGACCTTCCTTTTATTCAACGAAGTGTGAGAGAAATCTGGAGATTGTTTTTTAATTAGCAAATAGCTGGATAAGGATGTGGGGGTTAATAATAAAGAAATTCCCCAGTGTTAAATGTAAGAAGAAATCAGGTAACCACAAACCACTGACAACTGACAGCAGCACACCTGAGCAAAGTGGAGATATCAATGAGTGCCCTCCACTGAAACCTGGATAGTGTGCATGAGTTGCAACCATTGACAAAACCCAAGGTTACAGCAGGGACCCCAAAGTCAGTTCCTAAGCCATTATTAAAAAAAAGAAAAAGAATGAAAAAGCAAATATCAAAAGAGCAAATATCTTTCTAATTATTTTATGGTTTATGAGAAAGAGAAAATGAGCAAGTAGTTTAAAGGGTGTATGAGCCCTCCTTTGATAGTGAACTGAGCATGGTTATCTTTCCTCAGTTGCATGCACATAGGTTAAGTCATAGAGAAGGACCGAAAATGAAAAAAAAAAAATGAAAAGGAAAAAAACATGTTTTGCATGCACATGGCCTAATGGGTTGCAGTTGTAGAGAAGACTGAAACAAAAAGAAAGAAAGAGAAACTGTTTTGCATGTACATGGTTTAGTTACCTTAAAAGGACTAGTAAAGTGAAAAAAAAAAATGGGAGTTCCTCAATCGGAAAAAAAAAAAAAAAGATATATGCATGTGTAGGTGAATATAAAATCCCTAATTGAAGTTTACAATTGCATGGCTGCATGTTTGGTTGTTGAGTTATTGCCATTTTCTCTGATGATTGGAACTATGAACTAACCACAAGTACATATGCACGCATGCAAGCGCATACACTAAAATAAGCAGAACTATTAGAGCAGAACATTTTTGCATACCGAACGAACCATTAATCCAAGA
This sequence comes from Euprymna scolopes, assembly GCF_053919585.1. Lineage (NCBI taxonomy): Eukaryota > Metazoa > Mollusca > Cephalopoda > Sepiida > Sepiolidae > Euprymna > Euprymna scolopes. The sequence goes on from NC_136491.1 coordinate 107,350,439, forward strand.
ACATTTTTCCATGCTGAATGAATAATTTTTGTCGATTGTTATTTTTTTATTAATTTTTTATTGTCATATCCCTAGTTTCGGGTCGTGCTTCTGATGCAGGGTGCTTCGATGTAATTTGCAATCAAATGACAAGGAAAAGGAGGGGGCAAATGTAGCAAGATCCCTGGAGATACCAGATGGTCTTGCTTTTCAAATAGAGGAAGAGAAGGTAGGAGAGGGTGTGTGATATTTGATCAAGAAAAAAAGAAAAATGTCCCTGGAACTTTATCAAGAAGAAAGAAATAATAGATAATAATTGTTCTTTAAGCGGTTTTAATTTCCATTTTTTACTTATGTAGTGATAAGAAGAGGCAAAAATGTCCATAAGAAATAAAATATTTCAATGGCACAAAGAAATAAATAATGAGATTCTTGAGTTTGGCAGAAAAACAATACAGGATCGTTTTCTGGTTGAGTTTTGAAAGAACAATTCAAATATTGTGGAAACAATGACTTGGGTTCAAAATGTCTGCTTTGGTGACTAGGAGATGTTGTCATTTGGGTCCAACTGTTGTATTTAACTATTAGGCCACCAAGCCAGTAATAAGTTAGTTGGACAGATAAATAAATAAAATTGAACCTAGGGAGGCATATGGTCACGAAAGAGAAGGAAGAGGTTCACAAGAAAAGAGAAAATGAAAAGAATATAGAATAAGAGGATAGAGAAAGAAGTTGATGAGAGAAGAAAAAGAATAAGATAATGCGAAAGAGAAAAAAGAGGTTCAGAGGAAAAAAAAGAAAAGTAATCTTCAGTATGACAGCGGAGGGAAGAGGCCAGTTTTATAAAAACGATTGGCTTTTTAGAATTAGGGTCTTTTTGCTGGCTGGCATTGGGATGTGCACATCGCCCTTGCCCCACCTGGGGGGGGGGGCGAAACTCTCATAAAAGCTAAGTTGAAAAGCTCTTGTTCTTAGCTGGGAAATTAACTAGATGAACTTAAGTTATACAACCTGCATTACGAAGCTCGGATCAAAGAATTCGACTTTAAACAAGTGTAAAATGATTTATAAATAATTATTTTGTTTGGTTTATACAAAAACGAACCAGAGTTTTTCTTTGTTTCTCAATTGCCGGCCTGAATGAAGATGCAGTTTGTTTCAGGTATGACCTGACGCCAGATGATGAAAGAGATAGACCGGATCCAGCACGAAGCCAGAGTGACAGCTGAAGTGGACGATGTTACCACACGAACTTAAGGTCAGGCACATTTCGCGTGCCCTGAGTCGCAGAGAGATATTTTCCAGTGGCCGGTGAGAGTCTGGTCACACTTGAGGGGTCCACCACTAGATAAGTAAGAATGTAGCCATGTTGGGCCGCATCTAAGGTCCTGCGAGTTGGGAACGATGAACACGGCCAAGAGTACATCACAAGTATGCTCCCGTGAACCAGGTTAGCGACGGATGCGGCCTGCCCCCTTACAAGAGAGGGGGTTAGGGTTATATATACATATATATATATATATATATATATATATATATAAATATGTGTGTATATATATATATATATATATATAAATATGTGTATATATATATATAAATATGTGTATATATATAAATATGTGTATATATATATAAATATGTGTGTATATATATATATAAATATGTGTATATACATATATATAAATATGTGTATATATATATAACTATGTGTGTATATATATATATATAAATAAATATGCGTATATATATATAAATATGTGTATATATATATAAATATGTGTATATATATATAAATATGTATGTATATATATATAAATATGTGTATATATATATAAATATGTGTATATATATATAAATATGTGTATATATATATATATATATATAAATATGTGTATATATATACATATATATAAATATGTATATATATATAAATATGTGTATATATATACATATATATAAATATGTATATATATATAAATATGTATATATATAAATATGTATGTGTATATATATAAATATGTATGTATAAATATATATATATATAAATATGTATGTATATATATAAATATATATGTATAAATATGTATGCATATATATAAATATGTATGTATATATATAAATATATATGTATATATAAATATGTATGTATATATATATAAATATATAAATATGTATGTATATATATATATAAATATATAAATATGTATGTATATAATATATAAAAATATATATGTATATATATAAATATATAGGTATATATATATAAATATATAAATATATAGGTATATATATAAATATATACATATATAGGTATATATATATAAATATATAGGTATATATATAAATGTGTATATATATGAATATATAAATATATATGTATATATATAAATATATATGTATATATAAATATGTATGTATATATATATATAAATATATAAATATGTATGTATATATATATAAAAATATATATGCATATATATAAATATATAGGTATATATATAAATATATAGGTATATATATGTAAATATATATGTATATATATATAAATAAATATGTATATATATATAAATAAATATGTATATATATGAATATATAAATATATAAGTATATATATAAATATATATGTATATATATAAATATATATGTATATATATAAATATATATGTATATATATAAATAAATATGTATATATATGAATATATAAATATATATGTATATATATAAATATATATGTATATATATATAAATATATACGTATATATATAAATATATATATATATATATGTGTGTGTGTGTGTGTACATACATATATATATATATATATTCATACACATATAGTGGTCAATGTCTGGTTTGGATGTGTGTTAAAAGCACACAGATGTCTTAGTGTCTTTCTGTGCTTCTCCCAGACAAATCAACCCCACGGCACGTTGTGACCACTGCCACGCAGATGGGCTCTGATGAACGGCGAGTGTCCTGTGCCATATAACTGGACCTCCACTGCTTTGTGGGCCAATGTTATTTAACCAAAGGCTAAGGGTGAGGTAACCTTGACAGAAACTCCAGAGGAGCTTAGGCCCTGTAAGCTGCGGCATATATGACGCACCGGCGTTTGGAATATGCTCTGGTGCCCAGCAACCTAAGTTCCAGTCATGGATCAAATGGCATGGTGGATGGAGAGGGCTCTGTAAGCCGTAGTGAAGGCAACCTCCCAAGGAGAAGAAAAACTCTTATATAAAACCTGCGGTGACTGCTGCATCCAATGATGTCGACTTGCTCTTCTTTTTGGATCAATGTGGCAGTTGTTTAGAGAGTGGGATTGTCTCGGTGCAAAGTCTTTTCCCACTATAACAATCCTCATGCACAGGCATTGCTCGATATAAATTAGATACACTTTTTACCATCTTGTGTATCTTTATAGCAAAAAAGGCTGGCTGTAGCCTAAAACGGCAAAATATTCAATAAACTTGGAAAATATGATTATAAACGTAAATGGCAATAAGGGAACTGGAATTTCCAGGGCCTGGCCTGGCAGGTGTTTCAGGGCTCCGCAGCCTGAATCCGGTCGTCATTATGCTACTGCAAGGAAATATATGGCAATGGCCATCGGCTGTTGGAATGTGTGGACGCTGCTTGACTTGCCATCAGCAATAACGAGTCCAGAGCGTAGATCTGCACTTGTATGTAAGGAACTTCAACGTTATGACATGGACATAGTTGCTCTGTCTGAGACCAGGCTGGCTGATGAGGGACATTTTTCTGAGTTCGCTGGGGCCTACACCATTTTCTAGAGTGGTAGAGTGGATGGATGTAAGAGGGAATCAGGCGTGGCTTTTGCTATAAAGGCATCAATTCTTTCTAACCTGGAAGAACTTCCCTGTGGTGTGAGTGACCGGATCATGACTGTTATATTCCTAAATACTTAGGAAATAAAGACAAACGTGAGTTACACCGAGTGGTATGTGTAATGGGGTTTATTTATAATACAGAAACGTAAGGCTGCTCGCCTAAGGTAAATAGAAGTACATAGTAACAAGTATGGGGAAGAAAGTCTGATAATCAACACGTAAGACTATCCGTCTTACTGCGACTGCTTGTCTGCCGCTGTCTGCCAAACAGTCCAATATATATATACAGTTTGTAACCGGTGTATAGCCAGTTATGTTCCTTCACAACAATGACTATGAGGTTACCTCTGGTAAATGGTCGTTATACAACTTTTTTGAGTGTCTATGCACCCACTATGGATGCAACAGAAGATGAAAAGGTTGCTTTCTACCTTGCTTTGTGCAGTGTAGCTAGACGCATTCCCTCTGCTGTTCGTCTGATGTTGTTGCAGTTTTGTTCAGAGATGGGTTTTAAAATCACCGTGTTCCAGCAGAAGGACAAATACAAGATGACCTGGATGCACTTGATAGACTATGTGTTAGTCAGAAAACGTGAGATGAGGGATATCTGCAGTGTTCATGTCATGCGAGGTGCAGAGTGCTGGACCGACCATCGGTTGGTCCATGCAAAGATTGTGTTGTGAAGCCCAAGATGAGGGGAGCTAGTGTGGCTATCCCAAAGCGACTTAATGTTGCCCGTCTAAGGGACAATATTGTGAGTGAGAAACTAGTTAAGGAGATGGAAGAGATTGATTGTGAAAATACTTGGCCTGCTTTTAAGGAATCTGTCTATGAGGTATGTGAGAGAGTATTAGGTTATTGTGAGCGTAAACATCAGTTTTGGTTCAATGAAAATGATACTGAAATTCAGGCTCTGCTTGATTCAAAAGCCAGGGCATTGCACGCTTATCTCGTGGGTGGTTTGACGGATGGTGATCAAGATCGACTGAGGGACAAGTTTAAGGCAATCAAGCATGAGGTGCAGAGGAGGTTGCGTAACATGCAGGATGAATGGTTGAGGCAGAAAGCTGAGGAAATACAGCTCGCCTCAGATTTGAACAACACCAAGGTCTTATACAGCCTACTGCGCGCAGTTTACGGACCATCCAGATTACCTATCACTCCTCTGTGCTCGAAAGATGGTGGGGATCTTCTTCGAGACCCTACCGACATTCTTCATAGATGGAGGGAGCATTTCGATGACCTCCTGAACAGACCTTCTTACGTTGATCAGGAGTTTGTTAGGTCGATTCCTAGCAATCTGGTCAAGGATATCTTGGCAGAAGTTCCTTCTATCCAGGAGGTTGAAACAGCTGTCCATAAGCTGAACAATAGAAAGTCTCCTGACCCGAATCGTTTGCATGCAGAGATCTTTAAATGTTCTGGACCCAAGATGATGCAACGCTTAGCAGAATTGTTGCAGACTACTTGGCGGGATGAGTGTATTCCACAGGATTGGCGGGATGCATTGATGGTAGTGCTATACAAGGGGAAGGGTAGCAAAGATGAATGTGAAAACTATCGGGGCATCTCTTTGCTGTCAGTAGTCGGTTAGGTGCTCTGTAGGATCATGCTAGACAGAATGCTGGAGCACATTGCTGACGATGTTTTGCCTGAGTCGCAGTGTGGTTTCAGATGATGTCAAGGGACAGTGGATATGATTTTTACAGCCAGGCAACTGCAGGAGAAATGTATAGAACAGCAAAAGGGACTGTATCAGGTGTTCATCGATTTAACCAAGGCCTTTGATACAGTCAATAGGGATGCTTTGTGGGAGATTCTGAAAAAGCTTGGCTGTCCTGACAAGTTTGTAACCATCTTAAAGCTCTTCCACGATGATATGAAGGCTGTGATCAATGTTGTGGGAAAGCTGGCTGATCCTATCTCAGTAGAAAATGGTGTTAAGCAGGGAGACATTCCAGCACCCACACTCTTTGCGTTGTATTTCACCATGGTCTTTTGGATGGCATCTGTGGGGTGCTCTGATGGTGTCTATATTCATTACTGAACTACTGGGGGGGGGTTCAACATTAGGCGCTTCAATGCAAGTACAAAGGTACTCACCAACACAATTCGTGACTTGCTCTATGCAGATGACTGTGATCTGGTGGCTCATATAGTGACTGATATGCAGCATCTTGTGGACGCTTTTGCGGTTGCCTGCAGCGCATTGGGCTTGACCATCAATCTGAAAAAACTGTCTTAATGTATCAGCCTGCTCCGGGCATGCCATACTATGAGCCATCAGTTTATATCTGTGGTTCAAGGATAGCGGTTGTCACTAAGTTTGTATATTTGGGCAGCACACTGAGTATGTCTGGTACCCTGGATGATGAGGTATCGTTACGGATCAGCAGGGCAAGTGATGCTTTCGGAAAGTTGGACGGGCATTTGTGGAGACGTTATGGGATCTTGCTGCCAACTAAGATTAAGGTTTATGCCACATGCGTTCTCTCTACTCTTCTCTAGGGTTGTGAAACTTGGACAACATACAGGGAGCATTTGAGACGTCTCGAGCGGTTTCACCAGATGTGCCTACGGCGAATCTTAGGTGTGGGTTGGCAGATGTATGTCAGTGATGCGGGTGTGCTTGAATGGACCCAATGCCTTAGCATTGAGGCTCATGTTAGCATAGATTGAGATGGAATAGACATGTGGTGAGGATGTTAGACAGTCGACTTCCCAAACAACTCCTTTATGGCGAGCTCGCCGAGGGAAGACGTCTGGCTCAAAAGCCTAAATTGAGATTTAAGGATTGTTTAAGATCCACCTTAAAAAAATGTGAGATTGATCCTGCATAGAAAAGAACAGCAAGAACGTGCTGCTAGTGGTGCACATGTCTGTACAATGTGTGCTAAGGAATGCCAGATTTTAGCAGACCTTAAAAGCCACATTCGTGCAGCCCATCATTGAATGTTTTCGTGTTTCTTTATACCTTTTTTTTTTTTGTGCTATATCGAGTGATGGCAATGTTTGAAAGCGAATTTGCTGCCATCATATATGTATATATATATATATATATATATAAATATATATGTATATATATAAACATATAAATATGTATGTATATATATATATATATATATAAATATGTATGTATATATATATATATATAAATATGTATGTATATATATATAAATATGTATGTATGTATATATATATATAAATATATAAATATGTATGTATATATATATATAAATATGTATGTATATATATATAAATATATAAATATGTATGTATATATATAAATATGCATGTATATATATATATATATATATATATATATATATATATATTAATTTTATTTATACAAACATTAATGGCTACATATGTGCATACATGTTTCTGTAATCACCCACGTTGGAGGATTACGTCTTCAGGCCAAGAATTACCGTCAAAAGTGACATTTCCACGAAATACATTTTTCTATTTCGTTTATCAAGTTAAAATACAACCTGGGTGGGAGTCAAAAAAAAAAAAAAAAAAAACCGTAAAAGGATGAGTGAGGTCTTTGAAGATAATAAACATCTTTTTTCTTTTCCCCTTCCCCCATCCAACCTAACTTTTGGTTTTTTATGGCATAGGGTACTTGAGAGTTTAGTTTTCTTGTCTTAGAGTCTGTAAGTTAATAACCTTAGCTATGGTCAACCAAGTACTGACCGGTGCCTTTTAATCTACCTCCACCCACACATACATGCAACACACATATAGCACACACATACACAGACACCGCCAACACACACATACACACATTAATACATATATTCAAAAGCGAATCCATGCTGAACGCTCTTTGTTTTATTTACTGAAACTAGACAATAATTCTGAAACTGTAGAAATAAAGTAAAAATTACATTAAGGTAAATAAAACAAAACAAAAATAAATAAAAAAATAAATAAATAAGAATAAAAATAAAATTAAATTAAAACAAATAAACCAACAAAATATGAATAAATATAAACCCGAAATTTATCTAAACCCCACATGTACCTATATGCGTATATCAATACACTTATAAATGTCTACATTTATCTACACCCGCGCATATATACACACACACGTTCCAGACATACAGAGACAAATAATAGTATTTTTCTTTACTTATGTAGCGTGATAACCTCTTCGTATATGCAATATTATGCTACCCGACTCCAGACGGGTGAACTTTTATTATTTTTTGCAATTTTTTTAATCAATAAATGTTATGTTCCCCCCCCCCCAAAAAAAAAAAAAAAAAAAATTAATTTTTTACCATAAATTGTTAGGTGAAAGTTTTTTTTTTCAGGAAAAGTTGCAGTTTTTTTTTTTTAAAGAAATTTGGCAGTAAACGTTTCTCTTTTAAAAACGGAATTTTTATTATAAAAAGAACAGATGAATGCTTTACATGAACACTGTAAATAGTTATGTGAATGCAGAGAAAAGTTTGATTCTTTTTTTCATGAGAATGTACAAATTATTTTTTTTTTAACAAATGTTCAGAAAATAAATAGAAAACTACTTCCATCATTAATTATGCAGAAAAATAAATAAGATGTTGATTTAGTGTTTCAACATCATGCTTATAAATTATGATAAAACTTGCTGAGTATGCGCTGTTTTACAGTTGTAAAAAATGGAACGGAAACTTAAATTTCGCTCCGTTTTAATCTTTCTTAATTTTTTAATTGTGCCCCTCCCCAAACGAATATAATCAAAACAGTAACATTCAACAATTGTACTTTATGTATATAAAACACAAAATATTAAAAAAAAAAAAAAAGTTAATAACGAAAGGGAAATAATTCCATTTTTAAACAAAGAAGTCAGATTGGTATATCTTTTTGTTATTTTTTACATAAGTCTAGCTTTCACATTGGAAATGTCGAAATTTATAGGTTGTCGGGTACGTTTACAACGAATAAACATTCCAATCTATTAGATGTATCAGAATTTGTGTAGGAATTTTTGACACCCCTATCACGAAACTGTGAATAAAATATAAAAAACTCGTAATTTCTCTTTTAAAAGTGGGTTGTTTATTTTCTTTATGGATTATACTTCCAAAATAAACTATTAAAGTTGTTTTAAAAGTAATAGAAATATTTTTTTTTATTTTTTAAAAAACAGTAATGAATTTTACGAACTCAATATTTTTCAATTTTTAAACTATCTATCAAAATTTTTCTATTGATTCTATTTTTACAATATTTTCAGGATCAATGTGAAATTTTATGCTCTTTCCAATAAACCGAATATAATATTTTAGACAAACGTTTTTTTTTTAAATTCACCCCCCCCCCATTTTCAAGTGTCTATTAAAAAGTAAATAATTAATTTACACACCAAAGTTTTATATATCACAAATTGAAGAGAAAAGGTCAATAAATAATATATTCAAATTTAAAACAAAAAAGTAGTGTTTTTTAGAAATTTACCTGTAAAGTTCGAAGTTTTTTTTTTTGAAACCACGTTGTTTGTTTTTTTTTTTGTTTTTTTTTTTAATGAAACCTTGGTCCTTGCTCCTTTAATTGAAAAAAGATTAGGGCTTGAATTACATTTTTCGAGTAGTTATAAGTTTCGAAAGACAGGGGTCGAATAATTCACGCCTCCCATTTTGAATGTCTATTAAAAAGTAAATAATTAATTTACACACCAAAGTGTTATATATCACAAATTGAAGAGAAAAGGTCAATAAATAATATATTCAAATTTAAAACAAAAAAAGTAGTGTCTTTAGAAATTTACCTGTAAAGTCCGAAGTTTAAAACCTTCTTTTTTTTTAAAAAAACACGTTGTTTGTTTTTTTTTTTTTGTTTTTTTTTAATGAAACCTTGGTCCTTCCTCCTTTAATTGAAAAGAAAATTAGGGCTTGAGTTACATTTTTCGAGGAGTTATAAGCTTGGAAAAACGGGGTGGAATTATTCACTATTTTTCACGAAATTTCTGACACACCTACCAATCTACCCATGTTAGAACGGCTTTCGGAATAGACACCCCTAACCTTGCCAGCATACCCGAAAAGCTATAAAAGTTGATGTGTCGAATGCGAACGATGAGTTGGACGTAATGTAAAAATGTACCGAATTTAAAAGGGAATGAAATTCAAATTTCCGTTCCATTTTTACAACAACCGTAAAGCAGAGCATTCTATGCAAATTTTACATAACTTACTGTATTAATGCTATTTTTTTTAAGCTAAAAAAACAAAAAAAACTTTAGGTTTGGCTATAAATTCATAAACTCATTTCACCCTAAATAATTTAGGTGACTGAAATAGGAATCTAATTGAATCTTTAATTTCCTGATAGTATGTGAGAAATTTATTTTTCTTCGAATTATATCGAATTCATTAATACGGACTTTAGGGGATTTTTTCAGAATGTTCCTGTAAAAATTATTTTTTATTGTTACAAATTACGATGCTTTATTTATATAAAAAAAAAATAAATAAATTCTTGCGTTTTTTATTTACTACTGAAAACCATAACTTTAGTAAAGGTATTTTTTGTTTAAACAAAATAAAACATTTTCACTAAGAGTTAAGTAAAAATAATTAGTTCATTATATTCTGCGATCATTATTTGATAAATACTGAAATGTTCATTAAAATTGGTTAATTTCCTGATTTTTGGTGAATTTTTAAGTAAAGGGAAGGGTCAAAATGTTTATACTTTGAGCGTCGGCATTCATTGTCTTTACCTACCATTTTCGATGAATATTTGATAGCAAAGCAAAGCGACCACGTGTGGTTAATTTAAATCAAATTTCAATCACATGGTTACATTATCAATAATCATGTGATTAAACCCATTGAAAATTTACCGATATTGTAAACACATTATGTTTACATTAAGCCTGTGAGACCAAAATATCCTTTTCTGAGATTTAAAAAAACCCGCGAGATCAGGAGAAAGAAATGTCCAGAAAATCGCTATATTTTTAACTTTTATCACTTGAAATTTTCAAAAATCGCTAATTCACCCCCCCCAAAAAACTCCATATTTTAACTTCCTACAATAAAAAAATTATAAATATAGTATATTCAATATATAAAATGTTCCGTGTTTTTTCACTATATGTTTCTGGAATTATATTGAAGCGGTTAGCTCCCCAGAAGGCTTACATATTTTATGAAGCTAGTTTTACCTGTTTTTTTCAGAGAGGGTATTTTTTTTTTTTTTGCAAAAAACAAATCATAAACTCAAACTTTTTATAATAAAAGTTAAATTGAAATATACTGCAAATTAAACATCACAATAATGGTGCAATATATTTTGAAATTAGAAAAATAAAAAAAACAAAAAAACTTTGTTTTTGCATGTTAAAAGTATTTAGGTTGGTAGATAATTAAATTCTACTGTATTGGTATAATTTTTTTTTTTTTTTTGCTGTTGTTTCTTGCTTTTTACAATTTTCGACTAAATACTTCTAAATTAAGCGGGATTGCTTAGATCGTATTTTAAACTAAACTTCGGGGGTTGGAATGCCCTTCCCACCTAATATGTAATTGGAAAAATCGATTTTATAGCGAGATTTAAGAATGGTTAGCCGAAAAAAGGTGAAAAACAAAACAAATAATCAATAAATAATTGTTACCAAAGGCAATAAATAAATGCTACTTTCTTTTACTTACATGAATGAGTTTATTTTATGTTTTAAAGTATTTTCAAGCGCTTTTCTTTATTTTTTAATCTAAAATTGGGTGGGTGCGAAATATCTCCAGATTTTCTAGAATTCCCCGCTAGATTGCAAACGAAATCTCCAGATCTAGCAGGAAAACCGCTAAAGTGGACACACTGGTCACGTGACAGGAAGCGGTAATAAATAATTGTCCCTAAATAAAAAATGGCCTATCGGTACAAAGAAAACCACCTATTTATCATAGAAAAATTAAGTATAATGTTATAATTAAAAAGAAATATATAAAAACACACATGGATATAGTAAACATATTATACCAAAACGTGGAAGCCATCCGTCCAGTGGTTTTTTAGACTATTAATTGCGAACGAACCAAGAGTTACATTTATATATATATATATATATATATATATATATATATATATATATATATATATATATATATATATATATATATATATATATGATTAGTGACTTTTGGTCGCGTCAAAGATTTTGATTTGGAATTGAAGGCGGCATAGACAATTTTGTAGTACTTAAAAAAATAAAAGCACATAATTATTGAAAGTACTATACCTTTTATATATGTGTGTGTGTGTGTGTGTGTGTGTGTGTTATATATTCCTCCATCGACATACTATTCACTTCATCGCTTTATCACCGCTCTTCAGTGTGGCTTGGCAAGCAAGTATTCAGATCGAGATCGAGCCATGGACCGTTATGATAACAGCTGGACATTTTTCTTATTTTAATCATTACGTTTTTGGTATAAGCTAACACATCTGGGTTTTCTGATTTTTGTTTAAATGCTTATCCCCCCCCCCCCCATTTTCTCTTTTTTCTTATACGTTTACCCGGTCGTTGATACTGCGCGCATCGGCAGATAACTCATGGATTCTTCAACTGCCTTTTGCCCTTGTCAGACAATGTGGTGACACCATGCGTCTTTGTCACATGACAGTTCTATTTCAGCAAGGACCTCACTTCCCTGCAGAGACATCCTGACTTTCTGCGTCATTCTCGCATAGCGCACAATGTTTCAAGAATATTAGAAATAAGATGAAAGAAAACAAAATTCCAAAATGGTTTTTCTATTAGCAGACTACATAGCATCAAGAGCGCCAAATCTTTACGTATAGAATGACGCTCGTTCCTGTTTAAATTGGCCTTGTATTTTACTAGTAGGGCTACCCGGCATTGCCTCGGACTATGAAAATCCAAATAGTAGAGGCTAGAAAGTATGTGTTACATCTTTATATTAAAACTTCTATTTCTCCTACTTTTAACTACATTTATCAATTGAAAATAATTGTAATGTACGTTATTTACCTTTTCCTTAATACAATAGATATGACCGAAAAAAACCCAACAAAAAAAAACAAAAAAAACAATTGACCTCACAACGAAACCTTGCTCAGGTGACCTTCACAGAATAAATATTGTTTTTCTAAATCTTTAATCTTACATAAAAAGAATTTTGTCGGTGTGTTCGTTCTCCAGTGACTCGAAAACGGCTGGACATATTTTTATGAAATTTCACACAAAGGTATTTTATGTGCCTGACAGTGTTCTTAGATACGTTTTGTGTCAGAATGTCTTTGATAAGTCCCGATAATCGAAATTATCCAATGAAAAAAGGAGCAGGCGATTTTGACCAAAGTTAACATCTTACACAGCCTAACATCACAAGTGCATTTGATACAAGTTTTATTACTTCACAAGCCGAAAGGCCCAATATATAAAAGCAATAGTAGGTTCTTTGATATGAGAGGAGCGCCTTCGAAATGAATGTTTCTGTTTGAAGCACACTTTCACAATGATACTTGACTTTCTCATTTTAAACTTAAATTCAAGCCATTATCACCGCACAACACAGTAATGGCAGGCATTTAAAATTAACAGTAGGTTCTTTGATATGACAAGGGCGCGTTCGAAGTGAATGTTTATGTTTAAAGCACAATTGAAACATGCGAGCCCACTCCGGTCAAAACAATGCCAACTTTGTATAGGTTTGTTGTGAATTTTTAAAGTTTTATCTGAATATACAAACATACAAACACACATACAACTGCCTTTTATATAAAAATGGCTGTGAAAATCCTTCTTCCTGTGTAAACGTGATACTCTTTCCAGCTATTCTTTGCTTATTCATAATCTCAACAGAGACGCTCAAGTAAACCTTTATACTCCATCCGAAATTTTTGACAGACGTGCGTTACTCTGTGATTACGATACAATATATTTAAAAAAAATCATTTATAATTTATTGAGAATTTACCTTACATAATTGTGCTCAGATCGATCGCGACTAGAAGTTGACCATTGCTTTTTGAAACTTAAAAAAAATCCTTAGTTGCAATAATCTTCTAATGACGCCAGAAAACTGCCAGCCTAAGTAGTTATTTTTATTTTTTTATTTTTTACACGGTGGTCACCACTTATCAAGGCCCGGAAGCCACTCAGGGACAAGGGTTATTGCAAGTACAGTTATGGATGAACCTATATTTTAGTAAAGTTTTATGCATGTTGTTTGTTATTTTGTTATCAAGAATGTTTTAAACGGTGCCAAGAAGCGCGAATAACGTCAACAAACTGTAAATGATATACGTAAAATGGTGAGCGAAAGCAAATAATGTGAATAATTAAAAGATACAGATAAAAGAGAGAGAGAGCAAAGAGTGGAAGAGACAGAGATAGAGTAATAAAATAGAGAGTGACTATATTATGACATAACAATGTATTCTGAAATCGTTTGACGTTCTAATAATTATAAAATGCTAGCAGGCCACCCATCGTTGCCCGCTCGTAAAATGCATTCAAATATGATATTTCAATTTATGCAGATTTCATATGTATTATGATAGTCAGTTCTCTATTGATTATTATATTGTACCTGAAACATAATGATTTCAAAAGTAAAAAAATGACTTGGGTGCCATTAGCTAGAATTGAAACCTAAACATATAGGCCTCCAGTCTTATCCGTTACCCTCTGAGCCACGTACTTATGCATTGAAATTATTGTAGACTTTTGAAAATTCAGTATGTTATTGCTATACATCTTATGAGATGAATGACTAATTTTTTATGATTTCAGGTTCAAATGAACAGTTACAGCAGGAATTGGAATACACCCTATTGATTGTCACAGCTGCTGAATTAAAAAAAATGCAGTCTGGATGTGAGAACACTTTAGAAGAATGATATGCAATAAAATTCTGTTTTAAACTTGTAAAAGATGCCACAGAAACGTATGGAATACTGCAGGCTGTCTTTGGACCATCTTGCATGAATCGAACATCAGTTTTTGAGTGGCATAAGTAATTCAAGGAAGGCAGGGAGTCTGTGAGGGATGATGAGAGGTTTGGGAGGAGTAAGGAAGTCAGAACACCAGAGTTGATTTGCCAAATAAAAAATTTCATGGATAAGGACTGTCGTGTATCTATAGAGACAATAAATGCACAGTTTGATGCCAATGTGGAAACTGTACACAGTTATTTGTAAGGAACTGAAGATGTGGAAGATTTGCCAAAGTTTGTCCCAAAGATGATCAGAGAAGATAGTGAATTTCTTTCTTAAATGTATCAAGAATAGATGCTGTTGTTTATCTTTTGCAAAACTCAATCACGAAAGATTGTCTATAGTTTTTTTTTGTGTGACCGAACGATATTTTTTCCGGTAATTGATTCCTATTTTAATCACGTAAATTCTTTCGAGTTGAGAACAAACGACATTGTGTTCGTATTTCTCCTACAATAAATCATTCGCTTATTCCGCTAGGTTGCAGCACTCTTTGTTTCCTTCTCTCCTATTCCCAAGTGACCGTAAACTAGCACGCGAACGAAACAACGAACAGACACAAAAATCTCATAATTCAACACCAACTCTTTCCAACGTAAATCGTTGTCTTTGCTCTTTCTCGGCTGTCCCAAACTCGGATTCTTTTCTCTACCTAATTCGTCCCTTTAGTCAACCACATGTCGCCTCATATGCAAATTACTGGCACCTACGTTACTATTAAAAAAAAAGAATGCATTTACATAATTACGTTTCTCTTTTTTTCCTTTTTCCCTCCTCTATCCCATCATCTGACAAGTCAAATGGAGATGCGGTCGTTTGCGCCAATAATTCCTTTACAGCCCGCAAAGTAAAAGAGAAAACAATAATTTTCCGCAACAAAACATCCAAACCAAACACCATGAAAAAATATTGGAAAATTTTAAGAACTTGAAGTACGAAAACTTTTTTTTTTTCTTCGGAATTCTGAAAGGGTTGATATGCCGTAAAACAAAACAATTGTATCAAATACCATGAATGCATATTTGGAGATATAAAGGACTTGAAGCGTAAAACTTTCTTTTTTCAAATTACTGAATTCGGCATTAAATAACCTAAAAAGTGTTGATATGCCGTAAAACAAGACAACAAAACAAAAACAAAAAAAACATGGATAAATATTTACAGATATAAAAAACTCAAAGCATAAAAACTTTTACCAAAATAATCAGATTCAGCATTAAATAACCTGAAAAGGGTGGATCTGCCATAAAACAAAACAACTAAACCAAACACCATGAATAAATATTTGAAAATATAAAGAACTTTAAGCATGAACTCTTTTTCAAAAAATACTGTACTTGACATTAAATACTCAGAAAAGGATTGATATGCAGTAAAACAAAACAGCCAAACACAATTCGCACAATTAGCATTTGTTCGCGAAATTACGTAGAATTTCATTTGCTTTTTCATAATTCATCAGATTACACCCCCTAAAGAAAAAGAAAAAAACAAAAAAGCAAAAAAAACAAAAACGTATTTTATGATGAAAATCGATTCCTTAATGCGGTATCGATAAATTACTCGATTAAGCAGAGATCGATGTCGATCATTTCGAGTTATTCTTCCGGAACAATTGCAATTGATCTCATTTCTTACAGATCAAAATTTTCCGTTTGCTTTCTGTTCCTGCGGTTTTTGTTCCCGCGCTTTTTTTTATTCCCGCCATTCAAGTGTGTTCTGCTGTTAAG